>NW_008339223.1:1346174-1366810 GCF_000622305.1 Nannospalax galili
CAGTCACTCAAGAAATAGCCAACAATTAATAAATGTAAGCTTATAAAATAAAAAAGCTTTTGTACATTAAATAAAACAAATATTTAAGTAAATAGAGTCTACAGAAAGGAGAAAAGCAAGGGAATAATATCTGCAATATATAAAGAACACCTGAAATAAGAAATCAAAAAATCCAGTCAATATTGGGTTAATGAAATGAATAAGCAATTCTTAAAAGGAACAAATACAAATTCCAATGAAAATAATAGTGTTCAGCCATCAGAGAAATTCAAATGAGAACTATATGGAGATTTCATCTTATCTCAGTCAGAATGGCAGTCATAAAACAAGAAAACAAATAGCAACAAATGCTGGTGAAAAGTGGACAAAAGAGACGTCTATACACTGCTGGGGGAGATGTAAACCAGTGCAGCCACAACTGAACACAGTTAAGAATTCTCAAAAAGCTAAACACAGATCCACCTTATATCCAGCTATGCAGAGCAACACATCACAGAGCTAGCTTCACATCAGTGTTTATTGCAGCCCTACTCACCGCAGTTAAGTTAGAGAACTTGCCTAGGTAGCCAACAGCAAAGGATTGATAAAGAAAACATAGATATAAACAATGGAATTTTCCTTTCAGTCAGAAAGTACGGTGCTGTATTGCCTGTAGGAAATAAATGCAACTGAAGATGATCAAATTAAGCAATTGAAGTCAGTGTAAGGAGGACAAATATATTTTATCTTACTTACAGATGTTAGATTTTATATCCATATATAAAATCATGGCACGAGGGTCAAAAGGGAACCAACAGGAGAGGGGGGAGTGGGAGACGGGGGAATCTCAGAGTACAATACACACTTATATGAATTTTTTTAAGAATGTAGTAATAATAAGAAAATCAAAAAAGCATACCTTGGACTTACATTGTTTGTCACAGATGTCGCAGAAGCAAATGCTAAGTGACCATAAATTATCCAAGACTATTCTCTCCAGACCTTCTTAGACCACTGCAAAAATGTAAGAATTGTCTTAAAAATTATACTGATGCATTGAAGTTTCAATGATTCTTATATGATGCAATTACTACAAGAAATTTCTCTAGTATGTTCACATACATGTTTCCCTCAGTATCACAGAGGATTGATTCCAGGATTTCCAAGAATACCAAAATTCATGAATGTTTAAGCCCCTTACACAGATTACATGTTCATATAGCCTTTGTGTATCCTCTGTGGGCTTTAAATATTTTATGTATTATTTTTATTTTATGTGTATGAGTGTATTGCCTCCATGTATGTGAGTGCACCCATGCCATGCAATGCTGCAGAAGTCAGAAGAGGGCTTTAGATTCCCCTGGAACTGGAGTTAAGGATGGTTCGTAGCCACCATGTGGGTGCTGGGAATCGAACCTGGGTCCTCTGCAAGAGCAGTCAGTGCTCTTAACCACTGAGCCATCTCTCCAGCCCCGCCTCTGTAGATTTTAAATTATCACTAGACCACTTACATTACTTAGCACAAGAAAAGTATTTTGTAAATAATTGTAACTGTATTGTTCAAGGGTTAAAGACAAGGAAAGGTGTGTGTGCTCCTGCACAGAAGCTGAAGGTTTTCAGCCTGCACAGACACCCAGCTCTGCCACAAATAAGAATGCATTAGAATTACTTATATTCATCAACTGATTTGCAAGGCCATGCCTGTTCGTGGCTGCTAAAGACAATGTGTCCCCCAAATTCATGCTGAAGTAATGCCTTCAGGGTGACCATACTGACAGATAGACTCTATGAAAGTGTGGAAAAACTGATGTTGGCTTCACTTCCAGGAATTATTTTAATTAAGACACACAGTACCAAGAAGGGGTAAAGTTATTTGAAAGTAAAAGATTTCATGCCAACAGAAAGAACATTCCCTGTGCACTGCTGGGTCAGCACTACAATTGTCTCTAACATGCTTGTTTGGTAATGCTATTACCATCTCTCTCCCCCTCCACTTTAACAAGTATAAACTACTTGGAGACATCCGCATTTATGCTTTGTGCTTCCCCTAACCTTTGATCCAAAGATACTTTGCTAGGCTAGCATTTACATAACTCAATGAGCTACTTTATCATCTGGTTCATACTCAAGTTTTTACATTTTTTTGACCTCTGGTCTGCAGACTATTATTTTGACAGCTATCATTAATGCTGTGTCCTGAATAACCGCACATTGACTAAGATGGATGGTGGATAAGCTGAGTGGTTGAAAGAAATGGACATCCACTTTCATGTTTTCATGATTAAATTAAAACCATCCAAAGCCACTGCACACAGGACATCCTGAGACAGGGTTGAAACATGAATAGATTTCAGGAGGCTGATCCATACAGAAAGAAGAAAAGAATTTAACTAGGAAGCAAATAGCATAAACTAGGCATCTAAAACTATACAGTTTATAAATAATGACTTTCAAGTGTGAAATGAGAAGAATCAATAGTACTCTGTTGAAGAGTAGACTTACTGGTAAATAAACAGTTCTCCAGTGTCCATAGAGTAAGTTGAACTTGAGGTGGTAACATGCTGCAAGCTCTATTTCACATCTTTGAAGTGCAGGGTCCCATTTGAAGTGCCATGTTGGTTTACTGTGATCATTTATATGGAACACCATGGCCTAAGTTTGCTCTATAATTGTCAAATCATTATGAGCTTTGGACCCACACAATTTAATTGCCTCTTTCCTCCAGGAAATGACTATGACTTAATTTGGTGACTTAAACTATAGGAAAGGCATCTAGTGAGTATACCACTTCAGAAAGCAGTAAGATTCTCATTGATAAAGAAGTTGACCAGGATGTTAAATTTTGATAAAAATACTCACTAAATGCAGAGCAAAGCAACAGGAGAAATAAAATTGATGGAGAAGACGTAAGGTGTTGATAAGAAACTGGAATTAAACTTAGGATGCTAACTTTTACTCAGAAATATTGCCATGCCAAAAATTAGAATAATTCTTTTGGGATTGAAAGATAAAAGGAAAATAAAATGTGTAGTTGAGGAGTGAGAAGCCTCCACTTCAGGGATTGTGGGGCCAAATACTCCTGAAAAGACTCTAATAATACAATGTTTCCCAATGATATTTTACTTGAAAAAGAGCATATAATGAAAATGTATTTATAAATGGTTATAGAATAATAGTCTAGAATGTTCATTTAAGTCCTGTAGAAGACTTTATCTAGAATAATTTTCTTATATTTTCTAAAGTCTTGGGAAAATGGGCAAAAACCAGCTCTTGAGACAGTATCTGTGCAATTTTCTGAACAAGGTTCAGAAATTTCTGAACCCTCTGAACAAGGTTCTTAGGAAACACTTTATAAAATATTTAAATTGAAGTTTATATCTACTTTCTGATTAAGGGTGAAATCCTTAAGTATGAGGATCTCAAAAATGTTTTTCCTTCCATTTTAGAGTCATTACAGTTATACAGACAAAAGGATATATTATCTTCTAATGGTCACTGCTGTTTTTCTGTTTAAGACAATGGGGTCTCATATTTGACTAATCTTTCAACCAGTAAAAAAGTAGAAAGGATATCCCACATGTTTTGAATTCTAAAATGCTAACAGTATTAGATTTTTAAAATCTCCTCAAAGATCTTGCTTTTAATGAGGAAAGATAATGATTTTTTTACTCTGTTAGGTGAACATATTGACAAATAGGCAGATAAGTCCCATTTGTCTTTCAGAGCTTGCTAATTAGTTTATGTTCTATCAAAGTATAACATTAACATCCAGGCTGGAGAGATGGCTCAGTGATTGAGAGTTCTGGATGCTCTTGCAGAGGACCTGGGTTTGATTGCCAGCACCCGCATTGCTGCTAACATCTGTCTGTAACTTCAGGTCAAAAAGAATACGACACCCCCTTCTGACCTCTGCAAACATTGCACAGCAGCAGAGCACTTACATCCATGCATGTAATACACTAATCACAAGAAATAAAAATAATAAAAAATATTAATATATATATATATATCTTCCAATTTTGTGATCTGTAAAACTCCAATCAGATATAACTCTCTGCTTGCTCCTTCACCCTCATAAAGCTATGTCTTCAAGCTGCTCGCTGATTTTCTTCTAAGCTTCCCCTGAAACAAGCAATAATACTGAGCACTTAGATGTAATTGTGATCACTATAGATTTTATAAATGAACTCTTAGAAGAGTCCTGGAAGAAAATAAATGCACTCATACACATATTTCAAAGACTTTAATTTTTAAATATTTATTGTGCATGAATGTGTGTGTGTGTGTGTGTGTGTGTGTGTGTGTGCGTGTGCACTTGTTTGCACAGCATGCGTGGAGATCCAGATGGGCAAATTGCAGAATTTGATTCTTTTTCTACCATGTGAGTTCCAGGGATTGAACTCAGGTCATCAGGGTTGGCTGCTGGTGACCTGCTGAGCCATCTAGCATGCAGAAGGCTTTAAATACAGTCACAATCTGATCTTCCAGAAAGAAGATTTTCAACATATGAATTCTGGTGTGAGATGATTCAATCTACAGCAGGGCCTGAGATACAGCATGAGTTTTTGTTTTTTAAAAAAATATTTTATTATTTTTATTTTATGTGTATGAGTGTATATTACCTGCATGTATGTTAGTGCACCCATGTGTGCAATGTCCCCGGATGTTTGAAGAGGGTGTCTGACTCCCTGGAACTGGAGTTACAGACCATTTTTAGCCACCATTTGGGTGCTGGGAATTGAACCTGGGTCCTCTGCAAGAGCAGCCAATGCTTGTAACTGCTGAGCCATCTCTCCAGCCCCCTGTAGCATGAATTTTGAGGATACAAACATTACAGTCATAAATACGAATAAATAAAAGCATTATAGGGACAGATATTAAATTGAAAACAAAACAACTTTCAGGAACTTACTATTTGGTTTTGTGATTCAATGCACATTCATTTCAACTCTAAGAACTCACTGTGAGTTCAATAGAAGAAGCAGGCTCCTTTACTTACTGCTCACTAAGTGATTCTGGACACAATAACAGAAAATTCTTTCAGCACTCTTAGGTAAGTGCAAGAATTTCTGTGATTATTGAGAGCATTTGGCACTGTACATACTAAGCTGTGTTGCTGATTTGCTTCAAATCAGATTTAATGTGTACCAAATTATTTATTCGTGTCTAATGAAACAGTCTTGATATACAAATAACTGGGGTAAACAAAGTTAACAAGTTCAGGTAGGTAACCCATTGAGCCACACTTCCTCAGCTAAAGATTTCTGGAAGTTAATGGCTTTGGAGCTGACAATGCAATGTGTTCTGGAGTGACTACGTCCAGTCTTCCACGATGCCATCCATCCTTGATGATGTCAGCTGAAGTTCAAACATTTCCAAACCCTCCCAGCATAAGCTAATTTCATGGCACTTTAGACTTAAGACATGGTGAGATACATGCAGCAGATGATCAGCGGGTCATTTTACAGCTGGAGGGATGAGGCAGGGCATGGCACCCCAGGAAAACATCTGTAACCTTTAGCCATGAGCACTATGTGATGCTGATTTAAGATACGAGGGAGTAGAGAGAGCAGGCACTGTAATTTTAAAGGCAGTGTAGCAGCTGTAATTAACTCAGTGAGGAAAATATGAAATGAATGTTGAGCACTGTCACCCGACTGGCTAAGCAAGTGCTTTAGAGAGGAGCTTGCACATTTGTTATAGACTATTTTGTTTATATTATTGCAATTAATTCACTGAGATTTCATCTGTCAGAAAGCTTCTGTGAGAGGGAAAACGTACTTTTATCTCACATGTTCTGCTTTTTTGTCTTATGTCTGGTTTCTTTTTTAACTTTTGAAACTTTATGCAGCCAAGTTGTTTGAGTAAAGATCTAAAACTGAGAATCAGGAAACATTATCTTATAATCTTGGCTTGGCTTCTCCACCAAACAGCTCATATTATAATGTGAAAGTCATTGCTTATGTTGAGTAAGAGTTCATGGTTTGTCACAAATAGCATGCCAGCTGAGAAGGGGTACGGCCCAATACAGCAGCCTTGAGGTGCCGCCCTCTTACAAATCTCTGTGACTGTCTTTTTCTAGTAACAATAAGTTTCAGTGAATTTTCATTAAATTAATTTTTATTGGAAGAGTTACTATAATTTCTTGCAAATTAGTCAGAAGCGTCCATACCATACATCTATCACATATGTTGCTCTGTATTCTGGAAACTTATTGCTGCATATTACAAACTCTGTTTAACAAGTGTTTAAGGAAAGATTAATGTATTTTCATATAATCTCATATAAAAAAGTGAGAGAAAATGAACACAAGATGATGTTTATACAATAGGTCAAATCTGTTTGATCTTTGTATCTGACTGTTACCTTCTATAATAAGTTCAGGAGCCTTTGGTTACAACAAAAATATAATAGATTTAAAATTTGAGGTTACCTTGAAGGAAATTTGAAAGAGGAAGTGAACAAAGTGTTTATTTCTCACTATCAGTTTCTCAATGATTTTCTTTTTTCTTACTTGGGATATGTCACATTTCTTAGAGCATGACTCTATGAAACTGTAACATATAAGAAGAAAATTTAGCAACTTTGTTAGATATCCAGACTATATTCCACTTCCTTTAACAAATTTACAGGTACAAGAATTGGTGGTCAGGTAGAATAAGTTTTTAACTGAATATTATTCCATGAAATTTTACAAAACTACAGAAAAGATAAAATAATGATATAATTACCACTGCACAGGAGTGGCCAAGAACACACAATGGAGGAAAAACAGCATCTTCAGCAAATGGTGCTGGCAAAACTGGATCTCCACCTGTAGAAGAATGAAACTCAACTCCTATCTTTCACCTTGCACAAAAATCAACTCCAAATGGATCAAAGATCTCAATGTGAAACCTGAAACTGAAATTGTTAGAAGAAAACATTGGCAGTAGCCTACAAGATAAAGGTGTAGGAAAGGACTTTCTAAATAGGACATCAGTTGCTCAGGAATTAGGCCAAAAGTCAACAGATGGGACCTCATTAAACTAAATAACTTCTGTATAGAAAAAAAAAAGGAAGTGTTGAGAAAACCCACAGAGTGGAAGAAAATCTTCATGAGCCAACACATCTGACGAGGTTTAACATACACAATACATAAAGAACTCAAAAAATAATCAAGAAAAAAATGACCCAATTAAAAGATGGGCTAAAGATCTAAACAGAGAGTTCTCAAAAGAAGCAAAAAGACTCATCCACTGCTGGTGGGGCTGCAAATTCATGCAACCCCTATAGAAAGCAGTGTGGAAAACTCTTTAAAAACCTGAAAAAGGAGTGTCTTTAAAAGCTGAGGAAGGATCTAGTTATAGGTTTCATGTAACTAATATTAAGAGAAAATGCTCAAGTAAATTGAATTAAGTCTGAAAATTAGACATAATATTGATAAAATTAAAAATCTACTTAAACTATAGCAACATATGATGATAATCTTACCAAGTTGTAAAATGTGGTTAGAGTGCTGTCCTCAGCTACAACTGCAAAATATTGTTTTAAAATAGCTTTTTCAAATACTGGGGGCAGAGTATACACAAAACTGCCTCCAATACTAGCTTAAATGCTCCCTGTGCCTTGCAACCTGTCTGATTTCTCAAGGAGAAATCATTAGTTAAATACTATTATGTGCTAAAAGCATCTCTAGCCAAGAGAATGTGCAGTTTTGTGGCTCATCTGAATGGGAGGAATCTAGCCAGAATTAATAAAATTTATTTTCCTTTTCCAATTACCTTATGTTTATGAATGTTGAACATGGATTTTATTTACTGTTATGACATAAAATCTCATTTACACAAGTTTATTTAAGTGAAAAATGAGTTTGTTTGGAAAAAATAAAGCAAATGGTACAGGTGTAATACAATTATAAGAAGAAATTATGAGGGTGGGCTTTAAATGCCTAAGGTAAAAGAAATGCTACTTTAATAGTTTCTAGGTAGTATTTTGAAAAAGATACTGCAAAGACAGTTCAAGCAACGGAATCTGTCAAAATACACACTTATCACTATTCTTTGCTTATTCAAGACAGATCTGGAAACCTCTTGCCTACAATTTGGATATATGGAAAGACTTTGTTCATGAATGAAAACTGTAAAAGTAACCAGCAGTTCTGTTTTCTTGAAAACCCCCCATCCTTTACAAGTATTTTTATTTGTCAAGATGCATGGAACAAAGAATTTTAATTCCTTCTTTAATTCAGTTGAAGTCTGTAACATGAAAAATCTTTGTATAACAAATTACCGTCTTAAAGAGTGGTTTGTAAACCCTACAAAACAGCAGCTGGACAAGTAAAGGCTGTGATTATTTAGAATACAAAGTTAGTACTGCACACTTCAGTCTTCAGTAAATGACACATGTCTCTTCTGCAGACCACAGAGTTAATCTCATTGTCCACTCTCATACCTCAGTACTGTTTATACAAATGAGGAGTCTAGCAGAGGTGGCCAAAGACAGATTTCCTCTGTGAATTGATTGAATGAAAGATTAAATTTAGTCATAGGAATTTTACACATTCAGTTTTTCCAGCATTTTACAGAGTTTAGTAAGTCATATTTCCTCTATCTTCCTTCTGTCCTTTACTTTCACAATATCATTTATTTTTGTCATGTGTGAGTGACTGTGCATATGTGTGGGTCTAAGTGCTGGTGTCGAGGTGCCCATTTTTCGTACTCACCCAAGTTCGCAAGAGCAACCCTTGTAGTTATGTAAATTAGATGCCGTCTTAAGGTGGGCAAACTCAGCTTCAAACATAACATTTTATAATGCCACACGATTGTTAGAATTAACAATTTTGAATGCAACGCATTGGAAATTATCACAGTAGATAGAATGTGAGTCAAGTAGAATGAGTCCAGGGTTTATCCTTGTGTAGGTCTGATGTTAGAGAGCCCTATTCCAATCCAATTTGATGAGTAGAGGAAGAGCGTTTAACTTAATATCAAATAGAACAAATCTCCTCAATTTGCTATGCAAATAGTAGAGTGGGCTAAAAGGAAAAGTTGGGCTTCACTGTGTTCTGAGTTTTGGTCGTTATTTTGTTTGGTGTTAAGGTGAAGTCAGAGAGAGATATCAATCACACCATTTTCTTATTCCCAAATACAATTACCCCAAATATCAGAAAGGCCTTCCTGTGTTTTCCATGAGCAATTTTACCACATCCCTCCCCACACGTACCCCCTTTCTCTGGTTTCATGTCATGCCTCTGCTGGGAATCCACATGATGAGTCTCCTGTCCTTTTACTTGCCGACACATTCAAACTTCATTTCTGTGAGATTCTTCCATTAATTTCTAAATATTCTCACTTTTATCACTGTCTTCCTTACAAGCCTGCTCTTGGAACCACAGCCCTGATTCTTCCCTCTCTCATTCTGCCTCCTTTGGACACTCTTGCTGACCCTCAAATGCTGATGTGCCTTAAAGAACAATCTTCATCTTGTCTTTATACTCAGTCTCCCTCCCTGAGGGGGATCCTTCATATCCATGGCTTTCTAATCGATTTGTTCTCTGACATATTTCTAAGGCTGTAGTTGGTTTCTCCAGAAGCAGATGCCACAATAAGATTTCAAGCATAAGTAGTTTATTCTGGAGTGGTCATACGAAACAACACTAAGGAAAAGGGAGTGGGGAAGGAAGGAAGGAAGGAAGTCAGTCCAAGGTGTAACTGAGCCAGTGGAACTCAAGCCTTTTGTGGAGCCCTGCAACCCAGGAGTAATACCTCTCCTTACACTGAGTTAGGTTAGCCACTCTCTTAGTGACTACTGGACTTCTCCAATGCGTGCTTAGGGCTCTCGACTCTGACTTAGGAAAAATATTGTTAAATATCAAGTATAAAAGCAAAAATATGTTGTCAGCAATTTTAAAATCTTGTTTAGGTAACATATTAAATTTTCTTTAAATGAGGTATGTGATAGTTCTTTTAGAAAAGGGGTAAGTGTAATACTTGTAAGTACCTACGATGTGTACAAAATAGGTATGCAAAGTTATATATCCACAACATGTGTGCATGTGACTTGCTTAACTCTAGGTGGATAGTCATCAGACTGCTGAAATCTTAGCATTTACCTCCTATGGACCTGGGTGTTTCAGGCACTCCGGCAGGGTGGGGACTACATAATGGTTACTCAGCTGAGTATAAGTCTAATCATTTGGGGTGAGCAGTGTTTTGGCCCAATTCAGCTGATGTTCAATTTTTCCTCAGTACTTTTCTGATCCATTCTTGTACTTTATTTTCTAGCACTCTTTACCAGAGTAGAAAATTCCTTGACAGCTCATTTTAATCACCACAAAGAAAAAGCCCCAGTTCACTTCATATTTATCTTTCTTATTTAAATACTTCCTGCAACTAAATTATGCATTATGATCCAATTTACTGTGTTGTGCTTGTTGTAGTTAGGCAGTGAGAAAGGGTGGAAGGGTCAAAGCAATGGGGGTGACAGAAAAGATGCTAAGGTCAAGATCAGATTTGATTTCCCTTAATGGCATCCAAATGGGTAAAAAGTTGAGAATACTACTCTATCTCAATAGATTTTGAAATAATCTGTTCAATAAAGATAAAATTGTCAATAGTGACTGGTAGACAGACAATGAAAAGGATGGTTTAGAAATGAGACATAGGCCCCAGCATAGCTCTTATATGGCAGTGGCATTTAAATCAGTTGCACTTACAGGGAGTTGTACATCCAAGTCCTTGGAGAGCAGATAAGAGTGGATCAGCTTGACTTCCTCACGAGTGCCAGATGGTCAATGCACCGCTACCTCTGCAGCACAGCACCTGCCACCACGGAAAGCCCTCAGTGACCTTCCCCGTTGTTATTCCCAGGTGCCCGCAAAATATCTCACCGGCCTGTTACATAATTATTGCACTTATTAAGCATGTGACTTCCCTACTACTACATGAACTGCAAGGATGCTGGTGTTATTCATGAAGCGCCCCATGCTCAGATTGGTCTCCTTTTCTGAGAAAGATGAGATTGAAAGATAAATATGATTTGATTTTTTGTGAGAGAATAATAGAAACATTATAAATACTTTCTCTTTGATAAAGATCAAGCTATTCATTGTCAGAAACGTTTGACTTTAAATAATAGCATAATATTTATTTTTGTTTGCTTGTTTGTTGACACAGGGTCTCCCTGTAGCCCCAACTGGGATGGAACTCCATGTGTAGACCAGGTTGCCCTTGAACTCATAGAGATCTGCCCGCCTCTGCTTCCCTAGTGCTGAGGTTAAAGATGTGTGCTAGGACACCAGGGGGATTTCTGTGAGGTCGAAGCTGGCCTAGTCTCCATGAGTTTCAGGCCACCTGGGGCTACAGGAAAACCCTGTCTCAAAAAGACGAAAAAAGAAAAGAAGGCAAACATACCAAAGACACACTTCTGCGTTGTTGAACCAATGTGCCTACTGCAGTTACTTACCGGAGTATGGACAACGTACGGACACCTATACTGCTCCATCCCAGCAATTGCTAAAAGTATATGCATACTCAGGGATAGGAGGGCCTGGCGAAGATGAGCTTGAGGCCAGTCAGATCTATATTAACGCAGAGAATCATCAGTGGTCAATGGGCTGAGAATAAGTGACTGTTAAATGCTCTCCTAAATAAGACATCTATATCCCTTCCTCCAAGACTCAGGGAACATTACAGAAAGGGGTCAAAAGGACGTAAGGGTCAGAGGACAAAGGGGAGTACTGTGTTGTGTCTTCTGGATACAACATAGCCTTTGCACTAGGGAACTCACTGCGACTCTGGTTACCTACACAAGACTGAGCCCCCTAAGATCTCATCACCAATGTGGGAGGGGCTCATGAGTCTACAAATCTAGTTGAGAAGCTATTGGTGGCAGTTAATGGCTGCTAGGAGAGGGGAAGTCATCTTTCTCTGTAGTGCAAAGTCATTGGTAAGTTTTCCATTCTCTGTACCCTTGATCATTCACTTTCTCCCCAAAACCCAGTTAACCTCAGATGTTCAGTGGCATTTAGCATCTAAACAACAACAAACAAACACCCTGGGCAGAGGAAGTAGTGGATATATATGATCAGGAGACATTGTATAATCTCAATAAGGGAGGTTGAGGCAAGAGGATCTGGATGGAGTATGAGGCCAGCATGGGCTATGTAGCAATGCTTTGCCCCAAAACGAAACAATGAAATCTATCGAGTCTGACTATGTGTGCTGAAGCCGGCTAGGACCATGGAGGCTCCATCAGGAAGCACTGTGAATGCTTCACATCCCAATGAAAACTTGCTTCTTTCTCCTGTTTCCTTTCTTCTCTTCCTTCTTCATCTCCCACACCTCTGATATTTTGAGACAGGATCTCATGTAACTCAGGATGTTCTTTAACCTCTTAAATAGCCCAGGATGGTCTTGAACTCCTGGTCGTCTTGCCGCCAGTCTCCTAAGTGCTGGGCTCACAGGAGTAGACCAAGCCAGGTGTTCCCATTCAGAACTTCACACCATTAAAAATTATTCCTGTGTGTTGTCATATAAAAAATACAAGTTTTAACTATGCAAAAGAATTAATCTCAGCATCAGTGGATACATGTATGTATCTGTGTATATATATGTGTATACATATATAGGGGGTGTGCTTGTGTGTGTCTGTGTGTATATAAGTCTATCTGTGTATATGTGGGTGTATGCCTCTGTGTATATGTCTGTGTGTGTATAGCTGTGCGTATATATGTGCATGTCCATTTGTATATATGTGAGTGTGTGCCTCTGTGTATATGTCTCTATGTGTGTGTATGTGTGTGTATTTGTGTGTGTGTATATATATATATATATATCTGTGAATGTGTGTGCCTCTGTGTATATGGCCCTGTGCTTATCTGTATGTATATGTCTGCATGTATGTGTCTGCATTTATGTGTATGTATCTGTGTGTACATGTGCATATGTGAGTGTGCACCTCTGGGTATGTGTCTGTATATGTATGTTTGTGTGTATCTGTATGTGTCTGTGTGTGTATGTAAATATGTGGATATGTGCAACCATGAGTATATGTGAATGTGTATATATATGTATGCATCTGTGTGTATGTATGTGTATATGTGTATATGTGCCTCTATGTATGTGTCTGTGTGTCTATATGTGTGTGTCTGTATGCGTGTATGAATGTGCATGTCTATATGTCTGTGTATATCAATGTGTGTCTGCGTGTGTGTGTGTGTGTGTGTGTGTGTGTATAGCTGTCTATGTGTGCGAATTTTCATGGGTTTCCATGCTTGGTAAAATGCTGAGAGTCTGTAAGGTTTGAAGAAAGAAAATTTAGATTTCCCAGAAAACTATTAAATGGATACTGTGTAGTTATTTTGTGGGGCTCACATGCCATGTGTCCTTATAAAATCTCTCCCAGTGCTGCTACAGGCATTGCTTTCTGTATTTCTTTCTAAGGGAAGATCTTGATGTGTAGAGATTTATATCCATGTGTAATATGTTTAGATATATGCATGCATACATACATACATACATCTTTTCTCTTTCTATTCAGTTTTCTTTTCCATCTCCTGATCCAATTTCTAATTTTTTAAATTTCTTTACATTAATTATTCAGATTTTATGAGTTTGTTTTATAATTTGGATGTGTAGTTTTTATTAATACATCATTTTTTATTCCCTTCTGCAGATCATTAATTAAGATGTCAAATAAAACCAGATAAACCTCAGGTTTTCAAGCTCTGTGCTCAAACATTCCTTCTACTCATCTATTGTCGTTTATTGTCACTGTGTTCCATTCATCCTTACAAGCTAGGTTTCAACATATGGAAAATGCTCACATTTAAGCTGACTGAATTAATGTTGCACAATTATTGGAACAATGCATACTTCACTAAAGCTGCTGTTGATCCCTGATTTCTTCTGGGGAAATGTACTTCTTTATTCTTTGTAGCTCTTTCCCAGAATGCTCAGCCCCTTCTGTCCTACCTTCACCCGCCATCCCAGAATGCTCAGCCCCTTCTGTCCTACCTTCAGTCACCATCCAAGCTCTTCCTATTGAGCAATTCATTAATTTAATCTTTGTGGTAATTTTCCAGTTTTGTCATCCTTAAGTGTCTTAAATTTGAGGTATTTTTCATTCTTACAAACCCAAACTTTCTGGCCCGTCCAATCTTCTGGGCCATCTGACCTCATTTTGGGACTCCTCTGTCATACCTGTGTGGTACTTTGGGTTAAAATCTCACATCCTTGGCTCTCTACTCACTATCCTTGTCCTCAAGGACGTGGATCTTTGTGCTTTCTTGAAGAGCAGTGTTCATTGGTAGGAACTCCCGGGAGGGACAACTTAGCTAATACACAGAAGTATCTGATGTCAAGACAAGTGTTAAGATTCTCACAACTAAACTCGAAATTTCAAATCCTCAAAGTGTTCCCTGATTTTCTCTTGGAAAATAAATAAGATAGGCAAATGATTGTAGCAGAGTATCATTTACTGTTAGTCGGTAGTGCAAGAGATCCAAATCCCTATGGCAACTCTTGTCTGCAGGAGAGAGGGAGAAAAGACTGAGAGGCACAGAGGGGAAGAGTGTCCCGACCACACTGAGAACTTGGCATTGGCGCCTTACAAGATGGCCGTGGCATCATCTTAAAAATGAAAATCACTTTTAAAAAAATTTTATAATAAATAACGATTATTAGTTAAGGTGTCCCTCCCTGAAGGGGCCTGCAAATCAACGGCAGGGAAAGCTATCGAGGTGAGATGTGGGAAGGATACGAAACGCAGTTCTGCAAAGGTGAGTGTGCTAAGCAGCCGCCTCACGGAAAACGTGAGGAAGGCCTGAGACAGCCGCATACTCAGGACGAGGAAGACAAGTGGGCCCCAAACTGGTCCGCAGAGGGCTGTCAGGGCGGCCGTCAGCCGCTCACCCATGTCTGCGCTCATTCGTCATTTAGCTAGTCATCTACCCAACAATATTTGAAACTTCTTCTTATGCCCTAAGTCCAATGCTAGAAACCGTAATATAGACAAAATTGATGCGAAAATGTAAATGTAACTCTGGGCGTGGTCGCGCACCCCTTTAATCCCAGCACTTGGGAGGCAGAGACAGAGGGATCTCTGTGAGATCGAAGCCAGTCGGGTCTCCATAGCGAGCTCCAGACCATTTGGGGTTTGGGGGGGCTTGTCTAAAAATATAAATATAACTCTGTGTGTGTGTGTGTGTGTGTGTGTGTGTGTGTGTGTGTCTGTGTGTGTCTGTGTGTGTGTGTGTTAGAGAGGACTCCAAAGAGGAGCCGTTACCAGGGCCTAGGAAAAGGATTCTTCTCTGCAGGTGGGTACAGAGGTATCGGAGGAGGGAGGACGCTGTTCTTGAAAACTGTCCAAGGAAAGCCAGCCACCCTGCTCTATGGAAGTAAGCCAGCTCTGCTTGGGGCCTTGGTTGTGCAAGAGCTATAGAACAATGCCTTCTCTAACCCTCCTCTGTGACTGTAGAGTCCTGGCTGTGGACTGGGTGGGGAGAGGAGCCATGCAAAGGTACAAACTAGTCACCCCAGAGCTAAAAGGGTTTCAGCAGTACTGTTTTAGTGAAAGTTGTAGCAGACTGTGCAGTGGTCTTTCCAGGGATCGGGTTCTGTTCTTCACCCAGTCCTGTAAGCAAGGGAAGAATAATTCCCTTAGACTTTCAATCAATGGCAGGAAGTTGGTAGGTAAAGGAATAGCTCAGCTTCTCTGTGCATTACCCAAACTATGAGGAGTACCCAGAATAGTCCCCTGTGTCTCCCTGAAGGCTCAACCTCCAGTCTCTGGCAGGTAACTGTCTTTATATCACAGGTCATTTAATCCCCTCCCTGCCAGTGTTTCTTGGGCACTTCCAAAGAGAACAGTCACATGCTTATTTCAATGTCTGTTTCCAGGCTACCCAAATCGAGACACAGCACTTCCTGAATTTTTGCAGCATAATTTTTAATAATGTCTAAAAGGAAGCAAATCTCTAGAGATCTTTTCTCAACTCTTTAGCCCTTCAGCTTTCTGATAACAGTGTTGTAGTCAGTTCTAACAGTTGCCCATTATTTCAATTCATTAGGTAAACACATGGTCCAGCTGTGGGATCCCTGTACCTTCAAGTCTCAGCAGGATTAATTCAGATCTGTTCTATACTGACTAGGCAGAGCAATGTCCTCCCAGAGATAATCTTTGCTTCTAGCCTGCTTACACTGTTAAGGCCTCGGAGGGTCCAGTGAAGGCCGAGTGAGTTACTGTCTCCTGCTTCCTTCACCTTGGCTTTAAATCAAATATGGAGTATAGCCATTTTTTATCATTTCATAAAATCACTCAGTAAGTATTCCTTGAGTCTAATACTCCTCCAGACCTCACCTTAGATCTTGGAAGAATGAAGCAACTGAAGGCTGCTTCACTGTTGTGGTCAGACTTCCTGTTAATGCTGTGTCCTGCGCCTCTGCTGGGTGGGCTGCATTGTGCCTATTTTTAAACTTCATTTTCTTCCTATTTACGTGCTGGTTCATTTGCATGTTTAATTTTCCCTCATTGTCTGTGAGTGACTGGTTCAGAAACTTTCACGTGGAGCTGCAGAGACGGCTCATCTGTTAAGAGCACTGGCTGCTCTTGCAGAGGACTTGGTTCAGCACCCACATGGCAGCTAACAACCATCCTTACTTAGCTCCACTTCCAGGGGATCAGATGCCCCTTCTGGCCTCTATGGTCACTGCACACATGTGGCACAGAAACTCCATGTTTCTCAAATCTGTAGATGTTCTATAGTTTGTTCTATAAAATGATACAGCATTTGCATATAGCCAATGCACAGCCCCTGTGTACTTCAAATAATCTCTAGATGATTTATAATATGTTAACGTCAATGCTATGAAAACAATGACAAGGAGCAGTTTACACATTCAGTACGGATACACTTTTTATTCAGAATATTCCTGATCCTTGGTTAAATCCATTGAGGTAGAATCTCTGGATACAAAGGGTCAACCGGTACGAACCATTTTCCAGACATGCATCCTGAAACAACAGTCCCTGCCTGACTGAGCAGTCTGAGCCACTGCTCCCCACCAAGGATAAAATACTCTGTTATTAGGAAAACCTGGGAAAGGATGAAGCCCTCATTTGCTAAGTTTGATAGTTTAAAACCTGATTTAGTCCAGTAAGTTACAAGGGAAGGCTACCAGGACATGGTTCAAAGGGGCCAATGGGTTCACAACCAGGAAAAGAATTAAGGTAGAGGTCACACATATGACAGTGGTATCCCCTCAAAAGAGGCCAATGGATTAGGAAATAGTAGAGATCGAGGATGGATTGGGGGCAACAAAAACCCACACCAAACAATGTCTAGTAACTCAACAGTGGTGGCCTGGTGTCTCTAATGGTCCAGTGCTTGTTATTAGTCTATTCAGCTCATCATTTTTGTTTTCAAAGGCTTGATTAAGACAACTGATTATGGTATCACGAGTGCCAATATAAATGCTACACGGAACTTATTGGCAATCTAGCTAATTGGATAATTTGGAATATACTTGAATAGGTTAAACCTGCTTTGCTCTGATTAGTGGTTTTCTGCTTTCCTATTCAAGTTGCAATCATTCTCTGCACACAGAAGAATGAATGTCCTTCCGCATATTAACGAGCCAGTTGATTTTCTCTTAATTGAGTTCTCAGTGTAACTGGACCCTCTCATTCACTGGGGGTTAGCTTGCGGCTCCCCTTTCCATTGGTTAGGGAACACCAGGACCTGAGCACACATTGCATTCCTTTATGCTTCTTGAATCCTGCTATCTCTTTGTTCTTGTGTAAGTCACAGCAGAAACTTGAGACTGCTGCAGTGAGAACTAATATTTAATATGCCAAGAGCAAGTCTTCGCAAGTCTATTGTATTCTTGCCAGTCCTTCTCCTCTCTCTCGGCTCGAACTTTACCTTGGGAGTTTGTGGACTTCACAGTGAGTTCTCCTTTCTGTCTTGCAGAGCATCTGTACCTATCCTTTCTCCCTAATTTTTCTCTCATTTAATCTCTTTTTCCATTAGCGACTGAACTTCAGTATGAACCTATATCTGTTGCTCAACCCTTTGTAGCACCAATTCCTTAATCAATGTTTTTGAAGTGTTGACGGTGTGTTTTTATATTATAAATCCAGATACTGTGGAACTAAGAATGGCACTGTGGAAAAGATAAACTTTCAGTGATTACTGTTCTTTTTTTCAGCATTTTATTTTTAAATTTTTTGTGTGGTACGTATAGTGTTTGTGTGTACATGTGTGAGTGGGTATGTAAGCTTGTGGAGACCAGAGGTCAATATTTGCTACTTGTCTGGCCAACAAGTGCCAGGGATCTGCCTGCCTCCACCCGGTTACACACGCAACATTAGGGTTACACATATGCCCAACCATGCCCAGCTGTTTTACATAGGTGCTGCGGATCCAAACTCAGGTACTTTATTAATTGAATCATGTCCCCAGACCATTAAAGTATTTTAAATGTCGATTCCAGCTAAGTGGGGTGATATCATTCTGTATCCTCAGCACTCAAGGGAAAAAGCAGTAAGATTTTGATTTGGAGGCTCTCTCTGAGTTCCAGACCAGTGAGGCTGCATAGCAGACTATGTCTCAAAGAAAAACAAACCAACAAACAAAACAGTCATTTCCAGGTACTCCTCAAAGAAATAAGTAATAGCCATGTACAAATATTCAAGTAAAGAAAATAATTTCCTTCTCAAATTCAAAGAGTACTCACGCTTTGTTCCCTGGCCTTCTCTCTTGCTGCAGAGTTCCTTTACCTGTTGTTACTGATGCCGATTCTTTTGCTGATATCAGAGTCAGTGTTTCCCAGCTTCCATCACGTACTAAAGGCCAGTTCCTCAGGAACCCTCCAGCTTTGGACTGCAGAGGCACCCAGCCCCATAGACTGAGCAGCTGCCAGGGTCTCAGCCTCTCCAGTCAGAAGCCTCTGTGGGTCTGATCCAGGTGCTGAAGCACCAAGCCTCAGGGACTGAACAACTGCCATGGTCTCAGCACCTCAGGCATGAGGCAACTGCTGTTACTATATCAACATAAAGTGATTTAATAAGTTATATATATATATATATAACATTGGGTCTGTTCCTCTAGAGAACCCTGACGAGTGCATGAGTCATATGATTTCAGGAATCTGAGTTTTCCATAAATGCCCAGGAACTCGCATGAACAAGTTTGACAACTGCGTCTAAATTAGTGGAAATTAAAACCTTCGTATATTTCTAACCCTTTTTTTGTCTTACTATGTTTTCTAGATACCAGTAAGCATGAAGGGTGTATTTAGAAATATCTTGTAATGGATGGGTATTTGCTGCCAGTAACTCCAAAAGTTAAAGGCGTAAAACAATGGGTCAGCTGGTGATTCTTCTGGTCTGAGTTTCCTTGGGTGGACTGAATGACCCACCATAGCTTTATTGCTAGGTCTTATGATTGGCTGAGGTTAGCTAGAGAAACAGTTATGGTTTGGAGTACCATACCTGGATGGGATACTTTGGACACATACCTGTTGGGATGCTGCAGTAAAATAAATATTCTTTTAAAAGCATTTTTATATGTTAACATGGTTTGTGTGTACAGGGTGTGCTTCTTGAGTGTGGGTAGATGCATGTTACAGCAGACATATAGAGGTCAGAGGACAACTTGGTTCTCTCCTTTCACTGTGATGGTCTCAGATTGAACTCATCAGTCTAGGCAGCAAATGCCTTTACTAGCTGAGCTCTGTCACCAGCTCATGCTAAGGTCTCTTTCCAGGATAGGTTCGGGCATCTAAAGAGCACCAAGAAAAGGCCAGCACAAACATTTTTAGGTGCCCACCTGAGTAATGCTTACTGAAGTCCTTTTTGACAAAAGTAAATCAGGGTGGGAGGACAGTACCCCAACGTGTTGAGTCACACAAGTGAACTTCTGTAGCTGCTTCGTAAAGTATGTAATTTCCATGCTCAGCTGGAAATTCAGTTGACTTATAAGAATCTGTACAGTATATTAAAAGCAGTTATTTTAGATCAAATGTCTGAAGAAAACCAAGAATTCCACTTAATAATTAGAAAATGGGTAAGTCTTTCTAAGTTATACTCTATAAAATGTGACAATAGACACTTCAGTAATGTTTATTTCAAACTTACTTAAAAAACAGAATTAACACTGTGTGAAATATAAACGATACAAAATTCAGTGTATTTGGAGGTCTCTATGCTTCATATGACTGTTCCTTACCCCTCAGAAACTGAGAAACACTGAGCATGGTGGCACATGCCCATAATCCCAGCCCTGGGGAGGAAAAGGCAGGTGGAACTCTATGATATTAAGGCCAGCCTGGTCTACATAGTGACTTCCAGGTGGGCTGGGACTAGGGAGACCCTGTCAACAAAAACTGTGAGAAGCACTTTCTGTCTCACTAATCTCCTGGTATACTTGTGATTGACCCTTAGTCTAGTCTGTCCCAAATCAGCTGTTAGAATCACTTCCAGGGCATCAAGATGACTAAGCAGATAATTGTGCTTACCAAGCAAGCCTGGTGACCTGAGTTCAACCCCCAGGATTCCCAAAAGGTAGAAAAGAACTAACTCCATGTAGTTGTCCTCTGACCAGATGGGTCATGGCACAGGCACATACACAAACATCATAGTACACACACACACACACACACACACACACACAC
>NW_008339223.1:1366840-1416379 GCF_000622305.1 Nannospalax galili
GTATTTTTTTAAATTTAGAGTTATTTCCTTCAAAAAAAAAATTGCATGTCATCCAACATTTTAGTAAGCCTTTGCCAAATGGCTAACATAGTATAACAGAATCAGCAAGTGAACACTTCAAATCTAGGCCCTCTGCTCCTGTCTTGTTGAATTCTGGATGGTTCTTGTTAAATTCTGAATGGGTCTTGTTGAATTCTGGATGGGTCTAAGACTTGGGAAGCCTTGATTTCACCCTCTATCTGTTCTGTATCCCTCAAACTGGAATTGTCTCATCCCACAGCTTCACGTTGGCAAACTGCTACTTATCCTTTGACCCTCAGACCAAATGACCCTTCTTCATTCTGTATCTGGTGAGCCACAAAGCTTTCTCAACTTCTCTGATGTTAATTTCTCTTTTTTCTCTACTCTCAAATGATGTTATTACTATTGCCAGCACCAAACACTGTGTGTTATAATTTGTGTGTGCTCTCTGTCTCCCCAGCTAGACCGGGAACTCTGGTACCAGGGACAGAGAAGGTACTTGGTACTCAATTTTGAGTAAATGAGCAAATGAAATTTTATTCCTTTATCTTTTCCCTGGTGGATTAGACTATGTTCGGATGCTTAATCAACTTTATTCAGTCCATTCTTTGCCAAATCAGACAATAAACCAGGAACTATCTGTGTGCTTGACTGTGGATTCATCTCCCATCTTGAACTGGGTCACTTATGTCTTAACATCCTGACTTGCATACCAAAATTGTGATCTATTTTTCACTATTGAAAAGTCTCTTAACTCAGGCCGGGCATGGTGGCACACACCTTTAATCCCAGCACTCGGGAGGCAGAGGCAGGTGGATCTCTGTGAGTTCGAGGCCAGCCTGGTCTCCATAGCAAATCATGGCCAGCTAGGGCTACAAGGAGACCCTGTCTCAAAAAGACCAAAATAAAATAAAATAAAATTATAAAAAGTCTCTTAACTCTTCCCCAAGAAGGTCATCACATCTTTTCTGCTACCTTTAAAGACATGGAGACATGATCCAAATATAGTAATGATTCAGGAAACAGGGGAGCTCTGACTTTGAGAGATTTTCCATACCAATAGTTTTTTTCTCTATTTTCTAACTGAAAACTGAATTATAGAAATTAGACAACTTACCCAGTGCCACACAGATAAATACGTGATGTAGGACTTTTTTGGTACTGGTACTTGAACCCTGGGGCTATTTTTTACACTTCACCACTAACCTACACTACCAACTTCTCATATATGGGATTTTAAATCAAGATTTCTGAGGCAGAGGCACTTCCTTGATTTCACCGTTAGTAACTCAAGCTGGGGCAGACAGATAAGCAAGTAAAATACTTGCCTTACAAGTATGAGAACTGGAGTTGGAACCTGTGAAAATGTTGGTTGTGGCACACACTAGAAATCTCAGTGCTGGGGGGCAGAGGCAGGTAGATCCCTGGCTGACCTGGGTAGTCTAGCCTACCTGGCATGTTCCAATCCAGTGAGAAACCTTTCAACCCCCTCAAAAAACAAACGACACCTGAGGAAAACCACCTGATGTTGTCCAATGGCCGCCACTTGCACCTGCACAAACATGAACACACACATACGTGCAGATAAAAACACACACATGCTTAAATACACTTATACATGCATACACATATATAAATATACACACGTACATACTCTACACACATATACATACACATACATACATATAAATACATGCATCCACATCCACATTCATGTGCACACATACATGCACCCACATACACATATAGACACATAGACATTCATAAATACACATACGTATATACATATATACACGCACACACAAGACGTCTGAAACCAATTTAAAGCTAAGCACAATCATGTGTTGTCTAAATTTCTACTTTATTCGTTGTTTCAGAATAAACATGATGTAAGGAAAGAAGAGACATTTCAAACAAAAACCTATAAAACTCCAATCCTTCTGCTTTAACTTGGAACTTCTCAATTACATCTTCCTTTCGGACAAGAAGAAAATCTTCCTTTCATTTTTACTAAAACAATAATGTGGGTAACAATAAATGGTAAGTTTAGAAGCGGCCCTCGCCAGTCCACACAGTCCTTTACTTCTTGGCAAAATATGATGTAGTGATTTGGGGAAAAAAAAATCACTTACTCTTTGAGGCCAGAAGTTAATTGAAAAAGACCTTAGATTCTGATGAGTTTGTGTTTTATGGTTGATTAACTTGTTTTAATACCAAAAATAGGCTTAGGAAACCCAATTATCATGCCACTCGATCTGAGTTATTGGCTGCTCTCTGCTGGTTCCTGGATGTCTTATTGACAGAGTTGTACTTCATGCCACAGTGACGTACAAGAGAAACTAAGCTTCAGTTTGGAAAGCAAGATTTAGTTTTGACATGAGCTATTGCCCAGTTTCAGAGTGGCTAAAATTCTGAAATCCTTCCTTCCTATAACCAGAGTTTGTAATCCACACCTACGATCAGACTCCTGGCCCTAACCACAGGGTGTATACAATGAAAAATTAAAGTCCTAGTATTTTCCAATTGTTTCACTATTTTCTACCCGTAAGCCTACCACACCTCTTTTTATTGTCTTTCAACCTTGTTTCAAATTAAAATGATGAAGCCAGACATTCGGTTGCAAACACAGCAAGCAGGAAAAGTAATAAATGAAGTCATGGTGCCCGATTCTGAAGTCTGTGCTCCTAGTGGCCTCACCACTGACATGCACATGCTCTGTCCTGACCAGAAAACAGCTACACTTGTGTGAAATGGCCATTTTCTTCACTTGCTATAGGGAAGCAAGAGAGGGGACTAGACATGAGTGTCTGACAGCGGTACTGGAGATTCTTACATGATCGTTTCACTTTGCTCAGCCTGAGCGCCACAGATGAGTTTTGGGTTTCTGTTACCATAGCTGCTTACAGTAATGAGTTATGTGGTTTACTTGTGAAAGATTCTTACAATCTGTCAGGTTCACAACGAACTTTGTGACTCATAAACAGTGTGTTCTGATCCGACGCATATAAGTTTGTCCCACTTCTAGGCACAGCTATTTTCCTAGGTATCAACAAGCTTTAAGGGCAAGGGAATAACTTGAAGAAAGGCAGTTTTCTCTGTGTAACACATATTTTGAGCAAGGTACTAAAACCTGTGAATGGCTATAATCTGTGGATTTAACCCGATCCTGTTTCTTACTTGTCTTTAATGAAGTAGGTGGTATTTGCAAAGTATCTTGTCAGACACTGAAAATTTGGGGATAAACTAAACAGAAACAAAAAGAGAAAAATGTGAGACTAATTCAGCCAATTTTTAGAGAAATTAGGTGTTGACAACTCTTTGAATTGCTTCATTAATCATAAATTACTCTTAAAATGTAGAATTTGGAACTATGGAAAAACGTGTTGATTATTTGGCCCCACCCTCCTATTTTACAATAAAGAAAATACAGGACTTGTTTGAGACTATTCAGTTCAGATGACAATACTGATTGGATCTTGGGCTTTCTTTTATCCAGGCAATTTTATTCCTATTTTACACTGTATCTATGTGGCTTATTTACACTGTTTTATTGGTAGAGCCAACCAATTTCAGGAGTCTGTGGAACCTCCCGTAAACCTGGATCCAACATACAGTCCCTAGAACTCCTTCGTCTGTGCATCCAGATATCCACTCCACACTCCACGGAAGAAAAAATCTCAGCATTAATTGTAAGATGCACAGTCTGACAAAGGATAGAATCAAAACCAACTAAAAAACTAGAATAATTTCAATATTCAAATCAGACCACTCAAAAAGCAAAGTGTGACAGACTCTTAAAAACTAGGCTTTGCTAGTCCAATTGCTATGATGTCATACACAGTTTGACGTTGCTGGGTAACTTGGTAAACATACTTCTTCCATGGTTTAATTCCCTTCCCCAAGTGAGCTCCTTAGGCAACCAGGCTTCATTAGCTCAGGTGCTAGCCTCAGGGAACTACTTGTTTTAATTAGAGGGATGAAATGGCATTTTAATTGTGCACAATGATTAATAAACATGCTGAGCTGCTGCATAATGATCTGGGCTTGAAGAGCTTTCTCCTGTACTCCTGATATCTACAGCCATTAACTGATTGTTATCCAGGCTGAGAGCTATCGGGCTCTTCCTCCAACCAAATTGCACATTGTCTGTCCTCTGATTTTTCTGTTAATAATAATTATTAGAGCTAAGTCCCATCTTTTGTACCAACAGAGAGACAAGACTAGAATGGAGAAAGCTTACAAAGTGGCACACAGTCTATGTAATTTATTTCAATGAACTTCCTTGTAAAAGGGAGATAATAATAGGACCAAGCTGACAAGGCTTTGCACAGGCTAAATTAGACAATGCACGCAAAGTCTTCAGCAGATTGTCAGCCCGGGATAAACACCCAGGAACACCGGATGGCCATTGTCATTAACATGCACTGTTTTCATCATCATCATCATTAGCTTCTCCATCCTCACCCTCAACTTTATCACCCTTGTCAAAGCCATCATTTCACCCAATACTCATGAATGTCCTTTTAGAGGTCACCATGTGCACCCTATCACATGTACGTTCCAATTTTGGGATCATTTTCTAAAGGGTAGAAGTTGACTAGGGATTTGCCCAATTTCTCATATATATATATATATATGAAACTGTGGAAAGTATGTCCAAAGAAAGAATGGATTTAAACCAGCTCACTCTCACTTCTCACTAGACGTATCAGATACTAGGTTGTATTTGAAGTTTGTGGAAATAAAAACCAGAAAACCAAAAAAAAAAAAAAATGAAGGCAAAATAGAAAGAAAAATGATGAAGTGACTCCCTTCCAAAGCCATGGAGTTGGATAATGGTTTCATTTTACCCCAATAATACTCTGGTGAGTCCTGAAAATACTGCAGTGTTTTTGACATGAGAGTTTTCTGTTGTGTCTTCTGGAACGTTTGTTAAGGTCTTTGAATCTCCTGGATTCGGGAGGAGTAGATACGGACGAAACCCAAGGCAGCAGCCATCACTCGCTGCTTGGAGAGGCCTATTGTGATTTTGGGTGTTACACAATTTTGTTTCTTTACTTGAAACAAAAGTTAAGCTATTACTACAGACAATATTTTAAAGGTAGATCAGCTGATCTGATTGAGCTTGTATTTGGCTGTTTTACTGCAACCACACACCACTATGCTCACCTCTGCCTAAGAGAAGAGTAGATATTACTGACCATTCTAGATGCTAAACACAAAAAGTACTTTCTACCTGTGAAACACTAGGGACTTCATGGAAGGCAGTCTGCCCCACTAAAGATGCCTTCCTGCATTTCAGGTCATTATAGTTCAGTGAAGCAGATATGATTGATTACATGGACAAAGTTTTACCTTGCCCCTAGGGCACTTCTAATTCTTGTTGTTAGATCCTTTAAAGGCATATGATTATCTGCAGAAGCCAAAGGGGAAAGGTGAATGAACTCTTTTGGCCATGGTAAAACAGAGAAGTTTTGCAATAGATGCTAAATCTGAAATGTCTAGGAAGGAAAGCAAGATAGCTGACTGTGTTTTGTTACATTTTGCTTTCCTAGCCATGACATTTTTAAAATCACTCAGTTGAAGTCTCACTAAAATACAACTATATACTGACAAGAATGGCCAACATAAAAATAATGACTGGCTAACGTGCTGCTAAGGACATGGAGAAAAGGAACTCACAAACAGCACCGGCACATGTGCCTTTCATTGATGGAAAATATCTGTTTTGGAAAACGATGTGCATTCTTAAAATGTTAAACTTGAAACTAGTGTGCAATTCAGCATTTCACTCCATTTTAATCCGAGAAATGAATTCAATGTCTATACAAATACACACTTTCATTGATTCACTTGCGATAGGCAAAATTGGAAACCCAAACATCACTCAAGGGAACAGATAAATAAATATTTGCATGTGTACATGTGAATCGAATGGAATACTAGTCAGCAAGCAAAAAATTTGAAATAATAATGTATGATCTAACAAAGAGTGAATATCCAAATATATATTCAGTGCTAGAAACCAGACAAAACCATGATCTAGCATAACATAAAACAGCAGAGGTTGCTGCAGGCAGTGGGTACAAGAAACAGGAGAGATGCTAAAGCCACAGAAGACAGTCTGGAATGTCAACATTTTGTTGTCTTTATGGAGATGCTAGTTTTCATTACCTGAAGATTTGGGGAAGTATATCTGTATTAAAGGAACTGGTTGGAATGGATTTTTCTCTGCAGTAATTATGACATAGCGTGATAATCTCTGGCGACCGTGTGTGTGTGTGTGTGTGTGTGTGTGTGTGTGTGTGTGTGTGGTGTGTACATATATGAGTGTACATGTGCAGCTATCTAATTTTATATAAGGATATTGTATAAAATACTCTTTTTTAATAAACAGTGGAAACAGTAAAAATGCAACTAAACCTTTGGCTGTTTTAAATCTTTCAACAGCCAACCAGTATGATGGTGCTAAATCAAGGTCTTAGTTTAGCCTTCGAATTTCCTATACAATTCTAGAAGGGTCTCTGAGGAGACAGCTTTCAGGAGACTCCAACTTCAACACGCTGTCATACTCCCAGCCTGACTTTCTGGCATGAGAGGCCGGTCAGTCCTAGCTACAGCTTCACTGACTGAAGAATGGTCCCCACGAGTCCACCTGTTCTCCACTCAGACAGCCTGCCTCTGACTTCCTCAGCCTCTCCCGGCCTTCAAGTTCTTTGTAACCTCCATGCTGAGGTACTGGACAGAAATTTAAGAAAGCTCATTGGCGATATATCTACACTTCTAATGTTTTCTGTCTGTACCAATATCTCACACTATAAAATTTGAACCATAGAAAAATAGTCTTATTTTGAAAACAGGATAATTTCTGAAAACTCTACTAAGTGAGGAAAGAAAAGCTATTGAAACATAATATTTACATAACGACCAAATGAGATGCACACATATAATATGCTGATGCTAAATTCATAGTATGTATGAATATTCTTTAATGTTTAATGAGTGTGTATATGCTAATTTAACTGATTCTGTACTGACGGGTCTATTTAATGTTATTCTGAGTGCTTATACAATAAAAACTATCAGAGCATTCATTGAAAAATCGTCTCCCATCGATAAAAGAATGAGAGAGTGAGAAAGAGAGACTGATCTTATTTCTACACACTCTTTACTTGGTTAGTCACACAGTGCATTGCCTGAACCAGTTTAGACTGTCTACTCTAGTGCTCGGTCTTGGCCATGGGTTTACAACATGTCTTAGGGATCTTGAAAGACAAATGTTGCTCTCAGGGTCTGAATAAGAATCGGAGAGTAGAGTCAGGAATCGATTGTTTTGCTGGACGCTCTATCTTAGAAAGCACAAATCCATACAAGAAGTGTTGGGGCAGCCGTAATCTCAGCAGAAACTGACGCCACTGCCCTTAGGACCCGCTGTTGTCCCCTCTGCTGTCTTCTCGTTCCTCACCGCAAATGAAGTAGACACCTCCACAGTTAGCATGGGGACTTGACAATGACGTTGTGGGGTGCCAGAGAGGGATCTTCATTCATATCATGTGCCCACCCCACAGGACCCTTGTTCTTCTCTAAGTCCTGGCCCAGTTAGTAAAACTGAGGTAAATTTTTTCTACATATCCAACACTGTGTGACAAAAAAAAAAAAAAGAAAGAAAAACAATTGCCGGATTGCAGGGTAGCTGCTTCCACCCAAACCTGTTCATTCCCGGGCCTAAAAATAAATAAATTAATTAATTAATTAAATAATTAATAATAAATAATAAATAAATAAATTATATATAAACAAACAAATAAATTAAAAAGTATAGCCATGGAGCTACAAGTCTCTCACCTTAGAAAACATTTTTGTGGAATGGGAGAGATGGGGAGGTGGGTAAGTGCCTGCTGTACAATCACAAGGATGTGAGTTTGAGTCCCTTGTGCTCAGGTAATAGCTGGGTGTGGTGGTGTGCCTCTGTCCCCTCAGCACCCGGGAGCAGAGACAGGCAGATCACAGCCCAGTGAAAACAGCAAGTTCCAGGTTGAAAAATAAAACAAGATGGAAAGAGATAGAAGAAGACAGCTGACAGCTGATCTCCACCTCAGGCCTGCACATGTGCACGTTTAGGCGAGTACCCCCCACTACACACACACATGCACATGTATGTATGTGGACCCCATAAATCAATTTTAAAGTGAAAATATTTTCATTAGCATAGCATTACTTGAGTTTGCCTTAGCAGCATCCTGTACTCTGGAGTTTACAAAAATCTTTCCAGCCCTCTCAGTAACTTGATCAGGAAGCACCTCTGTTCTCTCGAGGTACGTACATCTTGCCAGGTTCTTCTTCCCTGCTACAGTGGCAGAGTTGGGTAGTTTCCACAGAGACCATATGGCCCACAATGGCTAAGACATTTAAACTTTCATTAAACAGTCTGCTGACCTTTGAATTATAGAAATCTGTACCCTCCTAAGCTTCTTTTTCTTCTTATTCTCAGTGTGAGAATATTCTCTACACAGTTTTTCTACAGAGCTTGAGAATTTTACCTTCTCTGTCCTACAAACGAACGGGCCTCATTCTCTGCTGAAGTTTGTTCACTTACAAGTTTGCTTTGTTGTGCTACTGAACAAGTAGGTGTCGGCTCACAAAGCTCCTAAGGATGGTTGACATGGTCAAAGGATGGACTGGCTATCTTATATTTGGTCATAAGAAGGATTTCATGAAGAGGCTGGGAATTAAGTTTCATACTGAAAAAATAAATACACATTCAATTTCAAAGAAGCAAAGAGAGGCAAAGAGAATGAATTCATAAATAAGTTGAAGTCAGAGCACTAAAAGGTAATCAAAAGGGAGTTTTGTATAACTACTCAAGTGTTCACACAGGTCAGTAAAAGACAGGGCCAAATATCAAAAGATCTGGAAAACCAGTCTGACAATTTGATAGAGGTCTTCAGCCTTTGCTCTGTCAAATGTGAGCCCCAAGCCAGCATCAACATGCCCTAGAATTCTGTTTGAAATGCAGGCTTGTTGGCCAGCTCCACACACACTGAATCTGGGTTTCCATTTTCATGAGATTTCCAGGTCCTGTGCATTTAAGTTAAAGCCTGAAAAGCATGACTCCAGGGAAGAACCACAGAATTAAAGGAGAAGGACTGAGCTGGGTCTCTAGAAGATTCCACTCTTCGTTCCCAATTAGGCAATGTTGGATAAGCACTTTAAATCTTTGTGCTCTCAGTTCCTCATGTAAAATGATGGGCTTTGAACTTTCAAACTCTAAAACACCCTTATTAAATGGACAACAGAAAGAATTCTGTGATGCAGCTGTGCTATACAGAGTCCAATCGAAGGAGGGCTTCAAGACAAATTGGAGATGGAAGAAAAGAAGAAAGAATATGGAACATCAGCTACAAACCAGTGTTAATTTTCTAAATATGAAAATATAAGAATATGACAAAGATATTTTGGTATAAAATCAGTTACCAATAGAGATACCTTTTTAATAGAAGGATTATATTCTATTGTCTGCATTTATTAATGTACTTTTATTAAATTCATTAACCTATACAACACATCACGAGTAGATGGGGTAGAGGGAGAGAAATTTCCCAATTCCAGCAGAAGCAAAGAGATCTCAGTTATTCCAATGTTAGTATTACAAAGCTACAGAATGGATTGTTTGATGGGCAATCCTCTGAGATGGCTTCTAGAAATCTTCCCCTTTTGGAGCTCTGGGGTCTTCATGTGTTGCTCAAAACTAGTTATGACTTCAGCATTATCCAAAGCATGAAATATGCTTTTATACTTTTATTCATCATTATTTACTGCATGTAACACCTGTGTCACAGTGCATGATGGAGGTCAGAGCACAACACCAGCAGTTGGCGTCTCCTTCCGCCTCGTCATCCTGGGGATTGAACTCAGGTCCTCAGGCTTGGCAGCAAGTGTTTTTATCTACTGAGTCATCTCACTAGCTCTTTTGAGTATGAACAAGTTGACAAAATGCTGGTATTCTTATTCCCAGGGAAAACATTTATATATTATGTTGTCTAATGACCCATTGAGGGAATTTATAACCTGTCCTTTTTATTTTTAAAGGCATTTTTATTTTAAAACTTTCCTGCAATCCACAGTAGGTGTCTTTAGCCATCTCCTTCAGATAAATACAAAATGTCTGCTTGAATTGATTGAATTCAATGGATTCATTTCATGATCTTTTATTTATGTCCCTCCACATTTAAAATAAATAAGGTTAATACTGATAGAGTATGGTTGTATGGGTCTTAGAAGGATCTATTTTTTTCATCACACCTCTTTTGTTTCCTCTTGCTTAGCAAATCAGATGCTAGATATATTTTGATTAGTTTGTACTTTAATGGATCATGTATGGAGGGTCCACCTTTCACACTGGGGCCATTAATTTTTCTTGAGTCTGATGGAAAAAACAGGTAGAGCTTTTTTTATGTGCTGATTGAAAAGTGATGGATTATTTTCATGTGGTAAGAAACAATGTTTTCTTTAGCACAGCAGGATATAATGTTTGCAAGGTCTAACAGTGAAATATTATGCATATCTGCTGCTGGCCGGCTGCCAACAGTGAAAGAGCAAAATCAGAGGAGATTTTGAATTTGAATCTTAAAACCAGGGCAGCTTACAAAGACACTAATGAGCCATTCTCAGCAGAAAAAGCCTCTGTGTTAATAGATGATGCCTGCCACGCATGCTAGCATTTAACAAAATGCTAAATAACTATTCACTTAAATGTTGCCTTGAACTTTAAGGGGGGATAAAAGATGATTTATTCTCTAATAATTTCCAATAGGCACTGTTGCATGGATTTGGTTTTTCTCCTAATTCAGAGGCCCATGACATTTCTTCCCCAGTGAAAGTAGTCGTTTTTCCATATAGTTTTTTTCCTCTAGTGTCTGGACAACTTGCAGATGTTATTTCTTCATCGTTTATTATTTAAAACTTGCATTTTCAAATTAGTAGGATCACAAAATAGCCTTGAAATGTCATACAAAATATATAAACATGATTTTTTTTTGAGACTGGGTCTCCCTGTAGCCCCAGCTAGCCTATGTAGACCAAGCTGGCCTCCATCTCACAGAGATCACCGGCCTCTTCCTCCAAGTGTTGGGATTAAAGACATGTGCCACCCCATGGGGTTTATAAACAAGATTTTTAAAGATGAAGAAAAGGGATGTTTGGAGTTTTCTGGATGTCTTAAGCATCTTTGTTTTCAAAGATAGGCATCTAGTAGGCATGGGACCCCTGTCTACAATAAGCAGGTTTCCTCGTGTCTTGTAAACTCTTGGAATATTTAGGGAGATATAACACATATGTTCATTTACATCCAACTGACCAAGATTCTCATTTCTAAGAGATATTTGATATCTCAAAAAGTTAAAGCCTTCTTTTTCTGGGCTTTTAAATTTTATTGTACTTCACTTTGAACCAGGGCATTTCTTTTAGTAGGCACTGAAAATGGGTGCGTCTAGTAGAGCACTTGTTTGCTTTTACGAGGAGATGCTGCACAATCAATATGAAAATATACTTGATATTGCTGCCCTGTAAATAGAGACATTTAATGGGAGGAGACGTCGGCCACGTCTTGATGCCTTATGTATTTTTATATTACTGTAGTTAACGCTCCTTTTTAAAGGTGGCGTACACTTGAAGTTATGGGCTTTTGCTTTTTAGATCATAATAACCTCCAAGCGCTGCAGCGCAGCACAGACTGGCACGGAGGCGCCTGTGAGCTATTCAGTCCTCTTTACAATCATAAGGGAACTGCATCTCCCTTTCTGTACCTCAGAATCCATTTTGTGGAAGGCTCTTCTGACTTTCCTGGTCCCTACTGCGCTCAAGAGCTCCCCAAAAGAGCTCCGGTAGCCAAAGCCTCCGCATTCGAGCGTGATTTACACCGCAAGCAATTACAGTTTACTTCCCAGATAGCGTTTTTAAAATGTCATGTATCTTACAGTTACTTTTGATTGTTTAATATATGCAAATAATGGATTGTCTAAAAGAATTTAGAGGTCATGCAACCCATATATTAATCGGCCAACAATCTCTAAAAAAAATCTAAATTTATTTATTTTTGGATAAAGTCCCATAAAATATGAAAAAGAATGTAATATCAATTTAAATACTTTCTTTTGAGATTTCTGTGTGGTGCTCACACATGGTACAAAATGCACTCCGGATTTAAAGTGTAAAATCGGCTTTACAAGAGTACCCACATAGCTGACTTGCATGAATTTGAAACTGCATTGTCTAAATGATAAACATTTCATTTATGCTAAAAGCTTGTTAAAAATCAGAAGTAAAGAATAAGAGACCCTCAAACAATATATTGGAAGAAAATTTGAGTGCCTATATTGCTCAAGAAAGTAGGTCCAGTCAATTCTTAAAATATTTAACTTTTAATGGGTAAGTTATGCTAGAATCTAATTTTTAAAAATCTAATAGTGACATTTATGCTACACTGAAACTACAAGATAATATTGAAACACTTAGAGATGTAAAAAATAACAATTCTGGCTAAGGTGTCTTACTTTCACTGAAACTGCAACAAGAAGGGGGGGATGCAAAGACAGAAGAGATGGAAAAGGGGGAGGAGGAAATCTGGTTTTGTTTTTGAATAACAATAAAATATAATTCTGAGTCTACCATTATTAAGCTTATAGTATATATGTTAATACAACTAAAACAAAAATACATATTTTACCTTTCATATATGCATAGTTATGTTTGCAATATATAATTTCTGTAAGAATGAAAAACTGATTTTGTTTTTCACATGGCTTTTGATTTCCATTCCCCGACCTTCACTCTCCTGAGTTGCTTCTATGACAGAAAGCAGAGTCTGTCCACCCTGTGGGTTCGCATGTGGCGATGTCATTCAGTGGTAATTTGGGTTTATTTCCCTTAGTTTCTATGTTCCAAGTGCATGATGCTTGCCTTCCCTCTTGATCTTCACTGTGTCCTCTGAAGTTTCTTAAATAGACATAGTTTATTTCCAGCTTTTAATGCTTTAATTATTATGAATTTAAAGTTTGTACTTTAAAGCATAATAGATATACAAAATAACTACTAAAATTTGAGATGTTATTACTTAAATGGTCAGCCCTTAATATATATTTTACGACTTTTCCAATCTTCTTGACATTTTGTAATATATTTAGCCTAAGCAGCTAAAGCTTGAATCTGAGAAGCAATTCACATGTACAAATTCAAAAGTATAAATGTGAAGTTAAGAATCGATCAGTTCATTAGGGCTATCCATATCTTCAGGAAGCACACACCAAGTGCATTCTGCTGCCCCATAAGCAGGTGCCTCGGGTCTGTCAAACACACTTTTCCTACAAAACCAAAAGAACTCACAAGTAAGAAAAGCAATCACAATTTTCCTTCATGTCTATGGTTATGAAACATTTAAACAAGTGAGAATTCTTTATCTAAAATCAGATTTGAATTTACCATGTTTTTCTAAAAGCAATTCCCTATTACAAGCCACAATTATCCCTCTGTTAGAAAAAAAAATTAGCATATGCTCAGTGGTGTTAAAGTTTTTCTTGAAATGTTCTTGGCATGTTCACTTTTATTGAAATATTTTATAATTTATAAGAGCTAATGCCCTTAAGACAGTCAGTTCCTTTAGATGGCATAGAATTGAAATGGAATTGGATTAAAAATTCACTTGTGCTATTAAATTCATTGTAGGAATAACAAACAAACCTATTCAAATATTCCAAAACCTTGAAAGAGGGGGGCTTCTATTTTATCTTCACAAAGCAAAGCAAGTGAAATTTTTCCTGATTTAATTTAAATTTTAACTGATTTTAAAAGGCTTTCTTCCTTAAAAGTTGTTGAGATTCAAACATTTGATACTAAAAGCAAACTGACAGATCTTTTATGAATATTTGGAAAATCATCTTTAGCTCTTTTGTAGCCCAGCAAAAATACAGAAAGAATCGTAATCTGCACTTGGGAAATCTGTTTGGTGATATAACAGAGTCCCACAAAAAGAACAGACGGAAAATGGTAGTTATTATTAATTTAGAAAAACAAAACCCGGCCCAGCTTTTCAGTAATGTGGCGAGTTGTGTGCTCCTGAAGAAGAGAGGCTTTGTAATTGGATTTTAGAGTCATTTAGAAGACGAGATAAGATGTAATGGTTGCGTATTAGAGGTTAGAACGACAACAGAAACCCATAATGTGAGGGTTCATTGCACAGGAAAAAAACAACAAAGAGAAGCATGAAGGGAAAATGGCCTGAGCAGGAAGCCCGGAGAGGAAGCTGGGGAAGCCAGGAGGAAGCACTGGGGTGGCCGGTGCAGTGATTCCCGGCTGAGGCCGGCTCTCCATCACATCCAAGGAAGCCCTGCCCACTGGGCCAGAGACAAAGAAGGAACAGAAAGGACTCTAAAACCTGCCTTGCAGCCTGCCAATATTCAGTCCAAGTCTTGGGTGATAAATGCACTTTCTGCACTCCTTTTCTGATCCCTTTCCAAAGGTCACAGTCACCTGGGGTCCAGCGCCCAAATGAAGGCCTCAGGTGAGAGGCTCATTTTGGGAACAAATAATCTATGTTTGCATTGGCAAGGGAGAGTCTGCTTCTACAGCCAGAGCCGCACGTCTGCTGGTGCGCTGTATCCTGCAGCACTGAATTCCTTCCCAGTTACCAGCACTTGGCTACCCCCTGCTGGGCAGGAAGCTGCTGGCCTTCACTTTCGCACCATTCGGCTCCAGGTCAGCTCCTTGCAAGGCCTGAGACAGAATCCACTTACTTCCTGTCAAATTGTTATCACACATTCTTGACATGAGGCTGGAGTGTGAAGTTACCCTCCATGCCTGAAAGGTGTTAAGGGTTCTTTTTCTTCCCTCCAAGTCCTTTGTATACTTGAGCAGAACAAATCTATTTATTTTATTTTTTTTTTGCAAAGATCGGTTTATTAAAAGCACACACATAACTTAAATTGTATATTAAAATGACGTTATGCTTTGTTTAGCATGAAAAGTGTGTGTGCTCAAGCCCCATTTCCAAGCCTTCAGTGAGTCACTTTCTTTTGAAGCAGAATACAGTTATATTTGAGGCTACTGGGCTGAAAGACCTGGACGAAGCTGGCTCCCAAGCTCGGGTCAGCTTTGTTTTCAAACCCTCAGGAGAACCCCAGCCACACGCTGAAACAAACAGAAAACTTAAGTGGATTGGAAAACCAATTTTTAACTAGATCAAATTTCCAAACACAGATTCAGAGATTTTAACCATCTTTCAAACTACTCTTAAATTTGCTGTTACCAAAACCCAGATTTGGAGGAAATTTGCTGCCCTAACTCTAATGTGTGTACATTATTAAGATGGTTAAGAAACCTCAGACACATTTGGAAGACAGCTTAAAAGCACCTTTAGTATAAGATAAAATAAAGTAAAATACAATAAAAACGGATTAGTTGTCACTAGCTGTGACACAGACAGTGATGGGCAGTAAAAGAGGTTGCTTTTAGTTACTTAATGACCCAGATGTCTTTGTCAGACTCCCACAGTTCTAGTTCTAACATACTTTTTCATTTCATTTATTTTGCAGGCGAAGCAGAAATGAAACAGACGTTAAATAAGCGGAGCTTCATGTGCAGCTGACTGCTGGCTGAGCAGATAGCGCTGCTGTCAAAGGATGCCCACAGCCCTTCCTGGACCTACTGACAGAAGTGAAACCTAAATATAGTCACTAAAAGCCAATAAAGGAGAGAACGCTTTAAGTTTGTGGAAGTATCAGAACACATGAACTCCACACAATACACACATAAATATCTCTCTGTCAGAAGGGGGTAAACAAGGAGGATTTTTGCCAAATTTCTGGTTTATTTGGTCCCTTGTCTTGTCCTAAAACAAGGCTGACACTTTTTTCAACTGGTTGACTCCTGCTAATGCCTTCAAGAGACTGTGAAAGGAGGAACTCACTTGTGGCTACACCTTTTTAGCAGAGGAGTTACAAAATAAGAGTGCAAATGCAAATTCACACCTGTTAAAAATCCCAAACTCAGCAAGGTGTGGTGGTGCACGCCTTTAATCCCAGCACTTGGGAAGCAGAGGCAGGCAGATCTTTGTGAAATCCAGGCCGGTCTGGTCTATATACTGAGTTCCAGGCTAGCTGGGGTTGCAGGGAAACCCTGTCTCAAAAGAAAAAAAAATTCCATAGAAGACATAGTAGTTATTTTAGCATTTTATTGATCATTCCAGGCATGATTATAATCCAAACTATGTATTACCAATTCCAAGCACTCACATGGCAGCTAACAACCATCCATAACTCCAGTTCCAGGGGATCTGATACCCTCTTCAGTCCTCTGTGGTCATTGTACACACATGGTGCACTTAAATACATGCAGGCAAACCACTCATACACTTAAATAAAAATAATAAATAAAATATTTTGTTTAATCCCACACTTCCACTTTAGTTTTTTTTCTTGATGACCCCTGAGCTCATGACCAGGTATTTGGCCAACGCTGGGGGACAAGTACACACAGAAAAGATGTGTCTGTCCCTGGTGTAGGAGACTTACCAAACCTGAACTTAAGTAATCTTGCCCTGTTCACTCTTAGGTCAGCTTCTCTACCAAATTCTGCCACATAAAAATCAGTCCCTTAATCTGAATTTCTTGTTAGGAAATTGGGTGATTTCCTTTCTCCAGCTCTTGCAGTTTGTTGACAGCTCTCTTCTCCTCTTTGAGTCCTTTCATCTTTTCCATTCTCCCTAAACATCCGTCAGCCCATTTTTGTTCTTACAGTAAATTTGTCACCCAAGAAAGACTAGAGGGTTTTTCTTGTATGCGATACACTGAGCAGTATACAATACAAAATAAGCAAAATAAGTATTAGACTTCAACCTAAACTATATTACAATGTGCTTGGAAAAAGCATCTGAAACTAATAGTAAACAACAGAATATAAACAAGATATAAGCAGTAAAACAATCATGATCAAACAGGACTTAATTCAAAGAAGAGAAAAAACTAATGGGATTAGAAATTGCTTGGAGAATTGTGATAAAGACACAGCCTGAAGGAATGAACACGGAAAACATTACTTGAATGTTCTGTATCAAATGCTATTCTAAATACTTTCATGTGTACACTACCCTTTAATTCAATAATCCTATGAAAGAAATAGTATTTCTATTCAAAAGAAGCCATGACCACCCTATATCCCAGAGAGTTCAGTCTTGCAGAGTCCAGTACATTCCAATTACTGATGGTGCATGCCTTTAATCCCAGCACTTGGGAAGCAGAGGCAGGCTGATCTCTGTGAAATCCAGGCCGGTCTGGTCTACATACTGAGTTCCAGGCTAACTGGGGTTGCAGAGAAATCCTGTCTCAACTATTAGCTAGTTTTTACATTCCTTTCCACCATACCTGAGAGAAACAGATTGAGAAAGGAAAGAATTGTTTTGGCACACAGTTTCAGAGGATTTCAGACCATCATGGTAGGGAAGACATGGGTGAGCAGCTCATGATATAGCAGTTGAGAGCATGTGGTGGAGGCTGGTCACATGGTGGGACCAGGTATAGCTTCAGGGCCCACCCCTAGAGAATGCTTTGGCCAGATAGGCCCTACCTCCCCTCAAGGCAGCTGCCAAGATCACCAGCTCACCTGTCCTGAGGATTTTTTTTTTTTCTTTAAAATTCTAATAAAATTGAAAAAGCTTAATTTGGCTGATTTGGAATTTTTTGAGTCTGGTAGTCTTTCCAGGTGGTCCTGAAATCAGCCAAATTAAGCTTTTTCAATTTTATTAGAATTTTAAAGAAAAAAAAAAAATCCTCAGGACAGGTGAGCTGGTGATCTTGGCAGCTGCCTTGAGGAGGTGAATGGTTGGAACTTTGAAAGAAAGACAGCCATGAAGCCAGGCAGGTTTAGAGCCTGCGTGGAGGTCAGACCTGTGGCTGACTGGCAGCCGCATGGCTGGGAGAAGGAAGCTGTACAGAAAGTAAAGAAATACACGATGCCAGGGGCGGCCCAAAGCCTTAAAGAAAGCATGTTTAGTAAGAGAGGCATAAGAAGAAAATGGGAAATTATGCTTCCTGGAAGAATTCAGGGAAGCAGGCAACTCACAGACTACCTGGCTGTAGCTGGGAAGTTCTGTGCCTGTGGGCAGGATTTCAGGCAGGAAAAACTCACTATCATTAATGCACTAGGTATTCCACCCATCTATTTAGTGTGACCCACCTACCTAGGGTGTCCTATGACCAGATGATTGACCAGTTAAACTTACACAAAATGGAGGCACTCAGGGTATTACACGCCCAAAGATTCTGCAGCCTTTCAAGTTAACACATCAGCCGAAAAACAAGATGAAAAGTCAAGAGATTCCAGCTGTTTGGGACATTTCAGATTGTTATTTTTCACTATTCACCCTAGAAAGAGAAGCAATGTCAGACCCAGGAAATGAGTCCATTCAGGCAGATTTCATTGAGCCAACAGGGTGGCGGGAATGCAGGTGACTCCCTCCAGCAGCTGCCTCGCCCAGCGTGGCTGATGACTCCTGAAGAGGGCCCCTCCCCTTTCTTGACAGCTCATACAACACAAGGGAGGAACCTCAAGAGCCTTGTAAGTGCCATGAATTTCATCAGCCTGGTCAAGTCTTCCTTATACAGAAACTGTTATAATCCAAAGGAAATAGCTATGTAACACAAATCCAAAGCATGACTGACAGCCAAAACAGGCCAATGAATTCAAATAGCAAGGGAAGGAAGTTACCACAACTGCAAAAGAACAGCAGTAATAACTTCCCTGGGTCCTTCGGTTGTGAAAGTGTATTCAGAATGATCTAGATGAAGAAAGAAGATGCTTACAGAGGCAGCTACCTACCAACAGAAGAAAATCTGGAGGCCTAGTGCAAGAAATAGAGTCTTATATAGTATACATTCTTGTGTTCAAATACATTTATAACCAAGCTAACAAAATGATAAAGTAAAATGCACTCATCTCCCTATACTCATTAACAATCTCAAAGGGTGGTTCTGAGTTTCAAATATGCAAAGCACTTGGAAAGTTGTATTAGGTTGTAGTCACGTAGAAATAGCCAAGTCATAGCTTCTGATCCCAGCCCAGGGCCAGTTACCTAATTCCCCTTTCTCTTTTGACTTTGCATTTTCCTTTCTTAAGTAACAGCCTCACCCTGTGGGCAGTGCCCACAATTTAAGCAACCTGATGGCTACCTTGTAAGTTAAAGACACACAGCGTGTCTTTAGTAGAGACCTAGGGAATAGGCCATGCAGGCCTACCATTATTTGCTCAGGAGCATTCAGGATCTTGAGCACCTGGTCTACAATGTGGTCTCTTGATACCCAACCTGCGCCCTATATCACCACGTAGAAGCTCAGATATATTCCAGAACTACTACATTTAAATCTTCACAAGATCTCCACATAGTTCATAAACACATTAAGGTTTGGAAATCGCCGACTGAGAAGGGAGAGTGATACTATCACATGCATGTCCCCTTGCCTCCACAGATGCCCTAATCCTGTGGAGAGAGGAATGACTGAATGAGGACCAGGACATAACTTACTAAAATGTAGTACTAAGATTGGATCCCTTCTTGGCCAGGTTGAAGGAAGGTTTTTAAAAGTCTGAGAAATTCACTGATATAAATGAATGCAGTGGGTCTAACATAAAGATGCAGGCCATACTCTAAAAGGGGTGCCAGGCCTGCCTAACAAGGAGCTCAGATGCAGCACATTTGCCTTTGAGGCTTTACTGGCCATGGGGTGAGAGCACGTCATCTGCAGTGGAAACGTGCACTAGACCATCAATTTCCACAAGTGGGAAGGCTAGAGAGAATGAATGTTAGAATCTTCTAGAAATATATTGTTTCTAATCGGCTGGCTGGGGTCCTTGTGTACCTCTCAGAAATCATGATAAAGCTCCTCAAGAAATAGTCTTGGCAGCTTTTGTCCTTTAGCATTTGACAGGAGCCAGCAGTGGCTGCAGGCGGGTGGGGGCCGAGGCACATGGCAGCCTCCAGTTTTCCAGTCCTCCAGCAGGCCTCGGTCTTAGCCAGTGGTCACTGTTCTAGCTCTTACCCTACTGTAAACCCTGCCAGCTACAATAGAGCCTGACAAGATATGCCCATGGATGCAATAGTGGTGCAAATGTTATGGGGGTAATTAGTTTTCTGACTGGATTTAAAGCTGTGTTACAAGGTGGAGCCCATATCTAGCACTGTTATCAGGGTCACAAACTTATCACTAGACAAGTTACAGGCTATGGGGAGAACCTACTAATATTGTTCTACTAAACAGACATAATAGTCACCTGAGTACTAATGACTTACTGTTATAGATTAATGCATCTCTGAACTCTCACCAGAGGCCTATGCTGGTCAACATGAAAAGAATAAATGCTGTGCAGTGCTCAGCACTCAGTAGGAACTAAAAACTTCATTTTCTTCTCAGCAGCCCATGGAACATTTTCCAAGATTGACTACATATTAGGACACAAAGAAAAGCTCCACGAATTCAGGAAAATGTGTTCTGTGTTCTATCTGACTACAAAGAAGCAAAGCTGTATACAAAAATGAATAGAAATGGGGAAAAGTACATCAACTAATGGAAACTAAACAAAATATTTATGAATGAAAATTGGATAAAGAGAGAAATCAAGAAGGAAGTTAAAAAAATTTCTAGAGTTAAATGAAAATGAAAACATAATATGCCAAAATCTATGGGACACAATGAAGACAGACCTCAGAAAAATTTATAGCATTAAGTGCCTACATCAAAAAATCAGAGACAGCATACATAGGTAACTTAATGATGCATCTCATGGCTGTGGACAACCAAGAACAAGAACACTTAAGAATAGTAGATGGGATGAGATAAAGAAAATCAAGGCCAAAATTAATGAAATAGAAACAAAGAAAACAATGCAAAGAATCATTGGAATGAAGAGTTGATTCTTTGAAAAGATCGACAAGATTCACAAACCTTTAATCAAATTAACCTAAAGAAAGAGAAGAATCAAATTAATAAACTCAGAGATGAAAAAGCAAACATTACAACAAACACTGAGGAAATTCAGACACTATAAGGACATACTTTAAAAATTTATATTCTACTAACTGGAAAATCTAGAAAAATAATGGATAAATTTTTAAAAATATAAAGCCTGCCAAGGTTGAATCAAAATGACATAAATAATTTAAACTGATCCATAACAACCAAGAGATAGATGCAGTAATTAAAAATCTCCCAATTAAAAGGTTCCCAAATCCATATGGATTCAGTGAATCCTATCAATCCCTCAAAAAAGAACTAATATCTATACTTCTCATCTTATTCCATAAAATAAAAAAGGAATATTCCCAAATTATTTCTCTGACGTTAGTATTACTTCATACTAAAGTTGGTATTACTTCATTACTAAAACAAGACAAAGACCCAACACAAAATAAAATTATAGGTTAATCTCTCTGATGAACATAAAGTAAAAATTCTTAATAAAATACTTGCAAACCGAATTCAAGAACATACCAAAAATATTATCCACCGTGATCACCTTGGCTTCATCCCAGAGATGCAGGAATGTTTCAAAGTATATAAATAAATAGGTGCAATATACCACATAAGCAGACTTGAGAACAGAACCCACGTGGTCATCTCATTGGATGCAGAAAGACATTGGACAACATTCAGCAGCCATTCTCTATAAAAGTCAAGGAGAATCTAGGGATACAGGAGATATTATCTCATTATATAAATGCAATACACAACAAGCCAACAGTCAACATCATACTAAATGGAGAAAACCCAAAAGCATTGCCACTAGTATTTGAACAAGCCAAGGATCCCTCTCTTCATTCCTGTTCAGTACAGTGTTTGAGGCCTTAGCTAGAGCTTAAGACAAATGAAAGAGATAAAAGGGATATAGGAAAGCAAGAAGTCAAAATATCCTTATTCACTGATGACATAATTCTATACATTAAGAGACCCTAAAACCTCCACCAAAAAAGTCCCCGGAGATGATAAATATTCTCAGAACAGTGGCCAAATATAAAACTAGCATGCAAAAATCAGTAGCCTTCCTACATCCCAACAATGAACACACCAAGAAAGAAATCAAGGTAATCATTCACAAATGCCTCAAAAGACATAAAACACTTGAAGTAAATCTTACAAAGGAATTGAAGGACTTGTATAATAAAAACTTTAAGGTATTGAAAAAATAAGTTGAAGATGATACCAGAAAATGAGAAAAAATCCTATGCTCATGAATCGACAGGATTAAAATTAACATTATGATCACAATATCAAAAGCAATCTACAAATTCAATCTAATGGACAATAACCATTAAAATTCCAACACAGTTCTTCACAGAAATTGAAAAAATTATCTCAAACTTCAAATGGAAACACACACACAAAGCAGGATAGACAAAACAATCCTGAACAATAAAATTACTGTTGGAGAAACTTCCACCCATGGCCTCAAATTATAGGAAAGAGCTATAGGAATAAGACATTACAGTACTGGCAAAAGGCACCCTAGTTAGCGGAGAACATAGATTTAAGTCCACACATTTACAGATACACATTTTTTGACGAAGAGTGGCAGACACACTCTGGAGAAATGACAGGATGTTCAAAAAATGATGCCGGTCGAACTGGATACCTGTATGTAAATGAATGAAAATCGATTCTGATCTGTCGGTATGTTCAAAATTTCAAACAGACTAAGGACGTCAACATAAGAGCCGGTAGTTTGACTCTGACAGGGAAGGAAACAAGGAAGGCTGGAAGTGATGGGCACAGAGAAGGACCTTTGAAGAGGCCTCGGAAAGCATACGCACTAAGCCCAACAATTGATAAATGGGATCTTACGAAACTCAGAAAGGTCTGCACAGCAAAGCGTACCACCATCTGCGTCAAGAAGCAACCTAGAGAGTGGGAAAAACATCTTCAGTAGCTACATCTCCGACAGAAGCTCATTATCTAGAATATTCAAAGAATTCAAAACTAAACATCAAAAAACATTACCCAATTAAAAATTGGGACAGACAACTGAACAGGGTTGTCTCAAAAGGTTAAACACAAACGACTAACAAATATCCTTTAAAATATTCAAGATCTTTAGCCATTATGGAAAGGCACTTTGACCTGGGCATGGTGGCTCATGCCCTTAATCCCAGCACTCCAGAAGCAGAGGTAGGAAGATCTCTGTGAGACAGAGGCCAGTCTGATCTACATAGCTAGTTCCAGGCCAGCTGGAGTTACAAGGGGACTCTGTCTCAAAAAACAACCACAAAAAAACAATTTTAGATTTCCTCTTTCCCCAGTTGGAATGTCTAAGATTCAAAAAACAAACAGCAAATCCTGGTAAGGACACGGGGAAGAGGAATTCTTATTCACTGCGAGTCAGAAAACTGGTGCCGTCACTATGGAAATCAGTGCCTCACCAAAAAGCTTGGAGTAGATCTATCACGTGACTGAGCCATACGACTCCTGGGCATATATGCAAAGAACTCTATATCCTACTACAGAGTTCGTCCCTGTTTATCCATGTTCATTGCTGCCCTATTCACAAGAGCCAGGAAATGGAAACCTAGATGCCCACCAACTGAATAAAGAAAGGTGTGGTATATTTGCTCAATTCAGAAAAATGAAATTATGAAATTCTCACATCAGTGGATGGAACTGGACACAATCGTGCTAAGTGAGATAAGTCAGACCCAGAAGGCAAATGTCACGTTTTCTCTCATAAGTGAATGCTTGCTTTGAATTCTTAAATATATGTGTTTCGATTGAAAAATCCACAGAAATCAGCAAACTAATAAATGGCCATGGCCGGGAGGTGGAGGAGAGGCTTCTAGGGAGGGGAGATAGAATGCAGTGATATAAAGAGGAATAGTGGAATAGGAATGGTTAATGGGAGGCCAAGGCAAAGGAGGGACTATAGATAGGGATCAATATCACTAAAGGCATTTAGAAAGTCATATGGAAACCTACTACTATAAAAACTTCTTAAATTATATGCATATGAAAAAAATTTTTTAAAGACCAAAAGGAGTTAGTTATAACAGGGGACAATGACTCTACTAGACACCATAGACAAGCAAAGAAAAAGCCCAATGCCAGGAATGTAGTCCCTCTTTTGAAGGTTTTGCCCAGGGATCCCACAGACTGTCAAACAATATTAGCAATTGTCCCTGCTCTTGGTTACCCACCAGAACTTAAGTGTAAGACTCTATTGCTGAAGACACTGCCTACGTCAGTTACAAAAATAAGGAGAAATCAAATTGGTGCCCACTTCAAAGCTTCACCTCTGCTGGCTAGCTTTCATAGTGCTATGCATGCTATCAGAAGAAGGGGATGATCCTTGACCTTGCCAACTGTGAGTCCTATGAGCAACAACAACTGCCCTGGCAAGATATACCCATAGGTTCATTAGTGAAAAGAACGTTATAGGAGCAACCAACCACTTTCTTATTAGATTTGAGGTTTACTTTACAAGATGGAGCCCACGCCTGGCAGTGATATCAGTCCTAGAAACCTGTGACTAGACAGGTCACAGGTCATAGAGGAGAGCCTACTAATATTATTCTGCTAAATAGACATACTATTAAACCAACACCTAATGACTTAACATTATATTCATGGATTAATGCATATCTCAACTCTCACCAGAGAAGCTTCCTCATGCAACAGATGGTGATGAATACAGAGACCAACAAATGGTCAATATACAGGGAGTAAGATCCTATAGAGTACTTAGCCCTAAATAGGACATTTATATCAAACCTTTACATCACAAGGCTCAGGGATCATTTCAGAAGAGTATGTGCAAAGATTGTAAGAGCCAGAGGTGGTGGATGACCACAAGGAAACAGAATTTTCCAGACAGCTGGGCAGTTACTCATATGAACTCAGCAGTGGTGACAGTACACACAAGTCCCATGCAAGCTCAAATGAGAAAAAATCGCAGCATAGATGTGGGGAAGTGGATAAGAAAGCCTGGCCTCAGCTGAAGCACTATTGGCAACCTATAGCTGTTGGGAGAGTCAGTCCTCTTTAAGGGTGTGACCCTGGGTGGGTTAATCAGGCTCCAGTGGATGCACCCGAACCAAAGGACTTTTGAAGATACAAGTTTGACCCAATGGGCCTTAAAAAATACCTTAAGATATATAATAGAGTACATAAATTGGGTGGGTAGCAAGAGGGGTGTAGGTGGGGGAGGGGATCTAAATATGATAAAATGTATGAAATTACAAAAATTCAATAAAAATTATTTTAAAAAAGAATATGGATTTTATGCCTTTGGTAGTTACTAATGACGTGACCTCTCTGCATCATTTTCCTCACCTGATCTGTGAGAATAATCATACTGCTTACTTGCCAATCTGTCTGAATAATACCAAGCTGTAGAAATTTCTATTAGCCCATGGACTAGCACAGACAGAAGCCACATTCTGATGGGGAAAAGGTCACAGATAATCCTGAAAGTATATAATCAAGGATTAATTACATATCTAGAATGACTAGATTTGAGAATACCATTGCCTGACATTCTCTGTGTAATGCCTGTTAAAAGGGCCTCTTAAAAGTTCCTTGCTTATCCTGAGTGAATGCCATGGCTTGTGGTAACATCATCCATCATGAGATGCTGCAATAAGCTGACATTTTCCACATGTAAATCCTATGCTTTGTAATGTAAGAGCAATTACTTTTATGAACAAAACCTTCCCAGTCCACCATTTCAAATCCTCATCTTGCCATGTCATAGTCAAAACATCTGTCTATTAAATCCAATGTGAAGTATACTAAGCCAAGTGTATTTGGTTTGGAACATCTGCTTCTGTCTGCTGGTATGAGAACTATTCTAAATTAACTGGGATAAGTCTGCAGGACTTTCATGAAAACATTTTAGTCATATTCATGGGGATTATCAAATAGCCCACAGTTTTGACTGTTATTTCAGGTTCAAATACAATTCAGAGTTCAGTAAGGGACTCAATCAAAATAATGGCAATAATAACCCTGTAATGTGATGAATGACTCTGTTATAGTTCACCTAAGAAGCTTGCTACACTGATTTTAATTATTATATAAATGTGCTATAATAATTTGTACTATAATGAGTACTCTTCACTTTTAACACTATTGATAGTCTTTATTCTTTTTTTATGTATTCTTGCTGAATGTCATCGTCTTCTACCAAACTTGAAAGATAACAATGCACAAAGACTGAGTTCAGGAGACTGTGTGGACGTGGGTTTCAGATCACCCTCACACCACTCCAAAGTTTCTACCACTTTTCTTAGCATGCTCTCCCAGGACACTGAAACTGTATTTGGATTTTTTTTTTTGTCTTTTTTGAGACAGGGTCTTCCTGTAGCCCCAGCTGTCTTGGAACTCACTATGTAGACTAGGCTGGCCTCGAACTCACAAAGATCCGCTGGCCTCTGCCTCCCAAGTGCTGGGATTAAAGGCTGCCCCACCACTCTTGGCTATATTTTTAAGAAATCATTCAATAATAAACATGTGTAGAGCTCAGTTGCAAAGCTACCTTGGGTAAATTTTGGTAAAATTATCTAAGAAATACAGTCAAAGAGGTATGACTCCTCATTGTGCATTGCCAGCTGCACTGCTCCCTCGGAAACAAAGAAGTGTAGTGTTAAGGTGACAAAGTAGGATGGGGTTCCACACTGCTGACATTCCCTGATCACTTTCCATATTTTGTTTGCTTTCCAACATATACCAGTTAATTTTAGTAGAAAGAATAATTTGGAATCAGACTTTGCTGAGTCCTAAACAAGTTCTTAAAGAATTTTAAAAATATTTATTCTTTTTATTTTATGTGCGTGAATATGTCCAGCCTGCATGTATGTAAGTGCACCTGTGTCATGCAATGCCTGAGGATGTTAGATGAGGTCATTGGATCCTCCGGAAATGAAGTTATAGATGATTGTTAACCACCAAGTGGGTCCTGGGAACTGAACCAGAATTTCTGCAAGACCACCCAATGGTCTTAAGCGCTGAGCCCCCAAATCAAATTCTTATAAAACATTAACTTATAAATGTGGGCCAGTACGATATTTCTTCTCACTTTCCTTAACTCAGAGGGGTCAATACAAGCTGCCTCACTAACAACAGTGGCAGCTGGAGAAACTTGCAACAGGAATGAAGTCATTCATTCATCAAATGCCTAGTGTGTGCCAGGCTTTATTTGAGGCGTATATAGTTCTTAAAAATGTCCCTCAGTTAATCATGTTTCTCTAGGTTTTTGCTGGTAACAGAATGATTTTGTTGTTCCCCCATCAGAAATGGACTCTTCTTACACCCCTAGATCTGCATTAGCCTAATGACTTTTTTGGACCCATAAAATACAGCAGAAATAATTTTCTGTGATTTTCAAACTGGCCCACCTTTGCTCATGAGCCTGCCATGATTTGCATACAAACTCTGCCCTGTGGGCCCATGTGACACAGGCTTATTTGCCAGCTGATGGTGCTTGTGATACTGACTGGATCATGAGAGCACTGACTTCATCAGTGGGTTAGACTGAGTCATAAGGTTTTAAATTTTGTTTTAGTAACTAAATATGCTCCTTGACAATTTCATACATGTATATAATGTGTTCTGGTTACTATCAGTCCCTGCCTTCTTATCTCCATATTATCCCTGTCAATTCCTTCTCCTCTCTCCAGATCCCTTTCCCTAATTCTTGTCTTTTTTATTTGTTTTCTGATGACTGAGTATAACCAGGGCTGTATGACCATGGGTTTGAAACTCTCCACTGTGTCTCAGTGGGCCAACCAGCGGGAACACAAGTGGGGATAACATGGAGTCAATTTGAGGACATTCTCTGAAGCTTGTGGAGTCTTCAGACAAAGTGGAGGAGGTGGTCACTTTGGGTGTCTTCTGATGGGCATACCTTACCCATGGACTATGTCTTCTGCTTCCTGTCCACAATGATGTGAGTTACTTTATTCCAGAACATTCTTTCTTCCTTGATGATTTCTCTCACCATAGGATCAGCAGCCATAGAGCCAAGAGACCATGAGCTAAAATCTCTGAGGCCATGAGTCAAAATAAATCTTTCCTCAATTTAAGATATTTATGGCCACATCACTTCTCAGCCTTTTGGCTAAGATCAAGTGTAAGATATTTATGGGAGGTATTTGGTCACAGTGATATGAAAACAATCAACAGAATCTACTGATATCCTAGGGATGTTTAGTGTATCCCAGTGGGGAGAGAGGTCACGTGCACAAGCTATGAGACAGCTAGCTCTAAACAGTGCTTTTCGGACAGAGACTGGCAGACTTCTCTGAGGTTTGCCCAAATTCCTAACCCACATAGTCAGGGCTTCAATATTGTGGCTTCAAGGTTTAGCTACTGAAAGTTGGCATGGTTTAGTATGTCAGCCTGGAAGCAATATATAATATGGTTTTAACTATCACCAATCTTAGAAAAGTTCTCTGAACTAATAATTCTCTGTGAAATAATTTCATATAGAACAAACTATGGATCACAGTAGCCGGATATAGTGAATTTATAGTCAGTAGTTCACAACCCTCTGAACTAACATTGCAATTATAACTAGCAACTATATCATGAAACTCTCCCCCACATGCCAAGGAGAACACTGAAAAACAAAACCAAAAACATTTGAGTATAATATTAGTGTTCTGCTTTATGCCACAAGTCACAACCCCCTCCAAAGTCACTAATTAATGGCTATTGTTTCCCAGAAGTCCAAAAGCTTATTGCGAGGTCTTGGAAACAGTACAGTTCAGCTAGATATAATTTTCAGGAAGGTCAAAACCATTCTGTTGTAGAAAAGCCCTTAGTTTCCCTCATTAATGGAAATAACATTTAAGTTTATGCTAAGCATTACATAGTAGCCTTCTGAAAGAGTTGGGCTAGCTCATAGAATTTCAGTACTTCAAGTAAGTTTAGAGTGGAACTATTCATGGCTTCTAATATGGCCCAACAGCTCAGGTCCCAGACTGGCTCAAGTTCATCTACCTGAATCGCAGCATAGGCCAAGCTGGTTGATTTCTTCCAACCCACTCAGTGCTGTCTTTCAGACACGGTTGCAAGTCCCTGAGGGATTCTCTGAAGGGCTGGTTTTGTGGATCTGAATTCTTTCTGCCTATTTATGTCATGGAAGATTTTTCTTTCCTCTTTGTCTATAATAGACATTTCAGCAGGGTAAAGAAATCTGGGTTGGCATCTGTGGTAATGTAGAACGGGGAATATTTTGGTCCAGGTTCTTCTGGCTTTCATAGTTTGCACTGAAAAGTCAGATGTAATTCTATGGTTTTCCTTTATATGTGACTTATTGATTTTCTTTCGAAGCTTTCAATAGTCTCTCTTTGTTCCGTATGTTTAGTGTTTTTACTATCATGTGCCATGAAGAGTTTCTTTTCTGGTCCTGTCTATTTGGTGTTCTTTGTGCTTCTTGTATTTGTATGGACATGTCTTTCTTTAATTTTGGGAAATTTTCTTCTACAATCCAGTTGAAGATCTGGTGCATACCATTATCCTGAGATTCTTCTCCTTCTTGTATGCCTATGATGCGTAAGCTTGGTCTTTTTATGGTGTCACACAATTCCTGCATATTCCATTCTTGTGTTTTCTTAAATTTTTCATAGTCTTTGCTTGTCTTCTAATTCGTCTATTTTATCTTCTAGTCTTGGTATTCTGTTTCCATTTCATTCATCCTATTGGTGAGGCTTTCCCCTGTCATTTCTAATCGTCTTACTGAGTGTTTCACTTCCTTCTTCATTTCAGTCTGAGTATTCTTCAATATTTCTCTTTTCTAAGTTCATTCAGAAGTTTATCCCTATCATCTTTCCATTCTTTGATTTCTTTGTGTGTTCTTTAAATCAATGAATTCTTTTATCATGTTTATAATTGTTCTTTTGAGTTCCATGTCCTGTGTTATCTCTAGGGGGCTCTCACTGTACTCCTCTACAGGGCTGTTGGTACTTGGTGAGGATATTATTTGGGTTTTTCATGTTATTATTTTTTCACTGTGACTTTGACATGTGGATTTCTTTCTTAGTTTATGGTTCTTGTGCGAGACTCCAGCCTTCGTTTGTTGAGTTCAGGTCTGCCTCTGTTTGTAACCTTTATGTGCCTTTGTGGTTTACTTGTTGTGATGAAAAAGCTGGTTGGTATAGGCCTCAGGTTCTCTCTTTTGATTTTATATTGGAGGGGCCTGTTGGCTTTATTTAGTCCTGCTGCTCTGGAGTTGAGACAGAGGCCCAAGTCAGATGAAGACCAGATGCTCCCATGCTTCCTCCTAAGATCTGGATCCCTCTAGTCAGCAGGCACAGTGCAGTTTGGGAGGATTGTTAGGCAGAGGTAGGATTCAGAAGTCTCAGGCATTCAGGGAAGGAGGCTGGTCTCAGGAATCCAAGTTGGGGATGGGGCAGCCAGGGATGAAGGCTAGTCTCATGTATGCAAAGATGAGCTCGGGGAAGGAACAGTTTTTGAGGGCTCCAGGAGACTAGACTGAGGAATTGGTCCAGTGCGCAAGCTAAGAGCTGGGAGGGTGCAAGAGGTTCTGGGAGTCAAGGCACAGTGGGCATGGTCAAACTTACCTAGCAAAGATGCTGGCCTCAGGAAGTTGGGGGGTGGGATGGCCAGGGATGAAGCCTGGTCTCAGATATGCAAAGGCAAAGTGGGGGAGGGAACAGGCTTTGAGGGCTTCAAGGGACTAGACTGAGGAATTGGGTTGGTCTGGGTGCAAAGGATCGGGAAGCAGTGGGGAGTCTGAGCCAAAAAGGTAGTCCAGAGGTCTAGGATACCAGGAGAAGAAATGGGCCAGTGCCAATGCTAGGAGGAAAGACAAGGTGCTTATTTTTTAAAACAGCGGTAGAATAACAATACAGAAAAGTATGCAAAAAGGACCAAGTGGTATTTGAGCAATAAAAAGACAATTTGATCCAATATAAGTTCAGTTCATAACTTATTATTTCTGATTCTTGATATTCGAATAAAGCATCAATGCCCAATTCTTAGCATAAACTAAATGATTTAAGAAGAAATATTGTGCAAGGGCAGAACATCTTCAGAATGTGTTGAGTGGTAACAAAAACACCAGACATCTTATCAGGAATCACGAATTGGCTTTGCTTTTATGACACCCCCTCTACTTCATCTGATCATCTCTTAGCAACATCAGTTAAAAGCAGAGATCGCTCTTTTAAAGCCAACCTTGTTCAACCTTGGTATCTTGCTATGAGACACGAAAAGCCAACAACAATGGAAGTATGTTTATTGGCTCAAGGATTGGAGCTGGCCCAGCAAAGCAAAGCTTGGTATTTATCCTAATGCTTTGGCTCATGCACACAGCCTGCCTTGGGCTGTACCTTATACAACTGAAGTGTTGCTGCATGCTTCAAGTATTTATGGTTCGTCTTGTCAACTACATCAGGTTTCATGGGAGCAGAGGTTGGGCCGTACATATCTTCCACTGTAGTGCCTGCCCAGAACTACATTTACAGAAGAAAATCAACGGTAAAGGAATAAAACATGTTTAAAGCTGACTGTTGCCTTTCCCCAGGTAATAATTTATACTGTACGAACATCCTTTTCTCAAGAAGGAAATCAAGGAGAGACACTAACTCAGTTCAGAGCCTCTGGGATTGTAATAGAACCAGACCCATTAGTCTCCAAATTTAAATAATTTATTTTTGATAATTATATACACTTGTTGAATGTATTGAGATAATTTTCACCGTCACCTTCCTTTTGGGGAGGTCTTTTTGAGACAGGTCTCCCTGTTGCCCCAGTTGGGCTGGAACTTGATATTTCAACCAGGTTGGCCTTGAACTCAAAGAGACTCGCCTGCAACTGCCTCCAGAGTCCTGGGATTAAAGGCATGCTCCACCATGGCCGGCAACCTTCCTTTTTTTTTAAACTCTCTCCCATTCTTACTAGCTTTCTTCTTCCTAACTATTCTCCTTCCTATCTCTATTTCCTGTGTGCGTGCATGCATGTGTGTGTGGCATATGCAGGTTCTGTGCAGGTAACCATGGCTGCCGTGTGTTCATGATTGTGACAGCCATGCCGCGATCAGAAGACAGCATCCCACAGTGGTATTCTCCATCCTCCAGCTCTTCCAGTCCTTCTGACCCCTCTTCAGTAATGTTTCCTTGGCTCTGGAAGAGATAATATAGATGTCTGATTTTGAGCTAAGCTCCTAACAGTCATTTATTCTTTGTACTTCAACAAGTTGTAACATGATACATTAACCATCACCCTCTGCAGAAAGAAGCTTCTGACTTGGGCTGAAAACAGCACCAATCTATAACATAATCTATGAGTATTAAATAACATTTAGGAAACAATTTGACTACATATCCATTTTGCAACAACAAAAAAAAAGATTAGTACTGTGACCTCCCAACCACAGGCTTTTGACCATGTATTCAGTCTTGTGGAGCAGGCCCTCAAATCAATCGTTAACTCCTACACATTCTTGCCATTCCTGCACCAGTAGGCACATTTTCCCTGGCAAGTCAAATTGTAGCATGCAGGATCTGTACCTGGGAAAGACAACTGATAGGACATTTCCTTCAACAGCCTGCATTTCACCTTCCAACACTATGAAAGCTGGCCAGCAGGGAGGAGGCTTCCAGCCCAGTTCCCACTGCATTTTATCTGTGTCTTGTACCCAAAGTGTATGGTGTCTTCAGAAGGAAGGTTTTTATCATCTAGTTCTGGCAAGTAACAGATAGCTATGTCAATAGCTTATATTCTTTGAGAGGCCTCTCAGGATCATTAGGAAGCCACTCATAGGGAGGTGTCTCACACCTGCACTGGGATTTGCATTTAAAAACCCTTGGCTTCTGGGAGCAGTATTATCAACTCATGCAAGCACCTTTATTCAAACTCATTTATTACATTATATTTTAGGTAGTTTATATAGTTGTAGGTTTCTGTGGCACCAAGACATCTATACCATCTAGAGAGTTAAGGCCGATTGTCATTTAGATCTATTAATTGTAAAGAGATGAAAGAGTGGTGTTGTGATCTGAGCAGAGGAGGGCACCTTTTAGGATGGGAGTTCTGAGGGTGCAGTACATTGACAGCTCTCCAGTAACAAGGCCCCTCTCACACACTGAATCTGCCTGCATCCATGATGAACCCTCCGTGACGCAGGAAAGAGGAAGAGAGGGAAACGAGACATTGACCAGAGTTTGCTAAATAATACAAGGTTCAGAAACAGCCTCTTATCCCTTCCAGGGTGTGTCAGGAATGTCTCTGGCTAACCTGTGTCATGTTTTAAAGTTAGACTTTTGCTCTTCTGTCAAAAAGTCTTTCTACTGGGTGCTGGAGAGATGGCTCAGTGGTTAAGAGCACTAATTGCTCTTGCAGAAGACCTGGGTTTGATTCCCAGCACCCACATGGAAGCTACGAATTGTCCTTAACTCCAGTTCCAGGGGAATCTGAAGTCTTCTTCTGACCTCTGCAGCATTGCACGACATGGGTACACTCACATATATGCAGGTAATACGCTCATATACATAAAATAAAAAAATAAAATATTTTTAAAAGTCTTTCTACTAAGAAAGTAACAGAATAGTTTTTAACTATTCTGCAAAGCAGATATCTTCTCTTTGAGAACTGGCACAGTTCTGCTCTCAAAATGATCTCTGCTTTCATATACCTAATTAAGTTTTAGAGGTCCCCTGCTTAAATAAAGATTTATTGGCTGTTAAAGTTACAACATAATTCTTCTGCCACCTGCGTGCTGTCCTTGAGCATATTTATAAGCAGACTAGCTTATCCACTATAAAAATATGGGTGATTTAAAGCTGTTGTGTTATTGGTGTCAATTACCAAAATTCAGCCTCACAATAGAGCTTTCTGAAGATGCTATTCCTCAACTCTCAGTCTGTCAATTTGCTTGAGAAAAGAGGGGCCGTGAATTTCAGCTATTAAATGTTTGAACTAGTTAAGCTAATGGAGGCAATCAGCAGGTTGGGAACTCTGAGAACAGGGACAATACAAGGTCGTACACTGTAAGGTCATATGCTCTTCTGTTTACAAACATGGTCGTGTCGCTAAAATAGCCTCTCTGAGTGGATAAATAAATGCACGGGAGCCGAATCATGTATGTGCTTAGAGAGACTCTCCAAGCTTATAAAGATTAAAAGTTGTGTTTTGAAAAACACATTCTAACATCAAAAAGCTTATAAATTCCATTTTGATTTAGAATTCTTAGCTGTAATTTTGCCAACTCAAAATTTTGACAACATGCACATAACATTCACAATTAAATTTGGAAGCATTTGCAAACTTTAGAAGTTCTATTAGTGGGTTAATTTTTAAGCATGAGCTTCATCGTACCTATTTCTCAATGTTAATCTAGTCAGAACTATACTCTCAAGGAACTCAGCACATGGGAGGCTAGAGCTGGGGCAAGGGTATTAAGAGACCAGGCTACATAGTGAAACTCTGTCTAAAGAGATGATCACCGCTGGGCGAGGGAGAGCTATCTTCTTTAAGGGAGTGACACTAGACAGGCTGAACAGGCTCCAGTAACTGAACTTGCACCAAGGGACATCTAGGTGTATAAACATGACTCCACAGACATTACCATATTTGACAAAATGCATGAAGTCCTTTGGGCAGTTTATGGGGCTGTGCAGATAGGGAAGGGGGGATAAATATGATTAAGATGTATTATATGAAATCCATAAAAATTCACTGAAATATATTAAAAATTAAAAAGAAATAGAGATAAAGAGACAGAGAGAGACCCATTGACAGGAAGGCAGAAGCATCCTCTGAGACAAAATAAGAAGAGGGACAGAAAGGCAGAGTAGAAGAAGACATGCCTTTGTTCCTCACTAAAATGGAGTGGGAGGCTAGGGAGATGTGTCAGTGGGTAAAGTGCTTTCCACCCTAGCAACCGTGCAAAAGCTGGGTATGGTGGCATATGCCTGTAATCTCAGTGCTAGCGAGGCAGAGACCAGACAATCCCAGGAGCTTTGTGGTCAGTCAGTCTAGCCAATCAGCATGCTCCAGGTTCAGTGACATGCTCTGTCTCAAAAACTTTCAATGACTGAACACTAAATTACTTGATTCAGACTTGCTGCCAAGGTTTCCCTCTGAACTAGAGAGTAATTGAGTGGTAAGTTGCTTTCATTTCGCTCTGGGATTTGCTTCTACTCTACTAAACCAAATGGATATGTTTAATGAGAATTCTAACCACCTAAGCCATAACGGACCTAGCAGTTTATTTTGCGCTCTCCCTCTCTCTCCTCATCCCATGCCCCTCTCTCCTTCTTAGATTATAGTTCTTAAAACAGAGTTGTCTTCTCTGATTTTACATTTGACAAAGCTCCACTTATCTCCTTGTTTGATAAGAAATGTAAAATGCTTTCCTTAGTTTTTTTCAAATTAAAATAAATTACATTAATAGATGAATACTGACCTCAGAAAAAGATGAAAAGTGATAGAGAAAGGCATCAATATTGACCTCTGGTTTCCACATTCATATGCACACACATGCATACACATTCACACATGTGCACAAAGGTGTGTGCACCAATGTGAACATGTACACACATGTATTCACACAAAAATGCTAGAATGTTTGAAAGGCATGATTTCTAATCTGTAATTCAAATAGAAATTTTAAGCTCAATTTCTTAAATTCTCAAACCTTTGCTTCAGCTGACTCTCCGACAAGAAGCAGGAGGCATAGATCATGCCCAGAGGGCACAGGTTGGCAGTCTAGTAGGGAAAGAAAAATGTCAAAACTTGAAAGTTACCACTGAATGATTTTCTTGAATTGTGACCCAAAATCCTTCCAAACAACTTTTATAAAACATCTCCTCACATATTTGCTATAACCAGAAAAGTATTCCAATATTTGAATGGCATTTTTTATTTTAAATTTTATGTGCAAAATTTGTCTTAATTCTAAGTGTAACCTATCACTTCATTGTCAGACCTGCTATACACAATTTCCTGCACCTTTTTGGTTCACATCAAATAAACATCATTATATTTAAGTAAAAATGAGGAGGAAACAATTTTTTAATGTCTGTTGGCCAGTGAGGACTAAGCATTTTGCTTGAGAGAGACTTTGATACATAGACAATTTCTATGACTCATTTGTAGGCCAGACAATTTGAAATAGTAAAGCACCAGTAAATAGTCCTTAGAAAATTAAGAATTATGAAATAATAAATATGCCTTTAGAAAGTTTTTTTAAAACCTTATATAGCAAGCTTACAACCCTAACATACAGGCAATCAGTGATTGTCAGGAGGGAAAGGTCAGGCAGGTAAACCCAGTTTATATAAACTTGTTGGAAATTTATGAGTTATCTTTGTTGATATTTTAGCAAAGTCCTTCCTTACAATTTTGTTTATGACTCTACATAAAAAGTAACACTTGTAAAATAACAACTCTGTCTTATTAAAATTCCTTTTTTTTTAGTTCACACATTGATGATTTTTTCCTTGTTTTTTAATTAGTTCTTTGAGAATTCCATACAATATTTCAATCATAGTCACCCTCCCTCCCCCAAATCCTTCCAGGTCCACCTCCCCTTCCCTACCCACTCAATGTTGTATTCTTTTAATTAAAAAAAAAAAAACATGGAGCTCAATTTTTGCTGCTCATATACTCTGGGGTGCGTGGCCATCCACTGGAGCATGGTTAACCCACCAGGGACCACACCCTTTAAAGAAACCGAGGCTCCTTTTCCCAGCAGGTGTCAATCGCCAATTACTTCTCAGCTATGGGTGGATTCTTGCTCACTTCCACATCTGTGCTGATTTTTGTCTGTCTTAGGTTTAAACAGACCTTGCGTATGCTGTCACAACCTCTCTGAGTTCATATGAACAACTTCCCTGCTGTGCTCAGAAAACACTGGTCATTGTAGTCATCCACTGCCCCCAGTTTTTCCACTTTGGGAGGATAGGGTATGATTTAGGTGTCCTATTAGGACTGAGCATTCTCTGCACCTTGACCAATGTGGGCCCTCGTTAATCACCATCTACTGTCACAAGGAGCTTCTCTGGTGAAGGCTGAGATACACTAAGATATGAGTATGGTAATGAGAAATTAAGAGTGAGTTTAACACTATGTCCATTTGGCAGAGTAGTAGTAGTAATACTAGCAGTAGGTTCTGCCTAGGACCTGCAGTCTGTCTCATCACAGTTTCTTGGCCCTAATAATGATGGCAGGTAGAGGTCTCATCTTGTGAGGCAGACCTTAAATTCTATCAGAAAGTACCTGGTTACTCCTGTGGCATCCCTATCACAACAGTACCAGTGGGCATATCTTGGTAGGCCAGTCATCATTGTAGCTCACAGATTTCACAGACTTGCAAGATTAATAGTCACTTTTCTCCTCCAGTACTGCACATGGCATGCCCCAGCACCTTGAAAGCCAGGGTGGAGAAATGTAGCTTCCAGGTCAGTGCAACGTCTTCTGTGACTCAGGTGGGTGGCATCTTCATCAGTAGAGTCTTACCGTCAGGTTCTGGAGGCTGACCAGCAGCCTGGAGGCTGACCAGCAGCCTGTAATGTTACAGGACCTCACTGGCCAATAGCTCCAAAGGACGTAAGCCATTCCTCACCGTGGGCCTTTTATTTGTTAGCCTGTGATGCCCAACAGGGGCAATACTGCCCTCCCACCCCTTACTCCAGTGGATTTTTATTGACAAATCATGTTAAATGACAGAGAGAAAGGAATTAGGGAATCCAGGCTTGAAAATGAAATGCATTTTAGGTAGTATCAAGATATGAACCTTTAATATTGCACTTTATTCAAAAGGAAAAATAAAGGTGTGTTTAGGCATATGATTTTTCAAATTGCTTGATCACTTTATTGAAATGTCTTTTGAACCATAACAACAGCTTTTAAAAATCAAACAAAAATAAACCATTTGGCATAAACAAGGCATAAATATCTAGATGTTTGATTTTGGAAATACAGTTACCACAAAGAGTTTAATTATAGACATATATATATATACAGTGATGTATATAATAAATTCTAATAAATTGCCCCATTCTATTTGGAACCACTTGGCTAACTTAATATACTTGATTAATAATAGGAAGAGACAAAAGGAAATAATAGGTTTTTATAATACTCAGAATCAAATAATCTTCTATATTCAAAAGATGAATACTTTATTATATTATGTATGACTTCTTAAAAATACAGAATGCTGATTACATGAAATTATTTAATGTGAGCTATGAAGTGGAAGTTCATTTAGAATGTGTGAGATGCCTTTTTATACTTTTACAGTTATAATCTAGATTTTCCTCTAGGATACATGTTAAAATGAAGTTTCAAGATGCATAATAAAATGATTTAGGGTAGCATCCTAAGTGGAAGAGACCTGCTTTGGTGTCAGTCACATCTCTCTTCCATTACAACACAAATACTCACACAAACAATTTTGAAATGTTTGCCATGAACTTGCACTTAATATATGACATCCAATATTTTCCTCTGTTTTAGGGTTTTGCAGGGAAAACAAATCAATAGTATGTATACTTGTATGATACATGCAAAGGTTTATATATATGTGAAATTTATTCTGGTAATTAGCTCACATATTATAGTGGCTAAAAAGTCCTTTGATCTGAAAAATGGAGACCCAGAAGAGCTGGTGCTGATTCACTCTGAATCCAAATGGCTGTTGACCCTCACACTGGTGTAAGACATAGAGTTGGAAATCCCAAGAACCAGGAGATGCAAAATCTAAATCTAAATCCAGGAGATGGGTAGCCTAGATCAACCAAAGGGGAGAGAAAGAGAGACAGAGATGAGAGAAGGAGAAAGAGAGAGAGAGAGAGAGAGAGAGAGAGAGAGAGAGAGAGAGAGAGAGAGATGAGAGACAGAGATGAGAGAGGGAGAGGGAGAGAGAGATGAGAGAGGGAGAGAGAGGGGGAGAGGGAGGAGAGAGAGACAGACAGATGAGAGAGGGAGAGAGAGATGAGAGACAGAGATGAGAGGGAGAGGGAGAGAGAGATGGAGATGAGAGAGGGAGAGGGAGAGAAAAAGAGACACAGAGACAGAGATGAGAGAGGGAGAGGGAAAGAGAGACAGAGATGAGAGAGGGAGAGGGAGAGAGAGACAGAGATGAGAGAGGGAGAGAGGGAGGGAGAGGGAGAGAGAGAGGGAGAGGGAGAGGGAGGAGAGACAGAGATGAGAGATGGAGAGAGAGTGAGATGAGAGGCAGAGATGAGAGGGAGAGGGAGAGAGAGAGAAATAGAGGGAGAGAGGGAGAGGGAGGAGAGAGAGACAGAGATGAGAGACAGAGATGAGAGAGGGAGAGGGAGAGAGAGACAGAGATGAGAGAGGGAGAGAGAGACAGAGATGAGAGAGGGAGAGTGAGATGAGAGGCAGAGATGAGAGGGACAGGGAGAGGGAGAGAGAGGAAGGAGAGAGAGAAATAGAGGGAGAGAGAGGGAGAGGGAGGAGAGAGACAGAGATGAGAGAGATGAGAGAGGGAGAGGGAGAGAGAGACAGAGATGAGAGAGGGAGAGAGAGACAGAGAGACAGAGATGAGAGAGGGAGAGGGAGAGAGAGAGACAGAGATGAGAGAGGGAGAGAGAGGGAGAGAGAGACAGAGATGAGAGACAGAGATGAGAGAGGGAGAGGGAGAGAGAGAGAGAGAGGAGAGAAAGAGTCTTCCCACTGTTTTGGGAAGTGCTTGCTCAAATTGGTGACAATACCTTCTTAGACTAGTGAGTCACAAGCTAATCTCTTCTATATAGAGGTTCTAGACACTCACAAATATTTCTCACCAGGTATCAGGGCCTCCCTTTTTATCTAGTAAATTTGATGCATTAAAAATAACACTTTTTCAAAAAAAAATAACACTTTTCAAGTTGCTAAGGGAGAAAATCAATCAATGGCCCAACCCCAGCTTTAAAGTTTAATAACCACAGCAACGACCAGCACAGCAAACTATATTGGGGAAATAGTGGCACCTTTATGTTGGAGATAATCAATAGCTACCTAATTGGACTTAAAGCTCACTCAATGGGAAGGAACTCAGGTGTGGCACTGTAAACCTAGCCAAATACACATGACTGAAGAGGTCATAGATCTTAGAGAAAATCCTAAGACTGTCATATCCCTAGACAAATGTAATTTCTTACTACATGCTAAATATGGATCCTTATATTTACAGACAAGTATGCCAGTCACCACTCATCAAAGAAGCTTCTTTTGCAACAGACAGAGACTATTACAGAGAAAATAAATAGAAATATAGAAAATAGAAATATAGAAAATAAATGCCTGTGAGATGCCCAAGCCTAAGTGACACATCTAAAATAAAGCCTCTATACCTAAGGCTCATGGAACATGGAACAAGGAGTAGAGAAAATATCAATGCATCTTTTAACTCTCATTAGCGAAGCTTCCCCATGCAATAGAGAGATGAACACAAAAGGTCACAACTAGCCAAAGCATAGAGATAAAAGTGCAGAATGTGGGTCCCCAGACAGAATGCCTATATTAAACCTCACCCACCCAGGATCAGGGACCGTGGTGGAAGGGGGAGGAAAGATCGTAAGAGCCAGTGTTGGTGCCTGAACATAAGGAAACAGAGGTTTTCACACAATTGGGAACTTGCTCATATTAATGTGCAACGATGGTGTCAGCATACACAAGACCCATGCGGACACAATCAGACAACAGCCCAGCATAGAACTGGAGAAATGGACAGCAGGCTCCATCCTTACCCAAAGAGCTATAGACAACTGATTACTGTTGGGTGAGGGAGAGTTGGTCTTCTTTAAGGGAGAGACTAGGCCCAAGTGGATGAATTTGTACTGAAGGGCATCTGGGTACACTAACGACTCAGTAGGTCTTAACACATATGACAGAATGCATGAAGTCCTGGTGGGGGCACTATAAAGGGGTGTGGATGGAGGAATGGGTATAACAACAATTAAGATGTTTTGTATGAAATTACAAAAATTCAATAAAAATGTACATTGAAAAAAAAGCCACAGTATTCTCCATTTTTACTTTAGTTCTCTCTCAACATTTCTTCGGCTGCTTGGTATGGTACATGATTTCTGCTGAGCCTCTCAAGTCCGTTGAAGGCCCCAGTGACATCACCCATGCCTTCCCGCAGTGTCTTTGTGACTGTTGCCAGATATCAAGGGTGCATGAAGTTCTCCACAATCCTTTTGTTGCTGTTGACCTTCTTTTGGTTTATTTTCTTTTTTTAGCTTCAAGTTAATCTACACTTGTTTATGTCCTGGAATTTACACCTGAATGTGTATATCCGAACTCATCACACTTACTAGCTGTGCTGTGTCACTTTCTTCAATAAGCCATATTTCTTCAGACTTACCAAAATAAATAAACAACAACAAAAAAGAAACTCCAGATCGCTTTCACAGAGAATGCAAGCAGAGCCTGAAAATTCCTGTGTTTGTTTAGTTCTTATATGGGGAGGAAAACTATTAACGGCCTTCCCATCAGCTGGATCTGCATGCTTCAAAATCACCCTGCCAGGCAAGATGTGCCCACTGGTACAACGGCGTGTAATCTTAAGGCGGGGAACCAACCACTCTCTGACTAGTTTTGAGGCCTGTTCCACAGAAGGGAACTCATGCCTGGTATTGTAGACCTGATCAAGTGTTTATAGTTTGGATAGTCATAGGTCCTACAAGGAAACCTATTACTGAAATTTGGTAAATGAACATGTTGTCCAACTGCCTTCTAGATATTTGTGTTTATATTTCTAGATTAGTGCTAGTCTCCACTTTGGTAAAAGAAGTGTATTTTTGTAGTACTCAGAAGTCAATGGAAAAATTCATAGTTGATCAAAGCGCTGAGAATAAGTGGCTATTGAGTGCTTATCCCTAAACAGGATATCTATATCAAACCCTCTGAAGGATCACGGAACACAGAAGAAGGGTTAGAAAGAACATCAGAACCAGGGGATGGGGAAGAATGCTGTAAAATGCTGTCTTATGCACAAGGCACGAATCAACTCATAGTGTCTGTGGTTGCCTATAAAAGACCTTGGCAATTGGCAGACAAAAGAAAAATGAGGAGGAACACAATAGAGGGATGCTTCTGGAAGCCCTTGTCAAGAAATTCCAGTGAACTCTCATATGAACATATGAATATTGCCCTATTCTGACTTTTTTCTAGTTCCCTGTCTAGACCTTGTAATGCTAATTATTCTTGCTTTTACTTCTCCTTCACGCAAACAAAAAAGACCTAGGCAAGATCAAGACAGCGAACATTTCTGCCTGGATGGAGTAGGGGCTCACAAGACTCCTCCTAAATCTGAGGAGCTATTGGCAATTAATGGATGCTGGGGTATTGGTGATAATAGACTGTCTCTGCTCTGGTGAATGACACTATACCCATTTGCATACAGGCAGTACTAACTGCACTCCTTGGGTATTAAAAGGAAAGAAGATGACATAAAGTTAGGAAGGGTAAGTGTTGGGAGGTTAAGGGAGAGTAGCAAGGGATGGCTGGGGTAGATATGAACAGGAAGCAGTAGATGCAAGTATAAAATTGTCAAATAATAAATTTTAAGGAGTCTAAAAGATACCAAGGTCCTTTTGATTTTATTTCCATTTATTCCTGTTTACATATAATCCCTTCACACCAGAATCCCTTCACATCCTGGTCTTGAGGTTTCCTTTCTCTCCCAAACTTTGTGCCATTTGATAAAGATTTTGTACCTCCGTGATCTCCCCTCTTAAAATTTGGTTCTTTTTAGGAGATTTCCTTCCTTCCTCACAGGCTCCTCTAAGTGTATTTCCCTACTTGTTTGACCAGAGAAATTTTATTTCTAATCATGATGAGTAAATTAAGATAAGAACTCTTTTATGAAGTTCATCAATAGACGAATGGGTACAGAAAATGTTTTGCATGTATGTGATGTATGTGTGTGTGTGTATGTGTGTGTGTGTGTGTGTGTGAGAGAGAGAGACAGAGACAGAGACAGAGACAGAGAGACAGCAACAGACAGAGAGACAGAGACAGGGAGAGTTTTATTCAGTCATAGAAAAGAAAGAAATTTTCTCGAAATAAGGGTAACGAGAGCATAATATTGAGTGAAATAATTTGGACTCAGAAAGACAAATATTACATGCTTTCTCCAACTTTGTAGATCCTAGATTTGTTTTTTAGATTTATTTTTATTTTATGTGTATGAGTGTTTGCCTACAGGTGCCTAAGTGCACCATGTGCGATATATATATATAGTACCTGCAGAGGCCAGAAAAAGACATTGAACTACCTGAAACTGTGGTTACAGATGGTTGTTAGCCACCATGTGGGTGCTGGAAACAGACATAGGTCCTCTAAAGAGCAGCCAGTGCTCTCTTGCTTCCTGGGTCTAGCAATTTTCTTGGGCATTGGTCCCAGGCAAGTCCAGCCCCCAAATCCCTGAGGCCAGCATCTTTCCTGGAGTGATCCAAACCTTAGGAGAAAGGCTGAGAGCGTCAGATACTCATCCAACTTGGGCCTCTGTGGGAATGACTGAGCAGCAAGATGAAAGCAATTTGGCCCCTCCAATATAAAATCAAAAGAGAGAACCTGAAGCCTAGCCAACTATCTTTTCATGCCCAACCAGTAAACCACAAAGGCACATAAAATTTACAAAAAGAAGCAGACCTAAACTAAACAGACAAAGGCTTGAGTTTCACACAATAATCAGAAACTACAACAGAAATCCACATGTCAAAGTCTCAGTGAAAACACAATAACGTGAAAAACCCAAATAATATACCTCCACCAAGTACCAACAACTTATAAAGGAGTACAATGAGGACCCCCTAGAAATAACACAGGACATGAAATTCAAAAGAACAACTATAAACATGATAAAAGATTTCAGTGAATTTAAAGAACACACAAAAAAAGAAATGAAATAACTGAAGGAAGATAGGGATAAACTTCTGAATGAATTCAGAAAAGAGTTAGAAATAATCACCAATACTCAGGTTGAAATGAAGAAGGAAGTGAAACACTCAATAAGTCAATTAGAAACAACTGGAGAAAGCCTCACCAAAAGGATGAATGAAATGGAAAACAAAATATCAAGACTGGAAGATAAAGTGAATGAATTAGACCACTCAAGTGAAGATTATGAAAAATTTAAGAAAACACAAGAATGGAATATGCAGGAATTGTGTCACACTATAAAAAGACCAAACTTACACATCATAGGCAAAGAGAAAGGGGAAGAATCTCAGGATAATTGTATGAACCAGATCTTCAACAAGATTGTAGAAGAAAATTTCCCAAAAGTAAAGAAAGACATGACCATACACATACAAGAAGCACAAAGAACACCAAATAGACAGGACCAGAAAAGAAACTCTTCACGGCACATCATAGTAAAAAACAATAAATGTACATAACAAAGGGAAGATACTGAAAGCTGTGAAAGAAAAATAACAAGCCACATATAAAGGAAAACCCATCAAAATTACAGCTGACTTTTCAGTGCAAACTATGAAAGCCAGAAGAGCCTGGACCAAAGTATTCCCAGTGCTACATGACCACAAATGCCAATCCAAATTTCTTTACCCAGCCAAATGTCTATTATAGTTGAAGGGGAAAGAAAAATCTTCCATGACATAAATAGGCTGAAAGAATTCATGTCCACAAAACCAGCCCTTCAGAGAGTTCCTGAAGCAATACAAAGAGCCGAAGAAAGGAACAACGATAACCAAGGGGTAACAAAAAGAAACTTAGTGAAGACATAACTATGGAAAGGCACAGCTATACCAAGAATGTGAACAGAAATAAAAATGACAGGAATTAATACCCATCTTTCATTAATAACTTTAATATCAATGAACAGAACTCCCCAGTCAAAAGACACAGAGGAGTTGAATGGATAAAAAAAACAAAACCCATATTTTTGTTGTCTGTAAGAAACTCATCTCAATTTCAAGGATAGGCACTACCTTAAGGTGAAAGGATGGAAAAAAATATAATAAGTGAATGGTACTAAGAAAAAAGCAGGGGTCACAATACTAATATCTGATAAACTATACTTCAAACTAAAATGAATCAGAAGTGATAAAGAGGGCCACTTCATTCTGATTAAAGGAACAATGGACCAAGAAGATATTACAATCATGAACATATAGTCACCAAACTCTGGTGCACCCAACTTCATAAAAACAGTACTACAGGACTTTAAAACCCAGATTAATCCCAACTCATTAATAGTAGGGGACTTCAATACCCCACTGTCTCCATTAGATAGGTCAACAGGACAGATAATTAATAGAGAGACATCTGAATTAAACAATACCATATATCAACTGGGCCTTACACACATCTACCGAATATTCCACTCATGTACCAAAGAATATACTTACTACTCAGTGCCCCATGGAACTTTCTCGAAAATCGACCATATACTGGGGCACAAAACAAGCCTCAACGAATACAAAAAGGTTGAAACAATTCCATGGATTCTATCAGACCACATGCAAAAAAGCTTAAAATCAACACTGGAAGAGATCCTAGTAACTACATGAACAGATGGAGATTAAACAACACACTCCTGCATGATGAATGGGTCAAAGGAGAAATGAAGAAAGAAATAAAAGTATTCCTGGAACTAAATGAAAAGGAGAATATACTTCCTTAGAGGGGAGTTTCTAGATCTAAGTGCCTTCATTAAAAAATCAGAAAGAGCACAAATAAATGATGTAACATTGCACTCAAGACATGTGAAAAGCAACAACAAATGAAACACAGACCAAGCAGGCAAGAAGAAATAAAAAAATCAGAGCAGAAATTAATGAAATAGAAACAAAGAAAACAATACAAAGAATCAAGGAATTCAAGAGCTGGTTCATTGAAAAGATAAAAAAAGATTGAAAGATCCTTAGCCCAATTAAGCAAATAATAATAATAATAATAATAATAATAATAATAATACCTCCAAATTAACAAAATCAGAGATGAAAGGGAAAACATCACAACAGATACCCAAAAGATTCAGAACATTATAAGGGAATACTTTAAAAACATATATGCTACTAAATTTGAAAACCTAAAAGAAATGGATGCATATCTAAAGGCATGGGAACCACCAAAACTAAACCAAGAAGAGATCAACAGCTTAAATAGACCCATAACACATAATGAAATTGAAACAGTAATACAAAACCTCCCAACTAAAAAAAAATGCCCAGGACCAGAAGGATTTACAGCACAATCTATTAGATATTTAAAGAAGATCTATATCCAATACTACTTAATTTACTCAAATAGATAGAAATGGAGGGAAAACTTCCAAATTCTTTCTATGAAGCCAGCATCACTCTAATACCAAAACCAGGTAAAGATACAACCAAAAAAGGAAACTATAGACCTACATCTTTAATGAACATAGATGCAAAAATTCTAAACAAAACACTTGCAAACTGCATACAGGAACACATCAAAAGGTCACTCACCATGATCAAGTCGGTTTCTTCCCAGAGATGCAGTGGTGGTTCAATATACATAAGTCAATAAATGCCATAAAGCATATAAATGGGCCCCAAAGACAAGAACCATGTGGTCATCTCAATGGATGCAGAGAAGGCCTTTGATCAAATTCAACATGCATTTATGTTCAAAGTCGTAGAGGGAATTGGACTGGAGGGAACATACCTGAACATAATAAAATCCATCTACAACAAGCCCACAGCCAACATCATTCTAAATAGAGAAAAAGTGAAGCATTCCCGTTGAAATCAGGAACCAAACAAGGCTGTCCACTATCTAGACCACTTTTTTAAAAATTATTTATTTAATAACCATATAATTAGAAGAAGCATATCATTACAACACAATTGACATATTCAATAATGGTTTCCTGAGGTAGGATGCATCTCTTTCAAAATTGGCTGTAAATTTTTAGGTTTACAGTTGAATTATTACACTTATACAATATTGTACTCAGTATAAACCCTATAGGACATAAAATTAAATGAGGTTTTAACCTTTAAAAAAGATCTCCATTTCATTATTAAAATACACAGTTTCATACAGGAAACTTCATTTTTAATGCAATTAACACTAAGGTGTTTGCACATGCATCTCTAACCTCTAGATATCTGATTATTACTAGTCACAGTCAGTTATTTTCTGAGATTCTTGGCATCTGAGCATGGATATAAAGTCATCAGGTAGATTTCACTGGTAATGTTTTTCACATCTACTAATTATTAAGGAGCAAATATTTATGCTTTGAAGAATTATTATTTTTTTAATTTATTTATTTGTATTTATTTATACACCCACTCCCAGGTATAGTACCCTCCCATAGCCTCCCTCCCCCCACTAGAGCACTTATACTCTGATATCCCTGCTACTGTCTGCTGGGTTGTCAGCACCCCCAGCCATTCCCCACTACTTGCCCTTCTGGCGAATCTACTCAGCCAAACTAGAGGTCTTTCTTTTAGGAGGGTCAGCTGTTCCTCATCTAGCAGTAATCAATTGTCAATATTCCTTTAGATAAGATTGGGGTCTGCTGTTCATTTTCCCAGTTCTATGCTGGGTTACTATCTGGGAATCCCTTTGGTCACCCTGGCTAACAACTCAAAAGAAGGTGTCGATTGTCTGACATTGTTGCTTGTATAGCATTTAGCTATACATATGGAGTCTTGTGAAATTATACTGGCCCCTTTAATCTTTGGTTATACTTTCCTTTTGGATGTTTTAAGGCCATACAGTTGGTCCAGACAAACCGATTTTTTTGCTCTTAAGGTCATTTGAGGATCTGTTCCTCAGGGGTCACATGGGCTTGGGAGGGGCCCCTGGCTCCTTTATTTTACCAGTTCCATTTATGTGAAGATAAGTCAAAGGTCCTACTTGACCATGGCTGGCTTTGCTTGGAAGCATGGAGGAAATGATTCCTCTGTGTTGGCCCTCCTCTTTATAGACTGGACACTGGTTCAAGTCCATCTGGTGGGGTCTCCTCAGCCTCCTTGATCAAGAGGACAGGTGACCCACCACCATTATAGGACATTTTGAGAGATGCTCATAGTCCCCTGGAACTAGTCGACCTAGGAGGGCAAGGAACAAAAAGTGTCCTTTATGTCCCTCTGACAAAATTATTAAAGACCTCAAAGTATGTCTGTTAAACACCCAAGAAGGTTAGTTCCACCAGTTTGGAATTTTTAATTACTGTGTGTAATGTAGATAAATCTTGGGCTATGTATAATTTTCAGTAGGTTGTAGGAGTAACATGGTTCTCTGGTTTTCAAAACTAGCTAGGCATTGTTTATCTCTCACATTGTCTCACTCCTCCATCATGGTTTTCCCAGTTAAGGTGCCCCCATTTCCCTCCCTTTCTCCCTTAATAATATCCTTCTCCTATGGTCCTACCTCTCTTGAGCTCCTTCTTTCCCTTTATCCCCTAGGTTCCTTGTATACCCTTCCCTCCCCACTCCCTTAAACTAAACCAATTTTTGTCCATATCTCCCTTATTAAGGCCTGTTTCCTACAGTTCTTTTTCAGGTTATTTCTTTTCATTTACCTCCCTGTTTCCTTTCCATTATCCAGGTTCCCATAGTTATGTCTGGTTGCATACTTATTTATCAGAGTCTGGTTCTAGGATCCACATATGAGGGAGAACATATGTAGTTGTTTTTTTTTTTCTGAGTCTGTGTTACTTCACGTAGTATAACAGTTTCTAGTTCCATCCATTTACCTGCAAATTTCATGATTTCATCTTTCTTTACCGCTGAGTAAAACTCCATCATATATATGAACCACATTTTCATTATCCACTCACCAATTGAGGGACACCTAGGTTGCTTCCATCTCTTAGCTATTGTGAAAAGAGCAGCAACAAACATGGATGTACAAGTGTCTCTGCAATAGGACGAGTTCTTTGTGTATATGCCAAGGAGTGGTATAACTGGGTAAAATGGTAGGTTCAGTTTTATTTTTTTAAGAGTTCTCCAAACTACTTTCCATAGGGATTGAACAAGTTTTCAATCCCACCAGCAGTGGATGAGTGTTCTCCTTTACCCACATCCTCTCCAACATTTCATATCATCCATTTCCCTAATAACCAGTGATGTTGAACATCTTTTAAGATGTTTCATAACCATCTTTACTTCTTCTTTTGAGAACCCTCTGTTCAGCTCCTTAGTCCATCTTTTAATTGGGTTGCTTCTTGTCTTGGTTCTCTGTTTTTTTAGTTCGTTATAAATTCTGATTATTAAACCTCTGTCGGATGTGTCGCTGGTGAAGATTTTCTCACGTTCTGTGGGTTTTCTGTTTGCTTCCTTGGTTGTCTCATTTGATGTACAGAAGCTTTTTAGTTTAATGAGGTCCCATTTGTTAATTCTTGCCCTTGTTTCCTGAGAAATTGATATCCGGTTTAGAAAATCCTTTCCTATGCCTATATCTTGTAGATTTTCCCAAAGTTTTCTTCTAATAGTTTCAGAGTTTCAGGCTTTACCTTGAGGTCTTTGAGCCATTTGGAATTGACTTTTGTTCAACACAAAAG
>NW_008339223.1:1416518-1440105 GCF_000622305.1 Nannospalax galili
ATATTTGGGTCTTCATTTTTGTTCCATTTGTCTATGGGTCTATTTTTGTGCCAGTACCATGTTGTTTTTATGACTATAGCTCATATGAAATCTGGTATAGTAATCCCTCTGGTATTGCTATTAGTGCTCAGGGTTGTTTTGGCTATCCGAGGTCTTTTGTGCTTCCATATGGATCTTAGGATAGTTTTTTCCAATTCTGTGAAAAATGTCTTGGGGATTTTAATTGGCATTGTGTTGAATCTATATATGACTTTTGGTAGGATGGTCATTTTCACAATATTAATTCTTCCGATCCATGAGCATGGGAGGTCCTTCCATCTTCTGATGTCTTCCTCAATTTCTTTCTTTAAAGATTGAAAATTTTCATTGTAGAGCTCTTTAATATCTTTGTTCAGGTTTATTTAGTAAGTTTGGCCTTTTTATGTTGTCATACAATTCCTGCATTTTCCATTCTTGTGATTTCTTAATATTTTCATAATCTTTGCTTGAGTGATCTAGTTCATCCACTTTATCTTCCAGTGCTGATATTCTGTTTTTGTTTTCATTCCTTCTAGTGGTGAGGCTTTCCCCCATTGTTTCAAGTTGGCTTTTCACTTCAAGTTGAGTTTTGCACTTCCTTCTTCATTTCTGCCTGAGTTTTTGTCAGTGTTTCTATCTCTTTTGTGAATTCATTCAATTTGTGTATCCTTTAAATTTGTTGAATTCCTTGATCATGTTTATAATTGTTCTTTTAAATTCAGTGTCATGGGTTATCTCTAGGGCGTTCTCCTTATAGAACTCTTCTATAGGATTGGTGGAGTTTGGTGGGGACGTGTTTTGGCTTTCCATTTTATTATTTCGTTGTGATTTTGGCATGTGAATTTCTGTTGTTGTTTATGATTCTGATATAAGAATTAAGTTGAAGTATCCTTCTGTTTGTATTATCAGGGTGCCTTTCTTTATTGGTTATATAAATCTGGTTGGTACAGGGTTCAGGTTCTCTTAGGTTTAATTTGGAGGGCACTGATGGCTTCAGATCAGCTATTCAGGAGTTTTTGTGTATTACTTTTTGGGCATGAAAAGCTGGTTCATCTAAGCTTCTGGTTCTCTCTTTTGATTTTATATTGGAATGGACGGATTGCTTTTGTCTTTAGGAGTTCCCACAGAGGCCCAAGTCAGATGAGGGTCAGATGTTTTCAGGCTTTCTCCTAAGGTCTGGATCCCTCCAGGAACGATTTTGGCCTCAGGAATTTGGGTGTTGGACTGGCCTAGGAGCCTGGCCCAGGAAATATGCTGGTCTAGGGCAGCTGGTGGCCATGCCACCCAGAGATGCAAAGGCCGATGGGGCGGGAAGAGTCCCCAAGGCTCCTGGGGACTGCACTGAGGAGATGGGTTGGTCTGGATGAAAAGGATCAGGAAGAGGAAAGGTCAGCTCCTGGGTCCCAGAAAGAGGCTGGCGGGTGGTGCATGCCCAGGGAAGCAGAGGGAGGTGAGGGTGGGGCCAGGCTCAGAAGCAGTGCTCCTGGGGCTCAAAGAAGGCATTATGTTGGTCTGGATGAAAAGGATCAGGAAGCAATATTGGTTCCCCATGTGTCTGGGGCCCCAAGACAAGGAATGGGGAAGGGCCCAAACTCAGAGGAGAGAACGGCGGCAGAGATGGGAGGGTGAATTGGGGCTGGGGGACTCAAGGTGTGGAGGGCATGATGGACTTACCTGGAGACAGGCCTGCAGGTAGGAGATAGTCGACCACTTTTTAACATAGTACTTGAAACACTTGCAAGAGAAATAACAGAAGAGAAGGAAATTAAAGGAGTAATAATTGGAAAAGAAGAGATCGAATTATCACTTTTTGCAGACGATATGATATTATATCTAAGAGATGACAGAAATTCTACCAGAAAACGCTGAGAAATGATTAACAATTTCAGTAAAGTGGCAAGTTACAAAATTAACCTATGCCACTAACAAGCAATCAGAGACACAATACATGGAAACACTCCCTTTTACAATAGCTGCAAAAAAAAAATCTCAGAATAAACTTGACCAAAGACATTAAACACCTCTACAATGAAAATTTTAAATCTTTAAAGAGATTGAGGAAGACATCAGAAGTTCAAAAGACCTCCCATGCTCATGGGTTGGAAGAATTAATGTTGTGAAATTCACCATCCTACCAAAAGCCATTTACAGATTCAATCAATGCCAATCAAACTCCCCATGACATTCTTCACAGGATTGGAAATAACCATCCTAAGATTTATATGGAAACACAAAAGACCTTGGATAGCCAAAGCAACCCTAAGCACTAAGAACAGTGCTGGTGGGATTACTATATGAGATTTTATTTTATTTTTTCTAATAAATAATCTATTGAGAATTTCATACAAACATATAAGGTGTTTTGATAAAGTCCATGCCCACTCCCTTCCCTCTAACTCCTCCCATATCTCCCCATCACTTTTTTAGGATAACTTCATGTACTTTCTTCTTCTTTGAATTATTTATTTATTTTCTACGGGGCTTGTGGCTCTTCTAACATTACCCCCTCTGAAGAAGTAACCCTAAAATCTTTTAAAGATTAGATAAAAGCCTCCAAATATTTTTGACATTTTTGGCCTTCAGAATGGAGTATGTTACTAAGAGGCCCAAGGACATTGTGAGTTTTAGCCAAGAAACTGGCTACTTTTATTTAGGGTCTTTTTACCCTAACTGCCTAGCCAATTCCTACCTCCTATTCTTATTACACCATCTTCTGAAGAATTTACTCAAATTGCTAATAGGGAATCAGGACACAGATGGTTCTGGCTTCTTCCATGCTGAACAGGGATATAGGGTGAGGCAATTGGAGTACCCCTTCAGAGGGTCTATCTAAAAGACTCCCAAATCGCATCACTCTTATCTCTAGAGGGAAAAGAAAGTCCTTGAATCCTAAATAGGAGATTAGAAGAAGAAGTAAAGGCAAGAGTAATTAGCATTACAAGTTCTAGACAGGGAACTAGAAAAAACGTCAGAACAGGACAATTTTCAAATGTTCATATGAGAGTCCGTTGCAATTTCTTCACTAGGGCTTCCAAAAGCATCCCTCTATTGGGTTCCTCCTCATTTTTCTTTTGTTTTCCAAGGCTGGACTCTAAAGGGATGTATTCTTGATTTGCTTTCAGGTATTTTGATAGCTGTTGGAGTGGTTAGAATCAGTGTCAGTTCCCTCTCATAGGCTTTGAGATAACTGAGGGATTGTTGAGGTGTAGAGATGAGCTGAGGGTATGCACATTGGAAAGCCGTTACCCAGCATGGGTCATTCCTTCTCTTCTTAGCCTTCCCCAGATTGTATACTTTAGCCCTCCCCAAATCTAGGAGGCCATGTGTGATTAGGGCCAAATCACATATGGTTGGCTGGGAAGAGTGGCTGGATAATCTGGTGAGGGTCCAATGATCCTGCTTGGACCTCCTTTAGCCCAACTGTGACTATGTTTAGTAATCAGGCTCAGCTGAAGTTGTGATGATGGTAGTTATTTCATGCAGAAGACACTGCTGTATAGCATCATCTTATTAAAAGGACCTAAAATTTAAAGCAATTTGGTGGTAGGGTCCACATATGAGGGAAAACATACGTTGGTGGTTTTTCTGAGTCTGTGTTACTTCATTTAGTATAACAGTTTCTAGACCCATCCATTTACCTGAAAATTTCATAATTTCATTTTTCTTTACTGCTGAATAGAACTCCATTGTATAAATATACCACATTTTCATTATCCACTCGTCAATTGAGGGACACTTAGGTTGCTTCCATCTCTTAAGCTATTATGAAAAGAGCAGCAACAAACATGGTTGTGCAAGTGTCTCAACAATAGGATGAGTCCTTTGGGTATATGCCAAGGAGTGGTATAACGGGTCATATGGTAGGTTCATTTTTAGCTTTTTAAGTGTTCTCCACACTGTTTTCCATAGAGGCTGCACAAGTTTGCAATCCCACCAGCAGTGAATGAGCATTCCCTTTTCTCCACATCCTCACCAGCATTTGATATCATTTGTTCTCTTGATCCTTTGTTCTCTTGATCTGATTGGGGTAAGTTGATACCTTAGGGTGGATTTAATTTGCATTTCCCTAATTACTAATGATGTTGAACACTTTTTGAGATGTTTCTCAGCCATCTTTATTTCTTCCTTCGAGAACTCTTGATTTAGATCTTTAGTCCATCTTTTAATTGGGTCATTTGGTTTCTCGATTCTTTGTTTTGAGTTCTTCATATATTCTGGAAGTTAAACCTCTGTCAAATGTGTCACTGGTGAAGGTTTTTTCCTGTTCTGTGGGTTTTCTCTTCACTTTTCTGATTGTTTCTTTTGCTGTACAGAAGATTTTTTGTTTAATGAGGTCCCACTTGTAGATTGCTGACCTTAATCCCTGAGCAACTTCTGTCCGATTTAGGAAATCCTTTCTTTTGCTGTACAGAAGATTTTTTGTTTAATGAGGTCCCACTTGTAGATTGCTGACCTTAATCCCTGAGCAACTTCTGTCCGATTTAGGAAATCCTTTCCTACACCTATATCTCGTAAATTACTGCCAATATTTTTTTTCTACTAGTTTCAGGGTTTCCAGTTTCACATTGAGGTCTTCGATCCATTTGGAGTTGACTTTTGTGCAAGGTGAAAGATAAGGCTCTAGTTTCATTCTTCTATAGGTTGAGATCCAGTTTTGCCAGCACCATTTTTTGAAGATGCTGTCTTTCCTCCATTGTGTGTTCTTGGCACCTTTGTCAAATATCAGGTGCCTGAAATCTCATGTACTTGCGTTTGTGTTTCAATGATGTTCTGTTGATCTATGTCTCCATTTTTGTGCCAGGGGTATGCTGTTTTTTTACTATAGCTCTGTATTATACTTTGAGATCTGGTATAGTAATTCCCCCAGCATTGCTCTTTGTGCTCAGGGTTGCTTTAGCTAACTGGGTTCTTTTGTGCTTCCATACGAATTTAAGGATTTTTTTTTACCTAATTCTTTGAAGTATGTGGTGGGGATTTTTATTGGGATTACATTGAATCTATATATTGGTTTTGGTAGGATTGTCATTTTCACTATATAAATTCTTCCAAACCATGAGCATGGGAGGTCCTTCCATCTCCTGGTGCCTTCCTCAATTTCTTTCTTTAACAATTTAAATTTTTCATTATAGAAGTCCTTGGTGACTTTGGTCAGATTTATTCCAAGATTTATTTTTTGCAGCTATTGTGAATGAAAGCATTTCCCTGTATTCTTTCTCCAATTTCTCATTATTGTTATATAGAAAAGCTAACAATTTTTTTAGATTGATTTTATAACCTGCCACTATACTGAAAGTGTTGATCACTTCTAGGAGTTTTCTGGAGGAATTTTTAGGATCTCTTAGATATAGTATCATATCATCTGTAAGAAGTGATAGTTTGACCTCTTCTTTTCAAATTAGTACTCCTTTAATTTTCTTCTCTTTTCTTATTGCTCTAGCCAGAGTTTCAAGCACTATGGTGAAAAGGATTGGAGATAGTGGACATCCTTGTCTGGTTCCTGATTTTAATGGAAATGCTTCCAGTTTTTCTCCATTTAGAATGATGGTGGCCATGGGTTTATTGTATGTATCTTTAATTATGTTGAGGTATGTTCTCTCCAGTACAATTCCCTCTGGGAATGCATGCTGAATTTTGTCAAAAGCATTTTCTGCATCTATTGAAATGACGATGTGGTTTTTGTCTTTGAGTCCATTTATGTGATTAATGACCTTTATTGACTTGCATATATTGAACCATCTCTGCATCTTTGGGATAAAGCCTACTTGATTAAGGTGAATGATCTTTTTGATGTGTGTCTATATGGTTTCCAAGTATTTTGTTGAGAATTTTTGCATCTATGTTCATTAAGGATATGGGTCTATAGTTTTCTTTTTTGGTTGTGTCTTTACCTGGTTTGGGTATTAGAGTGATGCTGGCTTCATAGAAGGAATTTGAGAGTTCTCCCTCTGTTCCAATCTTTTTGAATAATTTAAGTAGTGTTGGTTGGGGGTCTTCTTTAAATGTCTGGTAGAATTCTACCATAAATCTGTCTGAGCCTGGGCTTTTTTTAGTTGGGAGGCTTTGTATTACTGCTTCAATTTCCTTCTATGTCATGTGTCTGTTGTAAACTGTTGATCTCTTCTTGGTATAACTTTGGTGGTTCCCATGATTTTAGATATCCCATGATTTTAGGTATTTATCTTAGATTTTCAAATTGAGTAGTATATAGGTTTTTGAAATATTCCCTTATAATGTTCTGGATCTTTTTTTTGGTGTTTGTTGTGATGTTTCCTCTTTCATCTCTGAGTTTGTTGATCTGGATTTGCTCTTTCTTTCTTTTCGTTAACTGGGCCAAGGGTCTCTCTATCCTGTTTAGCTTTTCAAAGAACCAGCTCTTAGAACTGTTGATTCTTTGTATTTTTTTCTTTATTTCTATTTCATTAATTTCTGCTCTGACTTTTATTATTTCTTCTCTTCTGATGGGTTTTGGTTTCATTTTTCTTGCCTTTCCAGTGTCTTCAGTTGCAGTGTTATGTCATTTATTCTGGCTCTAATTTTTTTTTTAATATGTATGTGTGTATGGCCTGCATGTAGGTAAGTGCACCCATGTTGTGCAATGCCCTCGGAGGATAGAAGAGGCCATAGGATCCCCTGGAACTTGAGTTACGGACACTTGTTAGCTGCCATGTGGGTTCTGGGATTTGAACCCGGGTCTTCTGCAAGAATAACCAGTGTTCTTAACTGCTGCACCATCTCTCCAGCACCTCTTTCTAATTTTTTTAATGTAGGCACTTATAGCTACAAACTTGTCTCTTAGGATTGCTTTTTAAGGGTCCCAGAGGTTTGTTGTGTTGTATTGTCCTTTTCACTGAATTCCAGGAATTCTTTTTATTTCTTTCTTAATTTCTCCTTTGACCCACTCATTGTTTAGCAGTGTGTTGTTTTATCTCCATGAGTTTGTGTAGTAACTAGGGCTTTCTCCAGTGTTGATTTTGAGCTTTATTGCATTGTGTTCTGATAGAATGCATGGAATTATTTCAATTTTTTTTGTATTTGTTGAGGTTTGTTTTGTGGCCCAGTATGTGATCAATTTTGGAAAAAGTTTCATCGGGTGTTGAGTAGAAAGTGTTTTCTTTGGTGCTTAGTTGGAAATTCAAAAAATGTCTGTTAGGTCTATTTGATATCTGGAATCATTTATTTCAGACGTCTCTCTGTTTATTTTTTGTCCAGTTGACATGTCTAAAGGAGACAGTGAGGTACTGAAGTCCCTTACTACTACTGAGTTGGGGTTGATCTATTTGTTAAAGTCCTGTAGTGTTTTTATGAATTAGGGTGCACCAGAGTTTGGTGCATATATGTTAAGGATTGTAATATCTTCTTGGTTAATTGTTTCCTTTGATCAGAATAAAGTGATTCTCCTTATCTTTTCTGATTAATTTTACTCTGAAGTCTATTTTGTCAGATATTAGAATTGCAACCCCTGCTTGTTCCTTAGTGCCATTTACTTGGAATATTCTTTTCCATCCTTTTACCTTAAGGTAGTGCCTGTCCTTGAAGGTGAGATGGGTTTCTTGCAGATAGCAAGGAGAAGGATTTTGTTTCTTAATCCATTCATTAGCCTGTGTCTTTTGACTGGGGAGCTCAGTCCATTGATATTTAAGGTTATTATTGAAGGATGTGTATTGGTTGCCATTACTTTGATTGTTGTTTGTGGTTTCTGTCTAATTTTGTGTTTCCTCAATTGTACCTTTATTTATTTTCTTTCATTGCCCCTAGGGTATAGTTGTTCCTTTCTCCTCTTTTTGTATTGCTTCAAGTATTCTTTGAAGAGCTCTCTCTCCTCTCTGTATTGCTTCAAGTATTCTTTGAAGGGCTGGTTTTGTGGTCCTGTATTCTTTCAGGTTATTCATGTCATGGATTTTTTTTCCCCCTCAACTATAATAGACATTTTTTCTGGGTAAAGTATTCTGGGCTGGCCTCTATTGTCATATAGAACTGGAAATGCCTTGGTCCAGGCTTTTCTGGCTTTCATAGTTTGCATTGGTAAGTCAGCTGTAATTCTGATGGGCTTGCCTTTTTATGTGACTTGTTTTTCTTTTGCTGCTTTCAGTGTTCTCTCTTTGTTCTATACATTTAGTGTTTTTACTATGATATGTTGTGGGGAGTTTCTTTTCTGATCCTATTTGGTATCCTATGTGCTTCCTGTATTTGTATAGGGATGTCTTTCCTTTTTTTTTAGGAAATCTCTTCTACAATCCTGTTTAAGGTCTGGCCATATCATTAACCTGAAATTCTTCTCCTTCCTCTATTTCTATGATCCATAGATTTGGTTTATTTTCATGGTGTCCCACATATCTCTTGCATATTCCATTCCTATGTTTTTTTTTTTAATTTTCCATAATCTTTGCTTGAGTGGTCCAATTCTTCAACTTTCTCCTCCAGTGTTGCTATTCTGTTTTCCATTTCATTCTTTCTAGCAGTGAGGTTTTCCCCTGCTGTTTCAATTTGGCTTATTGAATTTTGCACTTCTTTCTTCATTTTTGCTTGAGTTTTCTTCAATGTTTCTCTTTTTTGTGAATTCATTCAGAAGCTTATCCTTATCTTCTTTTAGTTCTTTGATTTGTTTGTTCATGTGTTCTTTAAATTTGTTGAATTTCTTGATCATGTTTATGATTGTTCTTTTAAATTCAGTGTCCTGGATTATCTTTATGGGGTTCTCCTTGTAGAACTCTTCTCCAGGATTGGTGGAGTTTGGTGGGGACATAGTGTTGTGGCTTTCCATTTTAATATTCTTTTGTTGTGATTTTGATATGTGAATTTATTTTGTTGCTTCTGATTCTGATATGAGAATTAAGTTGAAGTATGCTTCTGTTTGTATTATTGGGGTGTCTAGATCCTTTCTTTATTGGTTATGTAAAGCTAGTTGGTACAGGGTTTATGTTCTCTTAGTTTTAATTTGGAGGGAACTGATGGCTTCAGATCAGCTACTCGGGAGTACCCACAGAAACCCAATTTAGGTTCCAGTCAAGTGTACTCAGGCTTCTTTTACCACATGGAAGCAGGATCCTAGAGCTCTCAGGTAGTCCCCTGCATTCTCAGCCCCTATGCCAGAGGGAGGCCAAAGGGAGGCTAGGACTTGGAACTCTCTGGTGATCTGCTGATATCAGAGCCACTACACCAATGGAGGCTGAAACCTACCCTCTCAGGCTGTCTGCTAGGATCTCAGCCTTAGTCTACCAAAGACAGACCTATCCTGGGGCTTTGAGAGGTGGATGGGTATGGCACAATTAGGGGAAGCTCCCCACCATGTGGAGGCAGAATCTGGGGGCACTCAGGCTGTCCCCAATGTTCTTAGGCCCTCTGACAGAGGGACTCCAGGGGAAGCCAGAACTGGGCTCTCTCTGGTGGTCGGCTGAGATCAGAGCTGCCACACCGATGGAGGTCAGAACCCACCCTCTCAGGCTCTATACCAGATTTTTAAACTGTATTACAGACCTACAGTCATAAAAACAACATAGTACTGGCACAAAAATATACCTGTAGATCAATGGAACAAAATTGAAGACCCATATGTGAGCACATGCAATTTCAGCCACCTGATATTTGACAAAGGGGCCAAGAACATTCACTGGAGGAGAGGCAGCATGTATTCAGCAAATGGTGCTGGCAAAATTGGATCTCCACCTGTAGAAGAATTAAACTAAACCCCCATCTTTCACCTTGAACAAAAGTCAACTCCAAATGGATCAAAGACCTCAATGTGAAGCCTGAAACTCTGTAACTGTTAGAAGAAAACATTGGCAGTAACCTCCATGATATAGGTGTAGGAAAGAATTTTCTAAATCGGACATCAATTGCTCACTAAACAAGGTCAAGAATCAACAAATGGGACCTCATTAAACTAAAAAGTTTCTGTACATCAAGAGAGGCAACCAAGGAAGTTTAGAGAAAACCCACAGAATGGGAGAAAATCTTTACCAGCAATACATCTGATGGAGCTTTAACATCCAGAATATATAACAAACTCTAAAAACAAAGAATCAAGACAGGAACTAACCCAATTAAAAGATGGACTAAGGAACTGAACAGAGAGTTCTCAAAAGGAGAAATAAAGATGGTTAAAAGGCATCTTAAAAGGTATTCAATATCACTAGTAATTAGGAAAATGCAAATTAAAACCACTTTAAGAGTTCATCTTACCCCAGTTAGACTGGCTAACATCAAGAGAACAAATGATACCAAATGTTGGAGAGGATGTGGGGAAAGGGGAACACTCATCCTCTGCTGGTGGGACTGCAAACTTGTTCAACCCCTATGGAAAGCAGTGTGGAGAACTCTTATCAAAATATTTAAAATGAGCCTATCATTTGACCCAGTTATACCACTCCTTGGCATATACCCAAAGAACTCATCCTATTGCAGAGACACTTGTACATCCATGTTTGTTGCTGATCTTTTCACAATAGCTAAGAGATGGAAGCAACCTAAGTGTCCCTCAACTGACGAGTGGTTAATGAAAATGTGGTTCATATATACGATGGAGTTTTACTCAGCAGTAAACAAAGATGAAATCATAACATTTGCAGGTAAATGGATGGAGCTAGAAACTGTTATACTAAGTGAAGTAACACAGACTCAGAAAAAGAAATGATGTATGCTCTCCCTCATATGTGGATCTTAGCACCAGATTCTTCTAAGTGATTATGTATCCAGACATAACTACAGGAACCATGATAATGAAAAGGAATCAGGGATGTAAAGGAAAAGAATATGAAAGAGAAGAACAGTAGGAAACAAGTGTTAATAAGGAAGATACAGACTTAAATGGGTTGATTTTAAGATGAGTGGGGAGGGAGGGTTATTCAAGGAAACCTGGGGATAATGGGAGAGAATGGCTCAAGAGAGGTGGGACTATAGGAGAAGGGTATTATTAAGGGAGAAACGGGGAAAATGGGGGCATTTTAAATGGGGAAGCCATGGTGGAAATCTTAGATAATGTGAGAGATAAATAATGCCTAGATAGTTTTTTTAAAAAAAGAGGGAACTATATTAATCAAACAACTTACTGACAAATTGTACATACCACTAGCTCAAGGAACATAATATATGTCTAGTCAATGTTTATATGAGAACCTTTGGACTTTTCCCAAGCTTTGTCTACATAACACATGGTAATTAAAAGTACCAGACTAGTGAAACTAACCTTCTTGGATGTTTAGCAGCCATACTTTGAGGCCTATACTAATTTGGTCAGAGGGACATAAAGGACAGTTTTTGTTGTTGTTGTTGTTGTTGTTTTGTTTTTTTGGTCTTTTTGAGACAGAGTCTCTCTGTAGCCCCAGCTTTCCTGGAACTCACTACGTAGACCAGGGAGGCCTTGAACTCACAGATCCACCTGCCTCTGCCTCCCAAGTGCTGGAGAGTTTTTGATCCTTGCACTCCAAGGTCAACTAAGTCCCAGGGGACTATGGAACATCTCTCAAAATATCCTGAAACTGTGGTGAGTCACCTGTCCTCTTGATCAAGGAGACCATGGAGACCCCACCAGATGGACTTGAACCAGTGTTCAGTCTGAAAAGTGGAGGGTCAACACAGAGGAAACATTTCCTCCATGCTTCCAAATGAAGCCATCCATGGTTGAGTAGGACCTTTGACTTATCTTTACATCAATGGAACTGGTAAAAGAAAGGAGCCAGGGGCTCCTCCCAAGCCCATTTGACCACCCTAAGAGTAAAAAATAAATTGCTTTATCTGGGCCAACTGCATGGTCTTAAACACCCCAAAGGTAAGTATAACCAAAGATTAAAGGAATCAATATAGTTCTTTAAGAGTCCATGTATGTGTGGTTCCTCTTGTACTGAGCAAGATTACCATGGCAACAACACATCATCAGTACTGCAAAACTGACCTGTCTCAGGATGGTCTAATCCCACCTCACAATCCCTATTAGTGGGTGAACAATCCAATGCTTGGTGAATTCTGCTTCATAATGATAAGAAGAGCCAACATCAAAGGATCAAAAAGCGAGGTTGCTATGAACGCTTGGCTGCCACAAGCCAGTTATCCCTGTGGTCACTTTTCTGACACCTCCTGCTTAAAACCCAAAAGGCCAGAAGGATCGTGAGGCCCTGCTTTCATGGTCTTTATTTGTACTGAAAATCAAGATCAAGCAAGCTTTTGCCCTTCTGCTCCACAAGAGGTTTCTGTCCTCCCTGAGCTTGCCTTAGGACACCTGTGTTACTATTTGACAGGTGCATACAAGAAACAATGTCAGACAGGAGATACCTTCCTTTGAATTGTTGGACCAAGAGACTCCCGGAGAGTAACCCAGCATAGAACTGGGAAAATCAACAGCAGACCCCAATCTTATCTAAAGGAATATTAGGAACTGCTTGCTACTAGATGAGGAAGAGCTGATCATCTTAAAACAAGGAACTCTAGATAGGCTGACTAGACTCAGCAGATGGACAAGCACTGGGGAATGGCTGGGAACACTGACAACACAGTGGACAGTAACAGGGATGACAGAGTATATGGGCTCTGGTGTTGAGGGTGGCTATGGGAGGGTGTCACTTGGGATGTGGATATATAGATGAATAAGATTGTTTGAGATATTCTGTATGAAATACACACACCAAAAAATCAATAAATAAAAAGAGTTATATTTGAGGAAGACACACAAAAATTTGCTTCATGTTAATTAGTAGATGTGAAAAACATTATCATTGAAATCTACCTAATGACTTTATATCCATGTTCAGGTGCCAAGGATCTCAGAAAGTAACCGACTGTGACTAGCAATAATCAGATATATAGAGATTAGAGACATATGTGCAAACATCTAAGTGTTAGCTGCATTAAAAATTAGTTTTTCTGTATGAAATAGTATATTTAAGATGAAATGGATGTCTTTTTTAAAGGTTAAAGCTTCATTCAATTTTATGTCTTATAGGCTTTATACTGAGTAAAATATTATATAACTGTATTAATTAAACTGTAAACCTAAAAAAATTACAGCCAATTTTGAAAGAGATGCAGCTTATCTCTGGAAATTTTTATTGAATATGTCAATGCTTTTGTAATGAGCTGCTTCTTCTAATTATGTAGTTATTATATAACTTTTTTAAAAAAAAAAAAAAAGAGGAGCCAGCACTCTTAACTGCTGAGTCCCCTAAATCCTAGAGTTTATGGAGATGTTATAAATATAAAAGCAGAAGGGAGATTGGAGGAAGGATGGAGATTAGTGTGAAAGGGAGAGGGAGGAGGAGAAAGGGGAGGGAGTGGAAGGATGAATATGGCCAAAATATTTGACATCCTAATCAGAAATTGTCTTTATGAAAGCCAGCACTATGTGTAATGAATATGTTCCAATAAGAAGGACCTTTTGATATGTGTGTTTCAGGAATCTTTTAGTGGTATATAGTTCATATTTAGGGTTTTTGATTTTTCTCTTTATTTCTCTTGAAAATAGTAAGAATTGAAGGAATATGGTTTCTAAATTATTATTATTATTATTATTATTATTATTATTATTTTATGTGTATGAGTATATTGCCTGCATGTATGTGAGTGCACCCAAGTAGTGCAACACCCCGGGGGTCAGAAGAGTGGGTCAGATTCCCCTGGAACTGGACTTAAGGACAGTTCATAGCTGCCATGTGGGTTCTGGGAATCCAACCCAGGTCCTCTTCAAGAGCAGTCAGTGCTCTTAATCGCTGAGCCATCTCTCCAGCCCCTGAAGGAATATCTTAATAAGGTTACCCTTATTAATGGTCCAGGTGTAGTGGCTAAAGCTGAAAATTTAATCCCAGCACTTGGGAGGCAGAAGTTAGCAAATCTCAGTTAGTTTGAAGCTAGCCTGCTCTACACAGTTCCAGGCCTGCTAGAACTATAGACTGATATTGTTTTAACAATAAATAAATAAGCAAATGAAAAGATAAATAAAATTGAAATTATGATCATTTCAGATATGAAAAATCCAGTATATCAGGTTTTGTAATTTTTGGTTGATTTCCTTGGAAATGATACCAAACACACATGCATAAATAAAGAAAGACACATTGTAATTTGACTGAAAAATTAAAGAAGCAACTTTCATTTGGGCTAAAATCATGATGCAATAACATTAATTGATTTTGTATCAGATAGTTCAACTTCATGAGTTGGTTGCAGATTCATGTGTGACCCAACCATCCTGGTCAAGTTACATGGCTATAAGCTATACTCTTACATCAGTTCCCTGGCTCTCAAATTCACACATAATTTTGGTGCAGTGTGAATAAATTGATGTATCAATCCACAGCATTAGAAAATAAAAAATACTTTCTAAGAATGTTTTATAATCATGCTGTGTTACTTTTTTCTTCATTGTGAATAAAAACCAGACAGAGGCAGGTAAGGGAAGAGGGTTCAGTTTAGCTCTCAATTTTAGACATTGGAGTGGGTCAGTAAATGATGGCAGCAGCTTCCACCAACAGCTTACACATGGTGTAGATTAGGAAGGAGAGAGAGTTCTCTGACTTAAAGTGGTATGTACTTCTTCATAGAAGCAAACAAGATCTTACCACAAACCATACCTCATATCAACGTTTTACTAACAAGAAGAAAGCAAAAGTCCATTGCATGATGCCAAGCTAGACTGAGGAAGACCACAAAGACCATCCCAGGTTTGACTAGCAGCATTTGGCTCAGCCTGTGGTTAAGAAGCATTTCTTAATAGCAGATGAGCAGGGTTCCATTTTGAATAGAAGTTTGACATGACGTTTTCTAAGTCAAAGGGGTACTCCCAGGATAGAAGCATTGTACGAGACATCTGGTCAGGGTTACTGCAACTAATGTTTCTCCTTGAACACGTTGTTGCCCCCTTTTCTGCCCGTTTCTGTCCTCACATTCCATTCTATGGTGGCTTCTACCAACACAAAGCTACACTCGTTGTATGAACAGATCCACATGCCAAGAAATCCAAAGAGAAATGTGGCTGATGTGTTTAGGGTGCCGTACTTTTCCTTGCAGAAGAGCAGAGTCTCGTTGCCAGTCCTCCCCTCTCAGCATGCCCAGCAATGCCTTTTACTGCTCTATTTAACTGTACCCACTCCATTATTGGTCCTGTTCCTGTAATGATGAATTTACTAAGGAAAACGATGATTATGCTGTAAGAAGAAGGCAGTACATGGGCCCTTGTATCTATACAATCTAATGATGCTGAAGTAGGCTTGAAATAAATGAGTTGGAGATGTGTTCTGGATGAATGGCGACAGAATCAAAGTCAGTTCCTAAGACTCAGACAATCCCATGTTTCCCTCCACTCCATAAGCAGAGCTCCTCCACTGAGAGTATTTCATGTATGGGTAAAAAGTTCTTACCTCAGAGGCCCTTGCAAAGTCTCTAAGTGGTCAGAGAATGCAGTTTTGACATGGACTGTATGCTGGCATAAATGCCTTTGTGTATTTTCTTTATTTCCTTTCTAGTTTACTTCTTTATGTAGAATATGCTAGAGTTGAGAGTTTGGGTATATTCTTACTGTATTCTGTATAGTAGAAATTGCAATCTTTTATACTTCAAGGGTTTTTCTTCAGAAAGCCAACAATTACATCAATTATATTCTTACCTTTCCACTATTACCAATAATTCTCCATCCAGCAAGTTTCTGTATCTAATTTAGTAAGTCGTTATAAAAAGGAATTAATTCACTATTTTTCATATGCTATAGAATTAAAGATGAAATGGTCATGAAATAAGTCAGGTTTCATTCAGGAGAAAGAACCCACACAGTAATTTGAACATGGAAAACTTAGCAGAAGGCATTACTAATGACAAGAAAGGACTACCTACTAAGAATAGACATTCTTATCTATTGGGGTAATGTTGCAGAAATAGCAGGCATAAGGAACAGCCACAGGCTCTAGAACTGAAGCAGAGCCTTCAGAAAGCTGTTCCTTTTCCAAGGTCTGAGATTCAGTGTCCCTGTGAGCAGGTATGGTCGTGGGTCACAGGATACATGGCAGACAGGGTTGTTGCTTTGGTAGAATTCTGTGGAGCTGCCATCAGGGTTGCCCAAGTATTCACACAGGGTGGTAACGGTGAGGATGTGTCCTGGTGCTAAGTGCCGCTAGTATCTTGTCAGCTCCTGGGCACCTTACACTATATAAGCAGGCAAAAGACACTCTAAAACCAGGTAGAAAAGCCCTTTTCTCACCCAGTACCTCTCCAGTACTGTCTACTGAAAGCTCACCATTGCACAGCTGGCAAGGGAGATAAATCCTATTACCATAGTCTGCTACCTAAGGGAAACATATGGTGTTGAATGACATGAGAACACAGAATATGGTATTGGTAAAACTACTTTCCCCAGTCCTACAGTGTGCTTTCCCTTGAATGGTAGATCCACAGCTATAAATCCTCTTCTTCAAGGCACTGAACTGTTTCCTATAGGAGCAGAGCTGATGTTGACTCTCCTCCATCTGCTAACTTTTCTGTAATGCCTGACCTTTTCATCACTGGGTTACAGTGGCTTAAAAATCTTCGACAACGCCTTAAAGTAGCGTATTGTCCAGTGTAGTTACTATGTGTTTCTCAAGATAGGAGCACGCATGTCAGAGAAAACGACATAAGTAATTGTTAAATTTAGTCATTTTTATCTATTTTTCCAAATAAAGAAGTGGTCAGTTTGAGTATGACTCATGTCTACCCCAATCTATCCTGTTAGCGACATCCAAATAACCCCAAGACAAGAGGGAGAAAAAGCAAAAAAGAAAAAAGAAGTTGACGAGGGGCGAGATGAAGAGAAGCAGACTAGATGATTAACCCATGAAAAGTTAAACTTGACAACAGCGTTGTTTTCTTTATGTGAGTAGTTGTTGTGCCTGCCAGCCACACTGACCTATTAATAGAAACCCAGACTCCTGTCAGCTGGGACTGGAGCTGTGCCTGCTTCATTTCTCTCCTCGCACCTCAGAGTGGAGGTCTTCAGAGTTCTGCAGACATCTCTGCTTGATGTGTGAAGTTATTTCCAAAAGTTTCATTTATTTAATGCTCCAGCTGTCTCGAAAACCTTTTTGGGTAACCATTTTTAGCCTGTCTTTTCCCCTTTTCTCTCTGAACCTTCCAGAGCCTCTCTTGAGGCCCTCAAAGGTTGAAGATCAGCAGTGAAAGAAAGTGAAAACCGGACATTTAATGATACAGTAGTGTCTGGCAGCGGCCCAAAAAATTGCTTTGAGGAAAAGCTAGTAGAAGAGATGCCGTGGTGTTTTTATTCTTACTATCACAACACAAAATAATTAATGGGTAAAAATACTTTTTGTTTAATAATTGCTGTTCTTCATTAACGTGAACCAAGGGCACAATCTATCTAAGACAATAACATCTGCACCCCATATTTCATTATCACCAAACTTCACATTTCACACAAAAGCATTGCTAGCATGGCCTCACAGCTTTAATTAGTTTCTGCCATAGCTGTGAAGGTCAGCCAATTACTGTGTGTGAAATTTCAATATGAAATGGCTGAATAGAAGGCAGCATTGCAGCCGTCAGCGTGGGCTTTCGCGGTGCTGTAAATCTAGCTTTTTGCAACCTGTTTTTTGGGGTTTTTTTGTCTTTTTTTTTTTAAATACAAGGTAACATAAAATAATCATCAGGTATGCATGGCTTCAAGGCTTACTGGTTAATTTAACATGTGCTTAATGGGGGAAAACACATAACTTCTGATTGTTTCTTAAATTCCCTCTTATTACATTGTCATTATCTATGACACATTGTTAAGGTTGAATTGTGTTTTATGATTGACTTCTCTTAACTTACTTAGAACTCCACTGAAACATATGATCTAAGAATAAAGTCTGATTTTATCAGATTTACATGATTAAAAAGTTCATACATATCCACACATATGCATGCATATATATTTCTAACACATGTAAGTATACATGATTCTTAAATACATATATGTTAAAATATATGCATGTTTAAACACCATATTATAAATTTGTAAATATATAATTTGTTAGGACAATGAAGAATGGCATTTACTGAAAAATTTGCTGAATTAAAAAAGGGTTTCATTGGGGATTCACTTTTATAAGTTTCCCATTTAGAATCAAAGCATTTTATAATTGGAAATAATCTAGAAGCCTGTCTTCTTCCTTCCTTTATTTCACAGATAAAATATGCTCCCATATTATAAATTTGTAAATATATAATTTGTTAGGACAATGAAGAATGGCATTTACTGAAAAATTTGCTGAATTAAAAAAGGGTTTCATTGGGGATTCACTTTTATAAGTTTCCCATTTAGAATCAAAGCATTTTATAATTGGAAATAATCTAGAAGCCTGTCTTCTTCCTTCCTTTATTTCACAGATAAAATATGCTCAAGAATGGCATGAGATTTACTAACATCACTCAGGTCCTTAAGGATGCGCAACAGCTAAAATTCAGACCCCTTTGCCTGTCTCATGATTAACTGATCGACTGAGGGTGTCTGAGAAAGGGGTTTGCCGTATACCCCATGCTGGCCTCAAATTCTCAGTCCTCTTGTTTTTGCCTCTCAAGTGCTGGAATCTCAGATATGGGTCATCACACCGGGCTCCCTCCATGATTTCTCCTGGACCTGTTCTACTGAATCTTATCCTATCAAAATGCAGATGAGATGTGCCGTACAATATAGAAAGATCTAAATTGTTCTCAAAAGTTAGCATGAGTTTAAAGAACATTTGTTCCTGTTTCGTTTTATATACACAAGCAGTTTAATAATATTTAAGCAAACAAATAATTACTGAGCTATTCTCATTGTAGAGTATCCTGCAAAGGATTGCAGGTGTCTGAGATGATTAAAATACTTTCCGTGGCTTTATAAAACAGAAGGGTAAATAAGGCAAAGAGGAGGAAAACGGGAGCAGAACTATTGAAAGCAGATGTTTCTGATGTAAGCAGACTGAAGACAGGACAGGTCCAAGGAGCCAAATCACAAGACGGAAGAGAAGAAACTCCAAGGTATTCAGCAGCATTCTTGGCCTCTACCCGCTAGACTCCAGCATGCCCTGCCTTCCAGCCTCAAGTCATGACAACAAACATTTTCTCTACATATTGCCAAATGTTCCCAGGAAAGAGCCAAAGGAAAGCAAATTCTTTGAAATACCATTGACCTAGACGTAGAGTATTTTGTACCTTAGAAGCCTTTCCAATAAAGAATGCTTCATTTGGATGAATACTTATTTGATCCTTCCCTTGTTTCCTGGGCAACAAGGTAAGAAGGTCTTATGGCAGCCTTGGAAAATGAAGACTGACCAGAGTTCCTTCATTTGCTAACACATAGCCCATGGGAGACAGTTAGATGGCAGAGGATGAGGGGAGTGCAACTGAGCAGTGAGAAATCAGTTGTAGCTAGGCAGTTAGGGTAAAAAGACCCCAAAGAAAAGTAGCCAGTTTTTTGGCTAAAACTCACAATGTCCTCGGGCCTCTTAGCAACATACTCAGTTCCAAAAGCAAAAAATCTTGAAAGTATTTGGGAACTCTTATCTAATCCTTAAAAGATTTTAGGGTTACCTCTTCAGAGGGGGGAGTGTTAGAGTAGCAAAAAGCCCCATAAAAAGAAAAAAGTGGAAGAGGAAGAGGAGGAGGAAGAGGAGGAGGAGGAGGAGGAGGAAGAAAGGTACAGAAAAAAGTGATGGGGAGATATGGGAGGCATTGGAGTGGGCATGGATTTGATCAAAACACCTCATATGCATGTATGAAATTCTCAATGAATTATTTTTTTTGTCTTTTTTGAGACAGTAAATTGTTTTTGTTTTTTTTTTTAAAGCAAAAGATAACAAGTGAGATTGTTCCTCCAGGAGATTGTAAGGTTGAAAAGAACAGTCTAAGGAGCTGTTGTTATCTGGAGCATGCAAGTCTTTGTTGGAGTTGGGAAGGTAACTGGGGGCAGAATCTGTGAATTGAGGCCTTCCTTTGGCCTCTACTCGCAAGGTGCCTGTAACACTCTTACCAAATGTATAAAATTCTTCCTTAGGAGCCATTGGGTAAGGGAAAAGAATTCTTGCTTCTGAATTAAAGGGGAGAAAACCTAAACAAGTTTTCAACCACAAAAAACAAGCAAAATGGAGATCTGAAGATGCGAAGGAAGGAGAGGAAATTCAGAAGGAGCCAGTTGAAAAGCGTAAAGACATGTGTCTTGGATAGAGAATGGACTTTGCTTCTTGGTGAATTAGAGGAATAAGGAACACATGCTATAACCAATCAAAGCAGTGGTTCTTAATCTTTTAAGAATGTCGTGGAATTGTTTGAGGGTCTATGGGACCCTAGTAAACAGCTTCAAAAGAGGGATCCCATACCTGACATTGGGCTGTTTCTTTGCTAACCTCAGGGTCTAGTGGGGACAATGTCCTGTTATGAGGTAACTCCTTTTGGCTCTTTTTATGTTCTATAGAAATACAAGAAGCTTCTCTAGTGGAAGGTCTCCATATGAATTTTTCTAGGGCCTTTGTTGTTGGCTCTCCTCCGTACTCCATCCTCTCTCGTGCCCTCCACTGTCCGCAGCACTAAACTTTCCTATTCATAATTCCCCTTTCCACCTTGATTTTGCTTAATTCTATTTCCCCTTCCATGAAGAATATCCCCATGGTCCATTCTTTTCCTGGTCTCTATGGATTTCCCAATTGAAACACACATATCTAAGGGATTCAAAGCAAGCATCCATTTAAGAAAGAGAACATGCAATGTTTGTCTGTCTGGGTCTGAGCCACCTCATTCATGATGATTGTTTCAAGTTCCATACATTTATCTTCAAATTTCATTTTTCTTAACAGCTTAATGATATTCCCTTGTGTAAATGTACTTTCCTTTGTTATCCATTCATCAGTTGATGGACATCTAGGTTACTACCATTTCCTGGCACTTGTGAGTAAAGTCACAGTGAAAACGGATGAATATGGAGGAGCTCCATATATAGTAGGATACAGAGTCCTTTGCGCATATGCCCAGGAGTAGTATGATCAGATCATGTGGTAGGTCTACTTTACCTTTGGGAGGAACTTCCACACTGATTTCTAGAGTAGCTACACCAGTTGCACTCCCACAAGCAGTGAACAAGTGTTCCCCTTTCCCAACATACCAGCATTTGTCAATGTTTGATTTTTTTGTTTTGTTTTGTTGTTTTGAATCTTAGCCACTGTGACTGGGTCTTTAGAGAACACCCATTCAGTTCCTTGCCCCCAAATTTAATTGCATTGTTTGGTTTTTTGATGCTCAGGGATTTTTTTAGGTTTTTTTTTTTATTTTTTAGTTCTTTGTATATTCTAGATACTAACCCCCGTATCAGAGGGTTTGTAGGCTGCCCTTTCACTGGGATGATGCTATTCTTCGCTGTATAGAAGCTTTGTAGTTTCATGAGGTCCCACTTGTCAAGTGTTGAACTTAATGTCTGAGCTATAGGAGTCCACTTAAGAAACTCTTTTCCTGTGCCTATAAGTTCAAGAATATCCCCACTTTCTCCTCTGTCAGGTTCAGGGTATCAGATCTTATACTGAGATTAAATTAGACCATAGAGGTTGGGCCCTCATATGATAGATAAGGTACCAGATAGCTAGTACCTGCGGGCTAGGAAGATAGACCTCACCAGAAACTGCTGATCCTGGTACCTAAACCTGAAATCCAAAACTGTGAGAAAATAAGTACCTGATATTTAATCCACAAGCCTGAGCAGGCTGCAACAAGCTTAATGTCTTATAAGCTTTTTCTTTATAACCTAACCCTTTTTTTATTATCCACTCTTCCATCTTTGGCATATTATAAAAAAACTTGGACTTTGAAATTAGATGAATGTGATTCAAAACCTAGTGCCTAGTCACTGGAACACTAAAAACTAAGCCTTCAGCCCTCTGAGCCATAATTTCATCATTTATAAAATGACCATGAACCATATGTATCTACATTATGTTAAATGACTTTAATGAAAAAACATACAAGAGTGTCTACTTTTGTCATAGTGAAAGACATGACAGTCCTTCAACAGATGAAGATTCACTGTACCCCCTAGGATTATAATGTATATTAGTTATCTATTTATTGATGTGGTAAAAGTCCAGGAACAAGGCAACATACACAACAGTTTATTTTGGTTTATGGTTCCAGAAGGATGAATCCATAACAATGGGCAAAACATGGCAATGGGAGTCAGTTGGGGCAGAGCAAGAGCTCACATCTTCAAGCACATGCAAGTGTTTGAAGCAGAGAAGGCAAACTGGAAGTGGGGTGCGGCTACAAACTCTCAAAGCCACACCAGTAGCACACTTCCTCTAGTAAGCTGCATATCCTAACGATTCCATGACCTCTCCAAACAGCAACATGAGCTGACCAAGGTGGTGGTGGTCAAATATTTGAGCCTATGAGGGACATTTCTCACTCAAATCATCACATTTCACCCCTTGGACCTTATAGGTTCATTGCCATATCATAATCCAAAATGTATAACCAGCATGGCAAATACCAAATCCTGAAGCTCCAGGGTCTGATGTCAGGGACTTACAAAGGGCTTAGACGGCTCTGCCCCTCTAGCTTTGCTATGTAAAAAATCTCTCTCTCTCTCTCTCTCTGTCTCTCTCTCTCTCTCTCTCTCAGGTTTCACTCCCTGTATGCAGCTCTTCTTGGAAGATGTCTGATGGTTCCCATCTCTCTCTCTCTCTCTCTCTCTCTCTCTCTCTCTCTCTCGCTCTCTCTCTCTCTCTCTCTCGTTTCACTCCCTGTCTGCAGCTCTTCTTGGAAGATGTCTGTTGCTCCCCCTCTCTCTCTCTCTCTCTCTCTCTCTCGCTCTCTCTCTCTCTCTCTCTCTCTCAGCTCTTCTTGGCAGATGTCTCATGGTTCCTCTCTCTCTCTCGCAGCTCTTCTTGGCAGATGTCTCGTGGTTCCTCTCTCTCTCTCTCTCTCCTCTTCTTGGCAGATGTCTCATGGTTTCCATATCTCCAACATTTGGGGTTTTCACCACAACTTGGACTTCACTTTCTCAGCTGCACGCAGCGACCTCCCAGGGCCTTCTAACTTAGCAGTGAGTCCCCTGCTACATGCCGTCCGACCTTGGTGGTTGTCTGAAACTGCAGAGGAAGAATCCATGACTCCTGCTCTTGCGTCTTTTGCGCTGCGAACCTGCCCGTTCAGCTGCAACCCTAGCTTCAACCATATTAGCAGGAGCTTTTGTATGTTGAAGTAATTGCCTCCTAGGAGCATAAAACCTCTGAGGCTTTCTTTCACAAGTTGGAAGCTTAGCTGGGTAGTATCTTGCCTTAAGGCCACTCTTCCTGTTTCTCCAGCAAACAGCAATGCTCTCCTTACTAGAGCAAATCCCTTAACAATTTTCTCGTTTCCCAGGGAAAGCCTTGGGTACAACATTAAGCTTCCTAATGCTTTTTTTCTGCCCCGCTTGCTCTTTTTTCATCATAAATCTGCATGAGTCACCATTAATATCCATGATACTGATTGAACATTAGCTGTATTGAAATTTTATCCAACAAAGAAATGACTCTGATTTTTTTGGGGGGTGGGGGTGGATCTTTTTGAGACAAGATCTCCCTGTAACACCAGCTGACCTGGACTCTCTATGGAG
>NW_008339223.1:1440209-1449067 GCF_000622305.1 Nannospalax galili
TTCTTTGCCCATCTCTCTCTCTTTCTCTCTCTCTCTCTCTCTCTCTCTCTCTCTCTCTCTCTCTCTCTCTCTCCTTTTCTTGGCAGATGTCTCGTGGTTCCCATATCTCCAACATTTGGGGTTTTCACCACAACTTGGACTTCACTTTCTCAGCTGCACGCAGCGACCTCCCAGGGCCTTCTAACTTAGCAGTGAGTCCCCTGCTACATGCCGTCCGACCTTGGTGGTTGTCTGAAACTGCAGAGGAAGAATCCATGACTCCTGCTCTTGCGTCTTTTGCGCTGCGAACCTGCCCGTTCAGCTGCAACCCTAGCTTCAACCATATTAGCAGGAGCTTTTGTATGTTGAAGTAATTGCCTCCTAGGAGCATAAAACCTCTGAGGCTTTCTTTCACAAGTTGGAAGCTTAGCTGGGTAGTATCTTGCCTTAAGGCCACTCTTCCTGTTTCTCCAGCAAACAGCAATGCTCTCCTTACTAGAGCAAATCCCTTAACAATTTTCTCGTTTCCCAGGGAAAGCCTTGGGTACAACATTAAGCTTCCTAATGCTTTTTTTCTGCCCCGCTTGCTCTTTTTTCATCATAAATCTGCATGAGTCACCATTAATATCCATGATACTGATTGAACATTAGCTGTATTGAAATTTTATCCAACAAAGAAATGACTCTGATTTTTTTGGGGGGTGGGGGTGGATCTTTTTGAGACAAGATCTCCCTGTAACCCCAGCTGACCTGGACTCTCTATGGAGACCAGGCTGGCCTTGATTTCATAGAGCTAGCCTGCCTCTGCCTCCTGAGTGCTCAGATTGAAGGCCTGTACCACCATACCCAACTAAGCCAAATCTGTCACTTTTAAATTTAGTCTCAGGCAAGTTCTTAGGACTTGGGCAAGAGGCAATGAGTTTTTCTGACAAAATATCACAGGAATAGCCTCTAGTCCAGTTGCTATTTAAATCCATGCTTTGTTTTCCCTCTGAAACATCTGGACCTGGGCCTCAGTAGTCCAGGTTCCCACTAGAGTGGTACATTAAGTTCTACTTATAGCATTCAACAGCTTTTCTAGTCTAAAGTTCAAAAGTCTTCCACATTCCTAAAAAAAAAAAAAAAAGGTTCTTCACAGCAACACCCCACTCCTGTTACCAATTTTTATATTGGTTGCTTTTCTGTTGCTGTGATAAAACATCATGACTCAGGAAGCTTACAGTACAGTCTACATTGGCCTATGGTTCCAGAGGGAGAGTCCATGATGGAGGAAGTATAGCAGTGAAAGGCAGCAGAAAGCTAAGAGCTCACATCGTTAAGCACAGTCAGGCAGCAAAGGAAGCAAATTGGAAGCAGGATGAGGCTACATACCCTCAAAGCCTACCCCCAGTGACACACCTCCTCCAGTATGGTCACATCTCTTAAAGGTTCTGTGACCTCCTTAAAAGGTGGACCAACTGGCCAAGTGTTCAAATACTTGGGTCTGTGGGGACATTCCTCATTCAAACCATCACAGAATGCATTCAAAATATTTACTACTCTCTCTCTCTCTGTCTCTGTCTCTCTGTCTCTCTGTCTCTCTGTCTCTCTATTTTCAAGAATCACTTGATTTACTACTCTCTCTCTCTGTCTCTGTCTCTCTCTCTCTCTCTCTCTCTCTCTCTCTCGATCTGAAGAGGCTGAGGTTTTGTTTCTGCCAAAAACTCCCAGAGGACTCTGATAACTAAAAAATTCTCACTGCCTAACAATCAAAACTTCAACAACAAAGTTGTTGCCTATCACAAGTGGGGAAAGCAATTACTACATTTTGAGGTGTCAACATCTTACTCTTATCTGTAACAAAACAAAAACATAGTTTTGCCTTAAAAAGTCGAATAAAGTAATATGAAGATTAACTATATTTATTTCCAGCATATTGACTTACTTAAACACATATTATACATCATAAATAAAGCAACTAATCAATCAGTTCCTCTAGGTCACTATATACTCATTATGTGCCAAATACTGTGCTACACTCTTGCTATCTGCTAACACATACAACCTGCACAGTAGCCCTTCCTTCACTAGCACATCTGCTAGATTATGAAATGAGGCACATGAGCCACCATTGGCTATTATGATAGCTCCTTCTTATGTGTGACTAGTGAAGCTGTGTAGGCTGGCTCCTCTTGCCAAGATAAGCAGAATGCAAATGACTCCTGGTGCTGGATGGTGTCTGATTGGAAGAATCTCAGGTAGTTTCATTTGGAAAAATCATCACAAGTTTCAGAACCATTTCTCAGGACATTTCTCCAAAACATGTATAGAACCACCATATCTGAATCATCTTTGAAATATCAGCAAAAGAGACAAAGACTATTTTCATTAAGAATTTTTCATACTCTGCAGTTACTTAAAATGCATATAGTCAAACAGAACTTTGTGGTTGGGAAAGGCAAAGGAGTGGTAAGTGTATTCTCTGACAAACAGGAGATGTGGCTCCTTTTACTGTGTGGCCAGATGAGGATATGTGATCTCCCAGTATGTCCTTCTAACAGAGATAAGAGAGATGCTGAGAGTAAATAACTGAGTGGCAGGTATCCAATATATCGTACCCTACCTTTTCCTTCCAAGCCCCAGTATCGAAACTTAACTTTCTTCTGTCAGACAACATAAATGATAGGTTAAAAATACAAGGCTGGGTTAGACTTTGGGCTTTCCTTAAACAGTCTCTCATCTTCATATTTTCAAGACAACAGGGGCCATGGTGTCAGAGATTTTCAATGTACTCACAGACTTTGATAGACTCACTGTTTATTCTCTTGGTTCATTAATATAAGCTCTATGAGGTCAGCGGCCTCCTCTGACTTTGCTGTTGCTTTGTCGACCTCATAACAATGTGCTGGTACATCATGGGCAATTGTCACATCATTATTGGAAAAGAAGGAAATATATAAGAAGACATCCAATACTTAAACAAGAAGGAAAACCCCAAACAATGCAGCAGACTGTGATTGTTCTTGATATCAGACACTGAAACCAAAGATGGAGAGAGTCTTGTGCCCATTATTGAGCTTGCTCTTTCTTTACTGAGGCTCAAGTTCCAGCTAGAAGGCTGTATTGCATTCTCCTGGTTAGGCATCAAACAATTCTTCCCTTGTATTTTTTTTTGCCTTTCCAGTGAGTTCTTATGGCTTATGTGCCAACGTTTCTTTCTCAGAGTGCATATCGCACTTCATGTAGAGTTGTAGAGCCACAGAGAAACATACTGTGTTTGGTACTAAAACAAAAACAGACACGTGGACCAATGGAATAGAGACACAGAAATAAATACTCATAACTACAGTTACTTATTTTTGACAAGGTGTAAAAAACAACATTGATGGACTAGAAAGAGTGCTCAGCAGTTAACAGCACTTGCTACTCTTGCAGAGGACCCGGGTTCAGTGACCAACAGCTACATCAGACTGCTCACAAACACCTGTAACTCTAGGGGATCTGATACCCTCTTCTGGCTTCTGTGGGCATCTGCAGACAGGTGGTGCACATATATACATTCAGACAAAAATGCATACTATAAAATTGAATGAATAAATCTTTTAAAAACACATTGGAAAAGAGACAGTCTTTTCAACAAATAGTGCTGGAAAAACTAGATATTTATATGTAGAAGAATGAAAGTAGATCCCTATCTCTCGCCCCACACAAGAATCATTTTAAAATGGATCAAATATATCATTGCAAGGCCTGAAAGTTTGAAGGTGTTAGAGGAGAACACGTGCAGCATCTCAAATATAAGCATAAGCTAGGAGTTTCTGAAAAATGATTCTAATTACACAGAAAATAATCACAATGATTGACAAATGGGGTTATATGAAATAGGAAAGTTTTTGCACAGCAATTGTCAGAGTGAAGATACAGCCCACAGAATGGGAAAAATATTCAGACAGTGGATTAGTATCTAGACTCTATAAGGAACTCTTAAAATTAAATACCAAAATCCCATATCATCCTACCAATAAATAGGCTAGTGTACTGAATAGAAAGACATACAAATGGCCAGTAGAAATTTCAAAGCATGTTGGATATCCTTAGCTATAAGGGAAATGCAAAGTAAAACTGATTTGAGATTCTGTCTCATCCCAGCCACAGTGGCTATCATCAAGAAAACAAATGACAACAAACATTGGGAAATGGGAGCCCTTATATACTGCTGCTGGTGAGAATGTAAACTTGTATAACCCACTATGGGAGTCAGTACTGAGGTTCCTCAAAAAAAAAACTGAACATAGGGAAACCATGGGGCCCAGCTGTACTACTCCTGGACATTTATCTGAAGAACTCTAAATCAACATCACACAGAGACGCTTACGTACCCGTGTTATTGCTGCACTGTTGACAATCACCAGTGCAGCCTAAATGTCAACAGATAAAGGTGTCTTTTAAAATGTGATATATGTACATACGGAATTTTTTCAGGCTGTGGAGAAGAATGAAATCACTACATTTGTAGGAAAATGGATGGATTTGGAAATCGTAATGTTTAGTGAAGTAAGTCTGACTCACTAAGACAAATGCCCCATGTTTTCTCTCACATGCAGAATCTAAATGTAAGTGTGTGTGTGTGTGTGTGTGTGTGTGTGTGTGTGTGTGTGTGGTCATAAAAGTAGGAAGGCAACTGTGAGGGAGAAGAGATTGAAAGCAAGGGGACGGAGACAAGAACACAGTGGAGTTCAGATTGCATAAGTGATGGTGGCTATTAGGAAGGAAAAGTACCAGAGGGGCAGGGGTGAGAGAGGGCAGTGGGGAGGGAGGCAGGTAAGAAGAAAGCAGAACGACATACATGTGCAAAGATGCCATGATGAAACTCATTATTCTGAATGCTGAATTTAAAATTAAGGGAACATATTAATTAATTTATTTATTTATCAAGTCAGTATGTCTCCTGGGCATGGTGGTACACACCTTAATCCCAGCACTATGGAGGCAGAGGCAGGCAGATGTCTGTGAGATCAAAGCCAGTCTCATCTACATAGTGAGTTTCACATCAGCTGGGGCTACAGGGAGACTGTCACAAAAAAAAAAAAAAAAAGTCAGCGTGACTAGTTTTGGCTTTTTGACAACAGAACCTGTTTCTGGTGTCTGGCTTTATGTATTTTTCCCTTGGCGTTTAAAGAAAAGAATAATTCTGATATTAATAGGGGGTTTCTCATCAAAGGAAAAATTATTTTAAGGGAATTCAAAGATTCAGATTCTCAGATACATCTTATGCCTTCTTCAGACGTCAAGACTTCATGGTGAAATGGACACAGGGTCCAAAGAATTCTATATAGAGTGTGGATTTGGAATAATGGTCCTCCAGGCCACTGAGAACTGGCTGGCTGTGATGACTAACAGGCTTCTTCTAACAAGTAATAAACAACTTTCTAGAGGCCATTTTTCTATCACTTGCAAAAACATCATTCAACGATCTCTAATGTGGTTTTCTAGGCCTAGGATTTACTATTTTGAGAAAACCCTTTAAGCCAACAGAACCTCTGGGCAGTCTCCTGTCTCTGCCCCTCTTGTTTCCAGAGCCAGTATTTCTAGGGAGACATTGATTGATTTACTGTGGTAAATTATGAGATGTTTTCAGCACTGAGTGCAATGTACCTGATTTGTGATCTCTAGGCAACTGATGTTTTATAGCAGAAGTTAAAAACATACACCGTAGCCTGGCAGAAATGGGCTCACCTGGACATAAGCCCATGAAAACCTCCCTTGGCTGCAGAGCTTAGCCCCTCACACTTCTGACTCCGTGTTCTTTGCTGCAGTCATGATCCACATCACTAATTTAGTGATGGAGGGTTTCAAACTGCTGGTTTCTGACTAGTAGGAAGATATTTATGTGTCTTAAAGAAAGGAGCAGGTTCCATGGGCACGATAGAAACTGTTTCTACTGGACAGTAGGCATCACGGCGGCAGAAAGGTGCCCTTGATGTGTCTAAAGAAAGCAAAAATTCACATTTCAGAGTTAAATATTGGTATATTTTTGTTGTCTCCTCTATCAAACCATGAGATCTGTGAATAGCTGTGTCTCCCACTCATCCTTAAATTCCCACAATGCAGCCCTGTGCTCAGGCTACAGGAGGTGCATAGATCCTTTACCTATCACACCCGACAAAACATTTTTTTTAATCTAAGAGAACTTGTGGGTTCTAAGAAGCAGGACTTGGATATCTCTGGAGGCTCTGTTAAACAGCTTGTAACACACATGCTGTCCCCTTAGCCTATGATTTCTTCCCATTCTTTGCCACCTGGTCAATACTCCTTGGACCATCTAAGATAAAGGCTCATTTGAAAAATCAATTCTAATTTGTCACAAACTAAGGCTTTTTTTCAAAATAACATGCTTGGACTTTGCAGCAATACCAAATTGCTATGTGCTTCCAAACTTTAACAAAACCAACTTCTATCAAACTGCTCAGTGTTTTCAGAGTGCCCCTATTCAACAACTACACTGTGAACTAATTTACCAAGGAATCCAGATCACTTACGTATCATCTTCCTTGGGCTCACATTTCTCACTCATCGAGCTTTGGGACCAAAGTTCAATGATTCCACGTGGTAGACCATGGTCCATGAGGCCCACAGCGTGGTAGAAGTGTCTGCTTTGGGACCAAAGTTCAATGATTCCACGTGGTAGACCATGGTCCATGAGGCCCACAGCGTGGTAGAAGTGTCTGCTTTGGGACCAAAGTTCAATGATTCCACGTGGTAGACCATGGTCCATGAGGCCCACAGCGTGGTAGAAGTGTATGAGGAGGCCTCATATTTCAGAAGAGCATTCACTTCTCAATTGACAGATTCCTACATGGTCCCAAATGCAGAAGAATATTGTCCTTTGAACTAAATTCAGAATCGTACACTTTCCATGAGTGCCCACAGCGTGGTAGAAGTGTATGAGGAGGCCTCATATTTCAGAAGAGCATTCACTTCTCAATTGACAGATTCCTACATGGTCCCAAATGCAGAAGAATATTGTCCTTTGAACTAAATTCAGAATCGTACACTTTCCATGAGTCTATAAGTTCATAGTAAGTTGTGGTGATTAATGTGAATGTGAAAGCTCAGCTTTCTCAAGAGAGGAGAACTAGCCAAATCTGGTGAGAAGAGAAAGGTGTGAATAGTACTTCCTTGATTCATACAGAGTGGATGCTATAAATAAGCTTTAGTACTAGTAAAAGCAGGTCTCCCAATCTGTCCAGCATGGACTACATGTACATTCATATTTAGATTCAGCCCACTGCACTGACCCAAGGAAAGAGCAAAAACCATTAAAGGAAAGAGCGGGAAGGGACTCGTGACTGGCAATCACTAGTGACATGTTTACTAAATATACTCTGAAATATAAAACATAGCACTGGAGAGCAGAGGAGCCAGATGTTTTGGGGGGACCTACTGACTACAGTTCAAGCTTGGTCTCGTGTTTGTTTTCCCTTCACTTTGCAGCACTTGGCTTCACAATCGGAGTTCAGCCAAACAAATCTGCATCTTTGGAGTCTCCAGGCAACTCCCATCTTGGCATTTCTGTCACAGGAGAGCTAGCCAGGAAACCCCTCTTTGGAGAGGAACCATTGGCCAGAATCAGTCTATTAGCATCCAAACATCATAGCCAATTACAAACACACAGGACTACTCTGAAGCCAGCTCTGCGAGTAGCAGACACTAGACTTCCCTCGGGACCTGTTTGGCTCCAGTGACCACTCCCTGTGACAAGACACCTCAAGGATTCAGCAGATGAAGTGGGTTTTTGTTGCCTTGTCAAGGCGTTTTCCTACCCACCCACAGAAATGATGGATTTCTATTTAAAGTCATTGATAATCTCCGGCAGTAAGATCATATTCAACATTTTAAATAGACAAATTCCTGATCGTGTCACTGCTTCCCACCCATCTGGCACTAAACTGTTTAGATGGCAGCCAGGATAAAGAAAGGAAATTGGTTAAAAATCCTTCGCCCATTTCATAGAGCTATGACAGAAAATAGTTTGTCTGAGAAGATTTTTCTATCTTCCATTTTCTTCCAATAAAGTGTCATTCAGCAGAGGCTAGAAATCCGGTCTTTGCTGTTCAAATCTCCAAGCAATGAATTAGTCGGATGTATTTTATGGAGAATGTATTTGTACTTATGTTTGGATTATGTGCTAAAGGGACACACATTTTTGGAAGGTAGAGGCCAGGCGAAGGAAGGGTTATGCAACTAAATACTGATTGTCAAAGCTCCTTGAGAAATATATCATGCCTCTTCCACTCTACGGATGTGAACTCGGTACTGGTGCTTGTAAAAGGAAGGTCATATCTGTGACTGGCTTAGTCACATTCCTTCAGAGCCATCAGTAAGATAAGCTTCAGTACAACTTAGTCAGAGTCATTCCACTCATTTGCGTTAGATCCCCTGACAATACTTTGCCCACAGATGTTATATCCCCAGGTTGTTATCAGCTTGCCACTATGTGTGGGTCTTGGCTCTGAAGAAAAGTTTTGTAAGGCTAATATTCCCCTCACTCCAACTTTGTGCTCCTTCAGCAACTTACTGCTGTGTTCAAGGAGGTCAGATATGTGGGTGTCAATTTTGGTTTGATGTTAGTGAACTTTCCTAAGCCTTTCTTCCTCAGATATAACTATAATGTGGACCTTTAACCTGCTTTATGAAGAAACATGTACTTTTGTATAAGAAAGATTTTTTTCTTATATTTTATTTTTATTTTTTTATTTTTTTTAATTGAGTGTATTGCCTGCATGTAAGTGCACTAGTATCATGCAATACACATAGAGGTCAGAAGAGAGCATCAGATCCCCTGGAACTGCAGTTAGAACAGTTCTTAGCTATCATGTTGTGTTGGGAACCAAACTCAG
>NW_008339223.1:1450179-1465682 GCF_000622305.1 Nannospalax galili
CAGATGACCCACCACCGTTACAGGACATTTTGCGCGATGCCCATAGTCCCTGGGAACTAATCGATCCAGGAGGGAAAGGAGCAAAAAGTGTCTTTTGAATCCCTCTGACCCAATTAGTATAGATCTCAAGGTATGTCTGTTAAACATCCAAGAAGTTTAGTTCCACCATTCTGGCATTTTTAATTACTGTGTGTCTTGCAGATAAATCTTGGGTAATGACCAGTTGGTCTCAAATAAACCTTATCTAGAGATATTTTTCTTGATCTATTATGTATAATTTGTCAGTAGATTGTAGGAATAATATGGTTCCCTCTGGTTTTTGTGACTAGCTAGGCATTGTTTCTCTCTTGTATCATCTCACCCCTCTATCATGGTTTTCCCACTTAAAGTGCCTGCACTTCCCCAAGAAAGATTTTTTTTAAAGACTCTTTATCCAGAAACCAAACAGCCTCATATTCCAGTAATCCTTGGCAAATCTTACTTGGAACGATTCCTCAAGTAACATTTTCCTTGTATTCCAATGTCATTTTGAAGCTGAAATTCCAAGATCATGGGCACATCTGCCACGTAGGACCTCCCTCTTAAGCAATCCAAATGTCTGGGGCAGAGTACCAAGTCCTCCTTTCTCATCCAGTGCTAGTCTGGGAAGAAACCTGTGTCCTGGAGAAAATGAGTCCTAACTGAACAATCCTTCCGAGTCTTAACATCTGCCTGCTTCTAAGCTTCCTGCATCTCAGCCTAATCTACCTGAAGGCTTTGCTGCTTCATGGAAGGTGATAGTTATTTTTTTTAAGTTGATGTTAGACTGCTAACCTGGATTTTTCCCCTGAATCAAAAAGAAAATAAATTGATCGCAACAAAATGAAAATCCCATTCTAAGAAATACTGTTTTATATTTGTTTGCTAAATTTAAATAATAAACACACAGAATAATGTTAGTAATAGCTTGGTGTATCTTGCAAATTGCCATATGTAGTTTAAGGAAATGTCCAGGAGAAGAAATTTTAATCCTTGAAACTGTACAAGAGAAAGAATTCAGGGTAGAGCCTTCATGCTAACTCCCTCCTTTCTATGTGCGTATTTAGTTGCGTCACTCTGTCACCTCATCCCTTCTTTCCTGAGGCCATGCCCAGGCAGTTTTGGGCAGGACCGCTATGGTAGTATTCCATATCTCCTGTCTCCCAGATATGTGCCTTCAAAGCAGCACATTCACTCCTGAGAAAGCAAAGAAGTCACAGAAATCCCCCAAAAAGCTGTTTTCCAGCACACACAAACCTGTCCTCTATGAATCATCAGTGGCTATAGCAACATGATTAATTGATGCCTTCTATAGGCCAAAATATCATCATCTCTCATGAAGACCATTCAATACCCTCCTACATCCTATTTCTAGCCTGTGTTAATGCATCCTCCATCCAGCAGGCAGAGTAGAATGTTTGGAAGCTACATACAAAGGTGATGCTTCCCACACCACACTCCTTCCGTACCAAAGCCTGACGTATACCATGCCCCAATGACTTCTTAGGATGCTTGGGCTGTTGCACCCTTTCAGGGTTTGCTCCCTCGTGCTTCATCTTCCTCTCACACCGTGCACCCTAATTCTTACTCAAAACCAGGAACTACTCTTTCATTTTCTTGAGTCTGTAATATTCACATATGCTTTTCCTTCTGTTGAGGCCATTGTTTCCGTTCCTCTTCACAAAGTTAAATCTCCGATGGGCACTCCAGTATCACCCCTCTCTAACCCTGTGGGCAAGGTCAGAGTCTCATGTTATTACCTCCCAATGCAGCTCACCTCTTCATCTCCATAACTGAGATGATGATTTATCTGTATTCTGACTACTTGGTCAGAAATTTGCTGTTACTCACTAGAGGAGATACAACAACGAAGCAGATGATCACGGACACAGGACAGCCACCAACCATGCCAGAGAGAGCAGTAGGTGACCTGAGGAAATGAAAGAGCACACTATTACCTTTCCATGTGAGGATCAACTTAAGACTTGCAACCTGATGGTGATGGCGCTATTTTCCAAGATGTAGCTTTTTCAAAACTGTTCATCTTTGAAAGATGTAGCTTTCAAAACTCTTCTATGTTGTTCTATGCCCCCAAATAGCTAGAGTGTATGCTAGTCACCTGTCGAATATGTCCATTCTTCCATCACCCTTGAGGTTCTGTTGAGTTAGAGGTTCTGAGTCCAGCATCGGGTAGGCTGGGAAGAATGAGGAAGGGTTAAGCAATGCACCATAGGGTCTCCTGTTCTTTGGGAAAAAATACATTTATTTACTTTATTTTTATTTATTTACTTATTTATTTATTTAGAGTGTGTGTGTGTGTGTGTGTGTGTGTGTGTGTGTGTATACATATGTATAGGCACATGTGTGCCATGGTATGCATGCACAGGTCAGAGGACAACTTGTGGAAGTCAGTGCTCTACTTCTACTGCATGGGTTCTGGGAATCAAACATGGAACTTTGGTTACCAGGCTTAGCAGCAAACATCTTTCTCCACTGAGCCATCTTGCTGGACTGTAAGGAGTCTTCTGAACCTAGAGCTCTGATTACTGCCTGGTCCTGCTAGGCTTTTCATGTCTGCTCACCAGGAGGGAATGAATGGAATTAACTACATTGATGGGGTAATTGACCAGATTCACCATGAAGAATTGAGTTTTCAGCTCCACAGATGTACAGCAAGGAGCATGTCGCTTGTATGACACAGAACCCTTCTTGGTGCTGTCAATGCAGGAAGAACAGTGGAACAGCATTAGCAGCAGCCACACACTGACAAAGGTGAGACACTCAGGGATCAAGCCCTCAGAGAGAACAACGTGAGACCCTACAAGCCAATTTACCATTTAGCTGAGCCCTGTGATACAGAGGGCAGCACAGTCACCTGTCTTCAGTGGGAATGCTCTGTTCAATGAGCCAGTATTGCTCAGGGGACATACAAGTCTCATGTGCCTGTTGTCCTTGACCTAGTCCCATAATTATCAGTCAACAGCCCCTTGGCCAAATCTGTCCATACTCATTTATTGATTTCCCTTGGCTGTGTTTCCACTATAAGAGGGATGAATCTCATGGCAGAATGTGTGATCCCCACATCTTGAATATTTGCTGTCTAGTTTTATACAGAAAAGATCTAGTGACCTGATTTTAGGCTAGCCCTCTCATTTTATAAATACTGGCATTGAGTATATCTTTCTGTTCTTTTTTCTTTTGTCCTGAATCTTAGACTCTGATTAACTAACCAAATTGAAGCTATAGTCATTTCTTACTTGAGTGAATACAAATTAAGAACACAGTTTTTTTCATGAAGGAACAACCATAAATAGAATTAAATCATGGCCCAGGTTTCCTAGCCATATGTCAATGGTATTTATATCTCAGAGGTAATGTTTCTGAATTTTATCTAGAGTTTTTTATCATGTGACATTGTTCAGTTAAAATTTTAAGCAGCATGCACACGGCAGTGCACTTACATAAATGCAGGTAAAACACTCATACACATAAAATATAAATTAATAAATCATCCTGCAGACTCAACACTTCTAGTATACCCCACCTCCACCCTGTCCCCTGATAGCTTCCAATTTTTCTGCCTCAAATCTCTAGACTAGCTTCCTAACCCAGACTAGCTAATCCCACTAGCGTACTCCACTAAGAGCCTCCTCAGGTGGTCCCTAGCCCCATCTTCCCCTGGTTACCTGCCACCCTGTCCCACCAACTACTCAGACCAGCCTACTGCCTTGCAAGAACATAAAACACAAACCAATTTATTTTTCATACCTGAGCAAAAAGCAAACAAGCTATATAAACAATGTAAACAGAACCAAAATTCAATTAAACAAAGGCAGAATAGAAATTCCTACTGGACACATAACCAATAAAGAACATCCATAAGCCCAAACAGCAAGGTAAAACACAAATAATATGAAAAACCAAGAAAATATGTTCCCTCAACAACCCGCTAGTCTCACATTAGTGCATTACAATGAGAACTATCCCGAGGAACCCCAGGATGCAGAATTTAAAAGAAACATCATAAACATGATCAAAGAACTTCAAGAAAATGAAGACAAAATATTCAAAGAACTCAAGGAGGATTGACATAAACTTGTGAGGGAAGCTCAAGAAAATACTAATATGCATCTTAATGAAATATCAAAAATAATTAAAGATTTGAAAAGTGAATTCACAAAAGAGATAGAAATATTGAAGAAAACCCAAACTGAAATGAACACGAAATTAAAAAACTCAATAAGCCAATTGGAAACAACAGGAGAAAGCCTCACAAGTAGAGTGAATGAAACAGAAAACAAAATATAAAAAAATGGATGACAAAGTTGAATATGTGGACCCTTTAGGCAAAGACTATGTAAAATTAAAAAAAAAAAACAGGAATGGAATGCACAGGAAATGTGGGACAGTATGAAAAGACCAAATCTTTGCATCATAGGCATACAGAAAGGAGAAGAATCTCAGGCCAATGGCATTGACCAGCTCTTCAACAGTATTATAGAAGACAAATTCCCTAATCTAAGGAAGACTTATCTATACAGATTTAAGAAGCACATATAACACCAATTAGACATGATCAGAACAGAAACTCCCTAAGGCATATCATAATAAAAACAAAAAAATACAGAACAAAGAAAGAGTACTGAAAACTGCTAGAGAAAAACAAGAAGCTACATATAAAGGAATTACAGCTGACTTTTCATTGCAAACTATGAAAGCCAAAAGAGTCTGGAACAAAATATTACCAGTTCTAAATGATCATGGATGACAACCTCGAGTACTTTATCCAGCAAAACCATCTATCTTAGTTGAAGGGGAATATAAAATATTTTATGACATGAATAGGCTGAAAGAATTCATGTCCACTAAACCATCCCTACAGAGAATACTCACAGAAATATGAAGGACTGAAGATAGCAACAAGCAAACCCAAGAGGTTACAGAAAGGAAACAAAGAATGGTGTAATAACAGACACACAAAACAGGGAAATAAACCCAAAGACGTTAAAATTACAGTATCTAATACACATCATCCAATAATAACACTTAATATCAGTGTTCTCAACTCCCCTTTCAAAGGATGCAGGCTAGTAGAATGGATCAAGAAAGAAAAGCTGGGACTGGAAAGATGGCTCAAAGCTTAAGAGCACTGGCTGCTCTTGCAAAGGACCTGGGTTCAATCCCCAGCACCCACATAGTAGCTAACAACCATCCTAACTCCAGTTCCATGGGATCTGATGTCTTCTTCTGACCTTCTTGGCATTGCATGGCATGGGTGCACTTAGACACATGCAGACAATACACACACACATAAAATAAAGAAAAATTATAAATAAATTTTAATAAAAGAAAGAAAGAAAATCTTTTTGTTGTCTTCAAGAAACTCATCTCACTTTCAAGGATAGGTGAAATGATACCTTAGGGTGAAAGGATGGAAAAAATATTCCAAGCAAATGGCTCTCAGAAGCAAGCAAGTGTTGCAGTTCTAATATCTGACAAAATAGACTTTAAATTAAAACTAATCAGGAGATGAAGAGGGTAGATTCATTCTAAACAAAGAAAAAAATTGATCAAGAAGATATTACAATCATGAACATATATGGACCAAACTCTGCTGCAACCAATTTCATAAAAACAGTACCAGAGGACTATAAAACACAGATTAACACCAACTCAGTAATAGTAGGGGACTTCAGTGCCCCACTATCTTCAATAGAGAGTCAACTGGACAAAGAATAGAGAGACACTTAAATTAAATGACATCTTACATGAAATGGACCTAACAGGCAGCTATAGAATATTCTACCCAAGTACCAAAGAATATACTTTCTACTCAGCAGTCCATGAAAGTTTTTCTAACATTGACCACATTCTGGGACACAAAGGAAGCCTCAACAAATACAAAAAAAAAATTGAAATAATTCCATGCATTCTGTCAGACCACAGTGCACTAAAGCTTATAATCAACAGCAAAAGAAGCTCTAGTAAGTACACAAACTCATGGAGATTAAAAAACTTACTCCTGAGTGATGAATGGGTCAAAGAAGAAATTAAGAAAGAAATAAAAGTATTCCAGGAACTAAATGAAAATGAGAATATAACACAACAAAACTTCTGGGACACTTGAAAAGCAGTCCTAAGAGGGAAGTTTATAGCTCTAAGTGCCTACGTTAAAAAAATTAGAAAGAGTACAAATAAATAACTTTATAGTACCACTCAAGACTCTGGAAAGGCAGGAATACACAAACCCCAAACCTAGTAAACAAGAAGAAATAAAAAATATCAGAACAAAAATTAATAAAATGGAACAAAGAAAACAATGCAAAAAAAAAAATCAGTGAATCTAAGAGCTGTTTCTTTGAATAGCTAGCTAAACAAGAGAGACAGACCCTCATCCCAGTTCACTAAAGGAAAGAAAGAACAAATCCAAATTAACAAAATCAGAGACAAAAGAGGAACTATCATAACAGACACAGAAAAAAATCCATAACATTGTAAGAGAATACTTTAAGAATCTATACTCCATTAAATTTGAAAAGCTAAAAGAAATGGATGAATTTCTAAAGTCATGAACACCAGCAAAAGTTAAATGAAGAAGAGATCAACAGCCTAAACAGAGTATAACAAATAAGAAAATTGTGACAGTAATACGATAGCTCCTGACTAAAAGAAGCCCAGGCCCTGATGGATTCACAGCAGAATTCTACCAGACATTCAAAGATCTACAACTGATACCACTGAAATTATTCAAAATGATAGAAACAGAGGGAGAACTCCTAAACTTCTCCTATGAAGCTAGTATCACTCTAATCCCAAAACCAGGTAAAGACACAATAAAAAAGAAAATTTTAAGCCAGCATCCTTAATGAACATAGCTGCAAAGATATTCAACAAAATTCTGTCAAAACTGACACATATCAAAAAGATCATCCATCACAATCAAGTTGCTTTTATTCTAGAGCTGCAAGGATGGTTCCATATTCATAAATCAATAAATACAATAAAGCATATAAATCGACTTAAAGACAAAAATCACTTGGTAATCTCAATAGATGCAGAAAAGGCCTTTGAAAAAAATCCAACATGCATTCATGTTAAAAATCCTAGAAGGAATTGGTCTGGAGGGAACAAACCTCAACAAATTAAAGCTATATAAAACAAATCCAAAGCCAACATCATTCTAAATGGAGAAAAATCCAAAGCATTCCCATTAAAATCAGGAACCAGACAGGGCTGTCCATTATCTCCACTCCTTTTTAATATAGTACTTGAAACTCTTGCAAGAGCAATAAGACAAAAGAAGGGAATTAAAAGAGTACTAAGCAGAAAAGGAGAGGTCAAATTATCACTATTAGCAGATGATATGATATTATACATAAGAGATCTCAAAATTTTCATCAGAATATTGATTTAAAATGATTAATACTTTCTTTTAGTAAAGTGACAGAGTAGAAAATTAACTTACAAAAGTCAGTGGCCCTTCTATATACCAGTAACAATCAATCAGAAACGCATTCAAGAAAACCCTCTCATTCATAATGATCTCCCAAAAAATACATTTAGGGATAAACCTAACCAAAGACATTAAAGGTTTCTACGATGAAAATTTAGCTCTTTAAAGAATAGAGGAAGACACTAGGAGATAGGAAGACCTACCATGCTCATGGATTGGTAGAATTAATACTGTGAAAATGACCACCTTACCAAAAGCAATCTATTCATTCAAAGCAATGCCAATAAAAATACCACAACATTCTTCACAGAGCTAGAAAAAGTCATTCCAAAATTCACATGGAATCACAAAAGACCCTGGATAGCCAAAGAAATCTTGGGCAAAATGTACAATGCTGGGGCATCACTATTCCAGATCTCAGATTATATTACAGAGCTATAGTCATAAAACCAGCATGGAACTGGCACAAAAATAGACACATAGACCAATGGAACACATTAGAAGACCCAACATGAGTTCATACAATCTCAGTCACCTGATATTTCACGAAAGTGCCAAGAACATACAATGGAGGAAAGACAGCATCTTCAACAAATAGTGCTGGCAAAACTGAATCTCCACCTGTAGAAGAATGAAATTGGACCCTTATCTTTCACCATGCACAAAAGTGAACTCCAAATGGATCAAAGACCTCAATACAAAACCTGAAACTCTGAAACACAGGAGAAAATATAGACTGTATCCTCCAAGATATAGGCATAGGATAGGAGTTTCTAAATTGGACATCAGCTGCTCAGGCATTAAAGTCAACAATCAACAAATGGAACCACATTAAGTTACAAAGCTTCTGTATAGCAAAAGAAACAACTAAGGAAATGAAGAGGAAACCCACTGAGTGGGGGAAAATCTTCACCAGCTACATGTTCTCCCTCATTTGCAGATCATAACAGCAATTTCTTATATGTGAGTATATATCCTGATGTAACACCAGGAGCCAGGAAACTGGAAAGGAAACACAGAGGAAAAGGAAAGGAAAGAACCTGAAAGAGGAGGACAGAAGGGAACAGATGTTTACTGGGAGGGAGGTGGAGAAAATGGGAGTTTTTGACTGGGAGGGGAGGAGGGAGGGACATGCAGGGGGCCAGGGTTCAGGAGAAGTGGATTCGGGGGGGGAGATGGCAAGGGGCTGGTGTTATTGACTGGAGGGTGGGGATAATGGGAGCACTTGGACTCGGGAGGGAGGAGGTCAGCTGGATGGGGAGGAGAGAGAGTAGAGATGAATGGATCTTGAGGGACTAGGGAAGCCAGAGGGAAATGTGTTGCCTTCGGAACTCCCTGAGAAATGCACGTATGGTGCCTGAACATTAGTGCATATGTTCACCTGTGGGCTGTATGGCAAGGAACACAGTGCCAGATAAGAGAGACCTCCCTTCAAGTGGTTGGTCAGAGTAGTTCAAGAGACTCCCAAAATAGCATAGTCTATTGCCAGAACTCTTGAATATCTCCCAGAACTGGAAGATAAGACCCTACTGCTGAAGACAAGATGTACTCCAGGCACAGGACTTGGAGCAATGGAGCAGGAACTTACCTGGAAGCCTCCTCCCTGAAGTCTGGCTCTCATAGTCCTGGGGGATACTATGCAAGGTGCTAAGGCAGAGAATCAGTCAATGGTCCAACCCAATCCTAAAGCCCAATAACCATAACGACCAGCACAACAATCAACCTCCATTGGTGCAGTAGTGGCACTGTTATCTGGGGGATAATTAATAACTGTCTAATTGAACTTAAAACTTTCTAAATGAGAATGAACTCATGAGTGTCACTGTAAACTCAGTCAAATACACATGTCAAGAGAGGTCATGGATCCAAAAGAATCCCTATCTCTGTCATATCTCTAGACAAATGAAATTTTTTAGCTATACTGTGTACTACTCATCAAATAAGTTTATTTTTACAACACATGGCAGCTACTGCATACTCCCACAACTGGTCACACACAGATATATGTCTAAGAGATGCCTAGTCCTAGGTGACATATCTACAGTTGAACTTCTATACCTAAGGCTCATGGAACATACTGGAATGAAGGTTAGAGAGAAAACTAGTGTATCCCTCAACTCTCACCAGGAAAGTTTCCTATACAACAGAGTGTGATGCACACAGAAGGCCACAACTGGCCAAGTTTTAAAGAGTAAGAGACTGCAGTGTGTGTGTCCTTGAATAGGACTTCTATACTGAACCTCACCCACCCATGGCTCATGGACCATTGTGGAAGAGGGGCCAGAAAGATTGTAAGAGCCAGGGCTGGTTCATGAACACAGGGAAGCAGAGGCTTTCAGGCCAGTGGAATCTAGCACATGTGAACTTGTAGCATTGGTGGCACTGAGCACAATACCCATGCCAACCTAATCAGACAAGGGCTCAGAGTGGTGGAAAGAAAGTGGGCAGTGGACTGACTGTAGTCTGGGAACTTTTGGGAGAGTAAACCTTACCTATGATCTATAGATAGGTTGACTAGTCTCCAGTGGATGAATTTGCGCTAAAGGACATCTGGGTGCAAATGCTGGACTGGATAGAACTTAACAAGTATGGTGGTGGAATACATGAGGTCTGGTGGGATGGTGGAGGTGTCGATGAGGGGGAGGGGGTTAAATTTGATTAAGAGAAATGTACAAAAGCTCAATAAAAATAAAAAATTAATAAATAGGTCAAAAATCACTTTGAAAGCAAACCCAATCACGAAGAAGCCTGGATACACTTACAGGGGTGTACTATTATCACACCCCTGCTGATGGAATTCAACTGATATCATATCCCCAATATCAATACAGAATGTTCAAAGAATATAGTAGTCAACATCTTCTCATTAAGCCTACTGAGAAAGAACAGTCTGTGCCTCATGAGTAAATGCCTGATCTTGAACTTATTCCTCTAAAACGTCTTTAAAGAGCTCCGCAAAGTTAGTAAATAGTCCCTGCCCAGCCCTCAAGGCTTGAAAACTATCTAGTGACCTGGCAAAAATCATGAGATGTTCATAAACCAGAGACCGCTGTGCAAACAGTCTAGTTAGCTGAGAATTTGCTTCATGTGGCACCACATGACATTGCTTGATCTCATATCTCAGCAGGGATTAGCAAACCAGCCGCAGGAGACATGACAAATGTTCCTGGAACACTGCAGAGGAACAGATGCTGGAGGTGGTGTAGCCAAGGGTGAGGGAGACCTTGGTCTCTGAGGCCCTGAGTCCCTACCCTGACATTCTAATCCACATCTAAATCACCTTATCCAGACATAGTCCTGAGCTTACCAACTCTGGAGTCGTTTCTGTGAATCTGTCATTAAATCATGAGTACTTTGGCACTACTTTCTGTATAATATTTCTTCTCTGAAAGACCAGACTCAGGCATGTGAAAATAGAAATTTATTTACTTTTTCTTCTTGAGCTCATCCATTTCAGATTTCTGGGATATGCCAGGAGAGTGCTTTCAAGTTGAGGAAATTTCTTCTTTAAACCAAAAAAAAAACAAGGAAACTTGGATGAGAATGAACTTGGCTAATGAGTCTACCATCCAGCACTACCTCTGCTCTAAGCAGAGCCTCAACTGACAGCTGACTAGCTCCTGGCTGCCACTGAGGTAGCTGTCTTACTTAAGCCTTTCTCAGTTAGGTCTACTCCACTGTATGGGTTTGACTTGCTTGAAATAAAGTAAAAATTTATTTCTATAAATCTTATCAAGAAGAAATGGCAGTTTATAAATTAAGTTATAATACTAATCAATCCAAGGTGAGTTGAAGAGCTTTGGTACAGTTTCAAGGAAAAATGTGATTAAGATTGCTGCCAGTGCCTTGGGGTGACCCATGACCACAAACAAGCCTTTTGATTTCATAATAAAATGCTGCTGTGATCACCCGACCAACACTATCCATTTGGGTGCTGGTTTAGAATCCAGACAAGTCCACAGTAAAATCTTTACACATCATCAACTTCCACACAGAACATAAATTGCACTAATGCATTAACATACTCAGATTTCAGGCCAACTGTTTGTCATCAGATTAGAACGTGATGACACAATATCAAGACGTGAGACAGAATTTGTGCTGAGGTCTAAATTCACATTGGAGGTCTGGAAATATAGGACTTTATGAAATTACAGCTCAGGACTTGATGCCAAAGTCATCCTGTGCAGCTCTAAGAGAGACAGAATCTACCTCTTTGGCATTAGACCCCTCCTGCTGGAATAATGCCCCTCTGAGTGGACCTTCCCTGACTGGAAACAACACATCACACTGCAGTTGGCTGCCATCACCACAGTGCTTTGAACGGTACCCCACAGATTATCCTTTCCTTTAGCCCCTATTAATTGTCATTCTTTCCCATTTATATAAGCTTAACTATTTTGAATTCTTCATATAAATGAGACTGTATTGCATTTGTCTTTCTATGTCTGGCTTATGACACTTCATAGGCTATATTCCAGGTTCATGTTGACTGTCACCAGTAGCATTGTCTCCTTCCCTGTTAAAATTAAATGATAGTCTGGGCTGTGTGTGTGATTTCTTCTTTACCTATTCACTCACTGATGGACATTTATGTTGTTTCTGTGCCTTGGCTATTGGGAACAATACTGAAATAGCATGATAGTGCATTCAAAGTTCTGATTTCCTTCTGCGACTGTGTATGTATAACTGCACCTACATGTATACCAAGTTACAGCCTTACAAATAGTGCACAGGAGAACTTCCCTTCTTTATAGCCTCATTTTACTTCATAAAATACATTTGATAACACAGCCATCCAAGCTGGTATAACTGAGAAAGGCTTAAGACAGCTGCAGAAATCTCCATTCAGTTATCTGTACATTTTATGTTTTTTAATTATACTGGGCTACATAAGACCATTTTCGTGCAAGTATACACTGTACTTTGAGCATTTCACCCTCATACTCCACTACTCTCCCCTTCCTCACCCCTCACCCCTCCTGTTAGGCCCCTTTTCCCATAGACAGCTTGGCTTCTGCTTTGATGTCATCTGTAGACGGGATGTTATGCCACTATGCAAAACCTAAGGCTCACAAAAGAGGGAAAACAATTGTTTTTTTCTGGGGCTGATTCACTTAGAGACTATATCAAGCTGCATTTACTTTCCTGCAAATGACATGACTGCATTCTTCTTTATGGCTGAAAAAATTCCATTGTCAATACACACCTATATTCATTCCTCTGTTGACAGAAATGGAGGTTGGCTCAATGTGAAACCATCGTGGAAAGTGCTGCAGTAAACACTGATGTGGAATTATCTTTGCGGGGCAGAGTCCTTTGGATAATAATGAGGAGTGGAATACTGGAGTCATGTTGATAGGTCTACTTTCAGTTTTCTGAGAAACTTCCATACTGATCTTCCAGTGACTGGATGGGAGGACATTCCAAACAGCAGTGTATAAGGATTTCCTTCTGCCTGCATCTTGGCCAGTATTTGTTGGTATTTTTTTTTCTTTTTATTTTTACTTTTTCAATTTATTTATTTTTATTTCATATGTATATAAGTGCACCCATGTCGTGCAATGTCCACAGAGGCCAGAAGTGGGCACCGAATTCCCTAGAACTGGAGTTACAGATGGTTGTTAGTCACCATGTGGATGCTGGGAAATGAACCAGGATCATCTTCAAGATCAATCAGTGCTCTTAACTGCTGAGCCATCTCTCCAACCAGTTATTTTTTTTCTTAATGACTACCATTCTGACTGGGGTGAGATTTTCTAGAGCAGAATATTTGTTACAAGAGCAATCATAACTGCTAGATAGGCCCGCTATTCAAACATGAAACTATCCAGTTAAAAACATTAGTCCCTTTAACTAGTAACTATGGGCATATAAATTAATATGGCTAGTACAGCGTATAGTAGCATATTATTTGGAGTAGAGGAAAAATAGGCTTGTGTCTTAATTACTTTTCATCCTGCTGTGATAACATACTTGACAAAACCAGCTTAAGAAACAAAGGGTTTATTTTATTTAATATTTCAAAGGGGAGCCTGAGCCAACTGGTCAACTTTCCATTTGCAGTTGGAAAGCAGAGAGCAAAGAACATTTATGCTCTACTAGGTTTCTCCTTTTCATGCGTGCCTGGATCCAAGCCACCCATAAATATGTTAGCTCTTCCCTCACCAATTAACCTAATCAAGACAATCCCTCACAGGTGTGTCCAGAGGCGTGCATCACAAGTGACTCTAGATCCTGTCAGGCTGACACTATTAACCATCACACTGAGCAACCTTTCTGATGCTACGATAAAACACCGTGGTCAAAACCAACTTATAAAAGAAAGAGTTTATTTTGACTTACTGTTCCAGAGCGATAAGAGCCCATTATGGCAAAAAGGAATTGCAGTAACTGACAGGCATGGTGGCAGGAGCAGGGGGCTCAGAACTCACATCTCCAACCACACTCAGGAAGCAGAGAGCAAGCTGGAAGTGATTCGAGACTGTAAACGCTCAAGGCCACCCCGAAAGACATACTTCCCCCAGCAGGGCTGTACCTCAGCCTTCCCAAAAGGCAATACCACCTGGAGAACAAGTGGTCAAACACCTGAGGCAGTGGCAGAATTTCTCATTCAAACCACCACACTGGGTAAGGATAGTGATTAGTATTAAAGTAACTGATAAAAAAATCTAAAGTGAAAAAAGCTGGACAAAACTAGGATATTCTTAGGAGCAACAGATTTTAGCAATCATTAAAGTTATGGAAGGTTACAGTTAAGTAAAAAGGAGGAGGTGGTGAAGAGAGGGAAGAATGTAGGAAAGAAGTAAATGAGCTGTAGGCAGGAAGAATGGGAGTGCGCAGCATTAGACTGTGAAGAAACGTGCAGAACGAGCTAAAACACTAACCAAGAATACATAAACTGGAGCAGTGACGCTGCAAAATATTTATTTAAAGGTAAAAATTTAAAAATTAAAAGGAAAAGAAAAAAATGGGAATTAGAAATAAAAATCAAGCAAACAAAAGATAAAGTGTAACAAAACTATGTCTTAGAGGCTCCTGGAACCTTGTACTATGAACTTGCAACAATGGTGTCAACATGCACTGGTCCCATGCAAACCCCAGCAGAAGAAAACTCAGCAGAGAGCTGTGGAAATGGGCAGCAGGCCCCAGGCTTAGGAGAAGAACTATTGGCAGCTGATTACTGCTGGGTGAGGAACAGCTGATCCTCTTAAATCGAGGGACTCTGGACAGGTTGACAAGATCTCAGTGGATGAACTTGCACTGAGAGATGTTTGGGGATACTACCTTGACTTGATAGGCCTTAGCATCAGTGACAAATGCATGAGATCCAGTCCCGGGGGTGGGGGCTATGGGGGTGCCAGTGGGGAAGGGGGTATAAAAAAGACATTAAAGACCTCTACAATAAAAATTTTAAATTTTTAAAGAGATTGAGGAAGACATCAGAAGATGGAAGGACCTCCCATGCTCATGGATTGGAAGAATTAATATTGTGAAAATGACCATCCTACCAAAAGCCATTTATAGATTCAATGCAATGCCAATCAAAATCCCCATGACATTTTTCACAGAATGGGAAAAAAAATCCTAAGATTCATATGGAAGCACAAAATACCTAAGATAGCCAAAGCCACCCTGAGTACTAAGAGCAATGCTGGGGGAATTACTATATCAGATCTCAAAGTATATTACAGAGCTATAGTCATAAAAACTACATGATACTGGCACAAAAATAGACCCATGGATCAATGGAACAAAATTGAAGACCCAAATATGAGTACATGCAATTTCAGCCACCTGATATTTGACAAAGGGGCCAAGAACATTCACTGGAGGAAAGACAGCATGTTCAGCAAATGGTGCTGGCAAAACTGGATCTCCACCTATAGAAGAATGAAACCAAACCCCTATCTTTCACCTCACAAAAGTCAACTCCAAATGGATCGAAGACCTCAAGGTAAAGCCTGAAACTCTGAAACTGTTAGAAGAAAACATTGGCAAAAACCTACAAGATACAGGTGTAGGAAAGGAT
>NW_008339223.1:1466449-1476503 GCF_000622305.1 Nannospalax galili
ACTAGAACCTGTTATACTGAGTGAAGTAACAGACTCAGAAAGTAAATCCTAGAACCAAACCCTGATAAGGGAGTATGTATCCAGACATAACTACAGGAACCAGGATAATGGAAAGGAACCAGGGAAGTAAAGGTAAAGAAAGAACCTGAAAGATAAGAACAGTAGGAAACAGGCCTCAATAAGGGAGATATGGATACAAATTGGGTTAGTTTAAGGGAGAGGGGAGGGAAGGGTATATAAGGAACCTAGGGGATAGGGAAAGAAGGAGATCAAGAGACGTGGGACCATAGGAGAAGGGTGTTAGTAAAGGAGAAATGGGAAAAATTGAGGCACCTTAATTGGGGAAACCGTGATGGAGGGTTGAGACAATGTGAGATAAATAATGCCTAGCTGGTTTTGAAAACCAGAGGGAACCATATTACTCCTACAACCTACTGACAAATTACACATAGCAGATCAAGAAATATATGTCTAGGTAAGGTTTATCTGAGAACAACTGGTCTTTGCCAAGATTTATCTACACGACACACAGTACTTAAAAGTACCAGACTGGTGGAGCTAACTTTCTTGGATGTTTACCAGACATATTTTGAGGCCTATACTGATTTGGTCAGAGGGACATAAAGTGCTCCTTGCCCTCCTAGGTCGACTAGTTCCAAGGGACTATGAGCATCTCTCAAAATGTCCTGTAGCTGTGGTGGGTCACCTGCCCTCTTGATCAAGGAAGCCAAGAGGACCCCATGAGATGGACTTGAACCAGTGTCCAGTCTACAAAGAGGAGGGTCAACACAGAGGAACCTTTTCTTCTATGCTTCCAAGTGAAGGCAGCCATGGTCAAGCAGGACCTTTGACTTATCTTCACAGAGGCAGAACTGGTAACAGAAAGGAATCAGGAGCTCCTCTCAAGCCCATGTGACCCCTGAGGAACAGATCCTCAAACGACCTTAAGAGTAAAAATAAATTGGTTTATCTAGGCCAACTGTATGGCCTTAAACATACAAAAGGAAAGTATATCCAAAGATTAAAGGGACCAATATAATTTTTAAGACTCCATATGTATAGCTAAAGGCTACATAACAAGCAACATGCCAGACAGGCGATACCTTCTTTTGAGTTGTTGGCCCAGGTAGCCCAAGGGACTCCCAGATAGTAACTCAGCATAGAACTGTGAAAATGAACAGCAGACCCCAATCTTATCTAAAGGAATATTGATAACTGATTACCACTAGATGAGGAACAGCTGACCCTCCTAAAACAAAGACCTCTAGATAGGCTGACTAGATTCACCAGATGGACAAATAGTGGGAAATGGCTGGGGGTGCTGACAACACAGCAGACAGTAGCAGGGATGTGATATACACACAAAAAAATTTTTTTTAATTTAAAAAATGAATTATTTTTGAGGAGGAAGCATAAAAATTTACATCATGTTAATTAATACAGATGATAAACATTACCATTGAAATCTACCCAATGACTATAGACATACATAGGTGCCAAGGATCTGAGCACAACTGATTATGACTAGTAATAATCAAATACATACAGATTAGGGATGCATGTGCCAACATCTCAATGCAAAAACAATGGGTCTTTCTGTAAGAAACAGTATATTTTTAAATGAAATGGAGATCTTTTTTAAAGGTTAAAAACTCATTAAATTTTATGTCTTACAGACTTAAACGGAGTTCAATATTTTATAACTGTATTAATTCAACACTGAGCCTAAGAATTTTATAGCCACTTTTGAAAGAGATGTATCTTTGCTCTGGAAACTGTTGATGAGGATGTTAAAGCTGTAATGAAATGCTTCTGAAAAAATGACTAAAATGTTCTGTAAGGAATACACATAAATTCAATAAAAAATAAAAAATTTTAAAGTGTGCTAGATTGAAAAATAGCAGTCAGTATTTCTTCCTTGATGGGACGAGTTTTAATTTTTCCATTCCCTGTGATGCTCTCTATAGCAAACTGTGATGATGAGAGATGTGAAATTTGCAATTCCTGTTCAAACCTACAGAGCCAGATTGGGAGTGTGTATTGCCCCAGTGAGCTTCTGTACAGAAGCTCTTAGTTGAGTGATAATAGCTCCCAGTTGTCTCCTGGAAGTTCTTTCCAGCTTGGCATTGTGTGGGGCAGGTCAGGGAGGGAGCCCTTGCTGACCTCAGCAGCAGCCCTGGCAGGGAGACTGCCTCAGTGTCCAGTCCCACTTCCACGCTGGCCCCACAGCCAGGACTGATCCCTGGATTCCGTGACCACGGAAGTGTGTGAGCCCATGGTCCTGCCTAACTCCTGGCTGTCACAGCTCTTCCCTTGGATGTTCCAAGGTGCTGGTGTGAATGATCTGGGAGGTTACAAGTCTTTGCCTGGCATTTCTCACTGATCTCAGCTGAGCTCTTCGCTCTGCTCCAACATCTTCAGTTTCTGGGCAACAGCACCAACGATGCATGCAGTCCTTGCTTGTCCAGCTAACTATTCCTCATGTCCTGTGTGGAAGAGGAGACAACACTTGCTTAGCAGTGTCCTTTCCAGTAACACGTCAGGTTGATTCTGGATGAGTCTCAAAAGATGTCAGAAGATGTACGGCTGAGTTATTAGCCTAGAACTACCACTCACAGTCTAAGGAGCTCCCTTCATCTTTGGGGTCCTTGACTCAGGTAAAGCTGGATTATTGACTTGACCACAAAAAGAATTTCAGGACGAATCCCTGTGGTGCAGAGATGAAGTTTATTAAGAGATTTCAACATAGATTTTAAGCATGAGCTGTGAAAGAACGAGAGGTGCTTGGGAAAAAGGTAAGGCACACACAGTCTCTCGTGTCTTTAAATTTACATTTTATTGATATTTTTGCTAATGAGTTATAGGATTCCCTATATATTTTGGATAGCTTTATTGGATCTCGTTTATAAATATTTTCTTCAATCCTACTTCCATTTAACACATAAAGCAATGATTTTAACGCGATTTTTCATGGATATGTACCTTCATTCTTTAATCTTACTTGCCTCCTACCACCCTGTCTCTCTGCTTCCCCTTCCTCTTGCTGGTCCCCTTTTCCCTCAAATAGTTCTTTCTGCTTTGATGTCATGTATTGCTCTAGCCTCTCTTAGCCCCCTTCCCTTCCCTTTGAACTTCTTCCTCTCCTCTCTGTCTTCGCTTCTTGAAAACTGGAGAGATCATCTGTGTGCACCGGACCAGGGCAGAGTAAATTGAACTTGCGGCCTCTCTCTTTCCTCCCGTCCTGCGTTGGTCTCTGCCCCCTGTCGGCCAAAGCTGGCTTCACAGGTGAAGCTTCCCTTATTGGTATAACAATACTGGCCACACTTAGCTTCGCAGCCTGTGTGCTGTGCGGTTCTCTCTCCTCCCTAGACTGTACTCCCTGAGCAGCAAATGTTCTAGAGAAGAGCCTGTTTCTTAAGTGTGAGAAGCAGCCACACTGAGAGCTGTATAGGCACAACACCTGCCTCTGTACTTTGGAACCTCCTCAGTATTGATCACCGCGCTGGAGTGACGCAGCTGTGGCGATCAAGCCTCAGAGTTCTGGAGCTTGTCCAGGGGGTGGTACCAGAGCCACCCGCTGACCCAGGTTCAGAGCTATCAAACTGCACGGTTACTCTGAGTGGATATGATGCCCTGCTAGCTGCCGAGGACATGGTGACCTTTGTCTATAAAGTTGTCTTCTTTTCCTTTCTTTTTCTTTTCCTTTTTTTTTTAAAGGACGATTTTTTAAATTTATGTACAAAGACTAGAATAATCTCTTTCACTAGGTAGATGTGCTTGAATGAGCCATTCAAGAATGATTGCTCAGTCCAACTTAATGAAGCCTATGTCCTTCTCGTACTGGAAGAAACACTGCCAGCGTGTGTTCAACCTGCACCTTGGGATCCGACTGTGTCATTTAGAGCAGGCTGAATGAGCGAGAATCCTGGCCAAGTTTTCACGGGTGACTCCAGGAGAACCTGCCAGTGACCCATCTTGTCTTCTGACGTCCAAAGAAGGGAAAGGAGCAAGCCACTGCTCACATACGCTCTTTTGGGACCAAAATTGTCTTTTTAAAACTTTTATTCATGGAGCTGAAGAGATGACTCAGTGGTTAAGAGCACTTGCTGCTTTTGTAAAGGACCAGGGTTCCATTCCAGCACCTAGATGGTGGCTAACAGCCTTCTGGAGTTGCAGATGGTTGCTAGCCACCATTGGGTGTTGGGAACTAAACCTCAGTCTTCTATAAGAACAGCCAGTGCTCTTAACTGCTGAGGCATCTTGTTAGCCCCTAAACCACACCTTCTGTAGCCTGCACTTTTCAATTGTCAGTGTCCGGCTGTGGCAGGTAAAATTTGCACCTCTATTTTGTGGTTCTTTCCTGTTTTCAATCTCCCAGGGTAGCTCAGTTTTAAACAGCTTTCCTCTTAAGACCTGCTTGGTCACTACCTTCAGGCATATAGTATGACAAAATAGGATTCTTCTCCCCTGCTGACCAGTAGTTTACCAGAGGACACACTGTCCATGAAAACTCACAATTGGATCTGAGGCTTGTGAGGACTTTAGTTTGTTCTAAGCATCAGACCGCCAGTCATTTGCACTAGGACCACCTTGATTGACTTTTACGTGAGACTTGCCCTTCACGTCTCCACACAGGCAGCAGCCTCTGGTCTTTTACTGAAAATTTGCCTTCATATCTTGTGATTGTTGATCTTGCTGTTCAGAAGCATTTTGATATGATGAATTCCACCCACCTGGTTTTGATTTTGTTATTATATACTTTTGATGTTATATCCAATAAAGCATTGGAAAGGCTAATGTCAACAAAATTTTGCCTACTGTCTTCTTGGAGGTTTTATAATTTGGGGGTCTCATTTTAATCCATTTTGAGTTTATTCTTTTGTATGATCTGAGATAAGAATTCAATTTAATTCTTTTGCTTGATACCAAATTTTCCAAATACCATTTAGTAGAAAGATGAGCTAATGTATATTCTAGGCACCCTTGTTGAAAAGCAATTGGCCATAGAGCATGAGCTCTTTTTGAACTCTTCTGACTCTTAATAAAAAACTCTACCTACAGCTAGCTATTAAGATCCAGCCCATCTTGTTCCTACTGGCCTTCCTTGGGCCTTGGCCCCTTCCTGGTGAAGCTACCAGAGAGCACTTGACTAACTGGGAAAGCTATCCAGATCACACCATGCCAGGCCACCACTCCTCTACTTGAAACAAACCCCAGTTGCTCGGCTCCAGGGCTAACACCCTCTCTGTTAAGCTAGGTAGAACATGCCCAGCTGAGACTAAGTGAATATTTGTACCCAAGTAGAAAGGAACCAAGCTGCAGCAACAATATAAACAGAAGAAAACTTCAACTCAACAAAGACAGGTCTGAGTTTCATATCAGAGACACAACCAAAAAGAAACCCGTATGTCCAGATCATAATGAAAAACCACAAGTAGTAATATATGTCCCCAAATCACAATGAAAAAAGACAAAATAATATGTCCCCACCAAACCTCAGCAGTCCTATGAAGTGTTGTATAATGTTCTACCTAGAAGAATGTTCTACACAGAAGAAACCCAGGACACAAAATTTAGAAGAACAATTGTACACAAGATCAAAAAATTCAATAAATATAAAGAATACACAAACAACTAAAAAACTCAAAGAGGATTAGGATAAATGCCTGACTGGAGCTTAAGAAAATAGAAGTACATAGATGAATTAAATGACAATTCAGGTTTTGAAAAGTGAATTCATGGAATAGAAATACTGAAGAAAACTCAGGCTGAAATGAAGATGGAATTGAAAAACTCAGTAAGCCAATTTGAAATGATGGGGAAAGCCTCATCAATAGAATGAAATGGAAAACACAATATCAGAACTGGAAGATAACGTTGAAGAATTGGACCACTCAAGCAAAGAACATGAAAACTTTTTAGAATGGAATATGCAGGAAACATGGGACATCATGAAAAGATCAAATTTATACATCATATGAGAAAGGAGAAGAATCTCAGGTCGATAACATTGACCAGATCTTCAACAGGATTATAGAAAAAAAGTTTCCCTAAATTAATGAAAGACATACTCACACAGATACAAGAAACTTACAGAACACCAAATATACAGGACAGAACAGAAACTCCCTACAGCATATCATAGTAAAAACACCAAATGTACAGAAGAGAGAACACTGAAAGCTGCAAGACAAAAACAAGTTATGTATAAAGGAAAACCCATAAGAATTACAGCTGATTTTCAATGCAAACTATAAAAGTCAGAGCAAATTATTTCAAGTTCTAAATGACCATAGATGCCAACCTAGAATACTTTGTGCAGAAAAACTGTCTATCATAGTGAAAGGGGAAATAAAAATCTTCCATGATACAAATAGGCTTAAAGAATTCATGTCCACCAAACCAGTGAGCCAGAAAATACTCAAAGAAATACGAAGGACTAAATCTAGAAATTACCATACCCAAGAAGCTACAGAAAGAAAAAAAAGAAGGTATAATTATGGAAACACAAAATAGGAGCCAAAACACAAACAGAAATTAAAATGACAGTAATCAATACACATCTTTCAATAATAACTTTAAATATCAATAGCCTCAACTCCCAGTTAAAAGAAACAAACTAGTTGACTGGATTAAGAAAAATATCCATCTTTTCTTGTCTACAAGAAATTCATCTCACCTTCAATGATAGGCATTACCCTAGGATGAAAGGATGAAAAAAATATTCCAAGCAAATGGCACCAAAAAACCTATAAGCATTGTGATTCTAATCTCTGACAAAATAGACTTCAAATTAAAATTAATCAAAAGAGATAAAGAAGGTCACTTAGTTCTGATCAAGGAACAATTTGGTGCATATATGCACCAAACTCTGGTGTACCGAACATTAAGACATTAATCCTGACTCCGTAGTAGTCAGGATTAATTTCAATACCCCACTATCTCCAATCAACAGGCAACTGGACAAAGAATAAACAGAGAAGCATCTAAATTAAATGACGTTATACATCAAATGGACCTAACACACATGTACATAATATTCCACCCAAGCACCAGAGAATACACATTCTACTGAGCAGCCCACAAGAATTTCTCTAAAATAGACCACATACTAGGGCACAAAACAAACTCAAAAAAACAAGAAAATTCAAATCATTCCATGCATTCTATCAGACTATAATGTGATAAACCTTAAAATCAACAGTAAAAGAAGCACTAGCAACTGCATGAATTCATGGTGATTGAACAACCTACTCCTGAATAATGAATGGGTCAAAGAAGAAATCAAGAAGCCCTAAGTGACACATCATACAATGGAATTTCTACACCTAAGGCTCATGGAACACAGCAGAACAGGTGGTAGAGAGAATCCTAGTTCATCCCTCAATTCTCACCAACAAGGCTTCTTTACACAAGAGAATGTGATGCACACAGAAAGCCACACACAGCTAAGGTTTAGAGACTGGGAGACTGCAGAATGAGTATCCCTGGATGGGACTCCTATATTAACTCTCACCTATCTATGGTTCAGGGACCATTGTGGAAGAGAAAGCAGAAAGATTGTAAGAGGCAGGGTTGGTGCATGAAGATAAGGAAGCAGAGGCTTTCAGGCCTCTGGGAACTTGCTCATATGAACTTGAAACAATGGTGACAGCATGCTGCACAAGACCTATATACTGACTCAATCAGACAAAAACTCGCACAGAATAAGGGAAATAAGAAGTAAGTCCCAACTCCAGCTGAGGAACTATTGACAACTGATGACTGCTGGGTGAGGAAGAGAAGATCTTCTTTAAGGGAATGTCTCTAGATAGACTGGCTAGACTCCAGTGGATAAACTTTCACTGAGGGACATCTGGGTACAAATGTTTGACTGGCTAGGACTTAATGTATATGACAGAATGCATAAAATCTAGTGGGGGGTTGGGCACAGATGGGGGAGAGAGTCTAAGTGTGACTAAGATCTGTTATGTGAAATGTGCAGAAACTCAACAAAAATATTTTTAAATGCTACAAATTTTTTTAAAGAAATGAGTATTCCAGGAAGTAAATGAAAATGATGATAGACCACACATCATCTCTGAGGCACATTAAAAGCAATCCTAACAGGGAAGTTTCTATGTCTAAATACCTACATGAAAAAATCAGAAAATGTACAGATAAATGACTGAATGTTATAACCCAAGAATCTGTAAATGTGAGAAAAGGAACCTCAAAGTCAGCAGATGAGAAGAAATAACAAGAATCAGAACAGAAATTAATGAAACAGAAACAAAGAAAACAATACAAAGAATCAATGACTCTAAGAGCTGGTTCTTTGAAAAGCCATACAAGATAGACAGACCCTTAGCCCAGTTAACCAAAAGAAAGAAAGAGCAAATCCAAATCAACAAAGATGAAAGGGGAAACATCATGACACCAGAAAGATTCAAAAATTATAAGTGATACTTTAAAAACCTATACTTCTTGAAAATCTGAAAGAAATGGGTGAATTACTAAATTCATGGACACCACCAAAGTTAAACCAAGAAGAGATCAACAGCTTAAACAGACCTATAGCAAATAAGGAAATCAAAATAGTAATATAAAGCCTCATGTCTTAAAAGGCACAGGTTCAGATAAATTCACAGCAGGATTTCAGCAGACCTCAAAGAAGATCTAAAAACAACACTACTTAAATTTTGCAAAAAGAAAGTGTTTCAGTAAACTGCCCCCTCCCCTTCTTGGGAAACTCACACCCTTGCCCTCTGAGTCCCCAGGGCTGACAAACATAAGGCATCCTATCTGGATTTTGCATAGTTTATATGACATTTGGAAGGACGACTTACGAAAACACGGATTCTTATAGGCCCTTCCTTTTCCATATTTGAAATGCACGTGTGCCGGTGCCAGCCAGCCTAAATGGACAGTAACTGAAAGGGGGAGTGAGGATTGATAGAAAAAAAGGAAGACAGGAAAGATGCTTCTTGGGAGCACAGTGAATACTGCCAGCCTCCGTTTATTTCAGTTCTGTCTTTTTACACAGAAGAACTCAATTAGTTACAATTGCTGTATTTCCCCACCTGTATCTGAGGGTCAGGGAGCAGTGAGATCAAAGGCTTCTTGGATCCTTTTGTTTACCACTAATGCCTCAAGGTCAGGTATTGTGAGGCTCTCCAGAAAACTTCTTCCTCCTGAATGGGCAGGTTAAGTACTGGTTTGCATGACACATACTCAGTAAGCAAGGCTGCCACAGCTCATTGTGTTTACAGGAGACTTAAGAAAGAAACTGACTCCACAAGGCCCACAAGACTGTTGTGGAGCTTTGGTGGCAGTGCTAAGCCCCATGGTCAGGTGTGACTGTATGAGGCTGCCCAGGCTCTGGAAGATTTAAACGATTTAGACCAACATATAAACAGGGTTCGAAAGGTGCTGAAACAAGTAGACACAAGAGAAAAGAGCCAGAACTCAGCAAAGGGGCCACTCCATGTCTCCTGAGCACAGATGTGGCTGCATGTGCACAAAGCAGGAGTTGCTAGGGACAAGATAGACAGGCAGCCAAATGCTGTACTGGTGAGTCTGTGGAGGGCTTTAATCCCTGAACAGCATTTCACCACAGAAGTAAGAGAAACAGGGGACCAGGAGGTGTGTGTAACTCCAACTGCACCCCTTGCTCCAGAGGAAGGCAGCCTCATTGGATGGGACCCCCCCAACCACTGACTTGAAGGGGTGGCCAACGTTGTTCACAGGTGAGGATTTTGAAGCAGGCTGAGCAATTAACCAAGAGTCATTCAGTCACTACTGTCTCTTTTTTCTCCCATATCACGGGGTGCAATGTTGTGGATCAGGAACATAAGTCCAGTATAATTCAGCCATGATCGCTTGTAGGAACATCATCATCAGCCACGTCGGTCTCCTCATTCTTTTCTACTTCTTTTTTCTTTGGTGCTCGTCCAGCGAACCTCACCAGCCTTTCTGGCAGCCACCTGGCTCCATCAACGTCCTGTGGAAAAACACAAACATGCCCTCTTCCCCATATCAATACAGGGTTGGGGGCATCCCATTGTCCAGTTAA
>NW_008339223.1:1477316-1478253 GCF_000622305.1 Nannospalax galili
GACCTTGCCTGATCTTAGACAAATCCTCAGTCTGCCTACCACTAGACGGCAGTTTATACCAGGCTCTTCGGGCTGCAGCACTGATCTGCGCTTAGGCCGCAACATCATACTGCAACTGCTGAACAATATTCCTATATTGTCCTTCACCAGCTAACATATCAAAATCTATGGCAATATTTTGTGCTCTATTAGCATTCGCTGTCACCTGGCACTGTTCCTCATACTCAGATTTCCACAACAGATAATCTCCCCCTGAAAGGCAAGCATGTGCCATGTGTTTCCAATCTCCAGGAGGAAGTGCATCCATGGACAAAGATTCTAACAAAGCCTGAGTAAAAGGGGCAGTGGGACCATACTGAGCACAACTTGCTCAGAAACTGGGAAGACTTGAAATCCATGCACTGATTCTCCTCGCTCTACTGCGGCCCAATGGCCTGTTGTAGTGGAGATTGCATGGTTCTAAGCGGATAACAGATTCCTGCTGAAGGCTCCTGAGCCATGGCAATCATGGGAGGCCCAACAGCCTTCAGTGGGGGTGTTGGGGTGGTCCTAATTCTTTCCTCCTTGTTCTTTAACAGTTCCTTCTTCAAAGCATCTAACTCTGTCCTTAATTGCTTAATTTCCCAGTGATCAGGACACTTCTCCTGATCATACTCAACCATCTCCTCTCCTAGGGCAGACTCATCCTCAGGGTCAAGAGATCCCTGTTCTAGCCCCAGACGGGGGTCCTCATAATAGGGTGGATCTGGCTCTGGTGGAGCAGAAGGTTTGATTTCACTTTTATCCCAGCCATAGCTTATCAGATTCTCCTCTTTAGTCTCAGCCTTTGCTCCTAGGGCCCCAAGTATATTCCTTACAAAAACTGAGAGACTGTTTGCTTGCCCCATCTTCTCCCAAGATAAATACTCACCGCTCCCCAATTGTACCGAGTGCACTC
>NW_008339223.1:1478330-1499269 GCF_000622305.1 Nannospalax galili
TTGCCAAAATGGACAGTACCTGAAAGGGGGAGTGAGGATTGAAAGAAATAAAAGAAGACAGGAAAGACGCTTCTTGGGAGGGCTCACAGTGAATACTGCCAGCCTCCGTTTATTTCAGTTCTGTCTTTTTATACAGAAGAACTCAATTAGTTACAATTGCTGTATTTCCCCACCTGTATCTGAGGGTCAGGGAGCGGTGAGATCAAAGGCTTCTTGGATCCTTTTGTTTACCACTAATGCCTCAAGGTCAGGTATTGTGAGGCTCTCCAGAAAACTTCTTCCTCCTGAATGGGCAGGTTAAGTACTGGTTTGCATGACACAAACTCAGTAAATGAGGCTGCTGCAGCTCAATGATTAGCAGCTCCCCACACACGTGCCATCCGGCTCCCGCCCCATGCATTCACCCAAATGTGGTGGTGGCTCCACCCTTTTTCCCAGTGTGCTCTGTGTCATGCATGCTTCCCATGGATCAGCTCCAGCTTTTTGGAGAAGCCTTCAGGTTACAGAAAGAAACAGAGGAAGAACTTCCGAACTCCTTCTATGATGCCACTATTACTCTTAATATCAAAACCATAAAAAGACACAAGAAATAAAAAAAATAAAGGCTCATATCTCTAATAAATATAGGTGCAAAAATTCTCAATAAAATACAAATCACATACATACAGAAATCAAATATTCATTCATGAAAAAATTCTACAGGGAACTGGACTGGCAGGAACACACCTCAACATAATTAAAACTATATACAGCAAACCCACATTCAACATCATTTTAAATGAAGAAAGATGAAGCATTCCCATTAACATCAGGAACCAGGCAAGGCTGTCTGCTATCTCCACTCCTTTTCAGTATAGTGCTTGAAACTCTACGCAGAGCATTAAGACAAGAGAAGGAATTTAAGGGGTACTAATTGGAAATGAAAAGGTCAAATTATCCTTATTTTCAAATGGTATGATATTCTACACAAGAGATCCCAAAAATTCCACCATAAAAGTTCTAGAAATGATAAAGACTTTCAGAAAACTGGTAGGTTGCAAAATCAAACTACAAAAACCAGTAGCCTTTCTATGCACCGATGATAAGCAATTAGAGCCATAGTCATAAAAACAGCATGGTATTGGCCCAAAGACAGACTTGTAGATCAATGGAACAAAACTAAAGACCCAAATATGATATTAGACAAAGGTGCCAAGAAAACACACTGGAGAAAAGACAGAATCTTCAAAAATTGGTGCTGGCAACACTGGATCTCTATGTGTAAAATTAGACCCATAGTTAGCACCCTGCTCAAAAGTCAACTCCAGATGGATCAAAGACCTCAATGTGAAGCCTGAAATACTGAAAATGTTGGAAGAAAACATAGGCATCACCCTACAAGATAGGTGCAGGAAAGGATGTTCTAAATTGAGCATCAGTTGTTCTGGAATTACTTTCAACAACTGACAATGGAGCCTCATTAAACTAAACAGCTTCTGTACAGCACATGAAACAACTGAGTGAAGAGGAAGCCTGCAGAGCGGGAGAAAAATCTACTCCAGCTATACATCTGACAGAGGATTAATATCCAGAATATGCAAAGAACTCACAAGACAAAGAAAACAAATGAACCAATAAAAAATGGGTGATGGATCTTAACAGAGAGCTAAATGGCTAAGCAATATCTTTAAAAGCTCAGCAGCATTGGGAATTAGGGAAATGTAAAGGAAAACTACTTTAAGATTTCATCTAACCCCAGTCTGAATAGCTAAATTCAAAAGAACAAATGATACCAAATAATAGCATTAATTTGGACAAAGAGGAACTTTCATTCACTGTTGTAGGGATTAAAAACTTGTCAGGCTATTGCTGCAACCTTTGAATGCCTCCCAGAAGGTAAGACCCTATTGCTGAACACAGGACATACTTCAGATACAGAATTTAGAGCAATTGAACTGGAACGATCTGGAAGCCTCCTCCCTGAAGAGTAGGTCTGGTGATAGAGGATACTATGCAAGCTGCCAAGGGAGAAAACCAATCAATAATACTTCGCAGCTAGAAAGTCTAATAAACAACTTTGACCTGCCCAACAAACTATTGGTATTGGTGCAGTGGTGGCACTTTTATTTTGGGGGTAATCCACAGCTGTCTAATTGGAATTAGTGTATATGAGAAGTTGACCCTAAGAGACACACACATATTCAGTACAAATCTCTACATATATGATGAATGCATCTCTCAAATCTCACCAGAGGTTTCCTTATGTAACAGATGGTGATTAACACGGAGACTCACAACTGACCAATGTGCAGAGAACAAGAGGCTGCAGAGTGCTCGTCCCTGAATAGGGCATCTCTTTCAAACCTCTGCCTCCCAGCATTCAGGGACCATTACGGAAGAGGGGGTGGAAAGACGGTAAGAGCTAGAGAAGGTGCCTGACCACAAGGAAACAGTTTCCAGGACAGCTGTTCAGTTACACATATGGGATCACTGCAACAGTGACAACACTCGTAAGTCCCATGCAAGCTCAAACCAGACAAAACCCTAGCATAGACATGGGGAAGTGGGTAAGAAATCCCAACTGAACCTAAGGAACTTTTGGCAACTGATGGCTGCTGAGGGTGAGACAGTCTCTAATAGGAATGGGACTCTTGTTAGGTTGGCCAGATTCCACTGGGTGGACCCATGCTGAGGCACAGGTGGGGTCACAAACCAGACCCTGTACACTGTATCGTACATACAGTGCAGTACATTGAACTAGACATTGGCAGTGGAGCAAGGTGTGGATGGAGGAGGTGATCTAAATAACATCAAAATTATAGTGTATGAAATCGCAATATTTTACACAGTTGGAAAAAGACTTCAGACATGTGAACATCATGCACAGACCATACTCCTCCTCCCATCAACTTTTAGAAGGTTCCCTTTAGTTGCCTTCTGTGGGATGATAGCAGTCAGGGCTTGGACTCCTGCAGCTTGGCTCCAGTTCATGCTCAGAGTTGGAAGTCTTCCCCATCCTGAGCTCATGGGACATTGGTTCAGATCTGAGGGGAGAGTTGAGTGAAGTGCTGCTAGACTGAGCTGTGAAGACTCCCACACAGAGCCCAGGGTTGAGTGATACTCCCTGTGGCTAAGGTTCAGCTTCCGTCAGAGTCCACCACAGAACTAAGTTCATCTTCAGGAAATGGCTGGTAGCCTAACTGGTAGCAAAAGGAGGAGCAGGGTTGCCATGAGAGATGAGGCAACTGCCTTCTGACCAGAACCATCCTACCCACCCCACTCATGGTCTCCCACATCTAGAAGCACAGTCTGCATTGCTCTTTAACCTAGAGCCAGGGTGGTCTCCCCCTGTGGCTTGAGAATGTTCAAAATGAGAACCTGGAGTCATTCCACTGCAGTGTCACTGGACCCTCACTGGAGAATCCAGCCACTCTTCCCAGCCAACTGTATGTAATGAAAAAAAATTTTCTTTTAATCTACCTACACGAATCATCACCTAGGAGCTGGGGACTTGGCTCAATGGCAGAGCACTTCTTAGCCTGCTCAAGGCCCTAGGTTCAGTCTCCAAGACAACAAAAGCAAAATCCAAATTTTAGAGGTTACAGTTTTGATTGCAGTAACAGAAATCTCAGTGCAATGGATTAGATACATAGCCCTATGTATTTTGTGAGTGAATATACATTTTCAATGTTATGTGGACTCCTAATTTCTGTATTCCATACGCAGCTGAAATTATGAATTATCTCATTAAAGTATTGATAATTATTGATAATTCATTTCTTGAACACCTGCTTTCTCTCAGGCTCCCAGCTTTGGGGTTATTAATTAATAATACATTTTTCTTTTTGTAAGGCCCTCAATCCATTTGCTTTAAAATACACTGATCTTTCTAGATGCTAAATGATTAGAAGCTAACAATATGTTTTAGTAGCTGATACTTGTTCCTCAGGCTCCATGGAAAGAGTGTTACATGAATCTTAGAAGTTCCACCATTCACTTTAAAGCCAAGGTATCCATTAAGATATCAGTGTTGAAATGGGGCAGTAAAACCTGAAATGGGAAAAGGGTCAGATGCTAATATGTGATCAAATCACCAGTTACAGTGCAAGTGTTTGTGGACCAGGTGATACTCATTCTAAACAGCATGTGGATGTGAAGTCCACCTTGAAATTAAAAACAACAGAAGTCCTTACAGAGACAGTGATGGTAGAACTTCACAGCCGTGGTGTTTAGCTCTAGAGGAATATTTCTAAGACTTCAGGTGGACAGTTCTCAATGTTTTCACAGAAATTGTGTAATAAGCACACAGTCTGAACTTTTGGGTATTTGTTTTGATGGAAGTTCTTTCAAAAAGTAAAAGTTTTGTTGTATAAATTATTATAATAAGAACTGTGTGGTGATACTTTTTGTCCCACTTTTTGGTATTAACTGTAAGCTAGGCTTTTCTCATGATGCATCACCCTGTATATTTCTTTTCTCCTTCTTAAGCTTGAGGCATTTCTCTATCAAATATGCCCAGGATTTGTGGATTTGAACAACTCAGAGCAATTGTGACATGCCCTTTTCATGTTTCTGCATGTGCCTTTCTAAACAAACGGCTGCTCCTTACTACCATCTTTGTCTCAGTTCTTTCCAAGATTATTTCTCAAAGTCTAAAACATTGTATTAATTTGACAATCTTCTTAAAGGAAGCAGAGCTAGGGTAACTTTTGGCTTTCATGCCTCATTAGATTGCTTCTTTTAGTCAGCATATAAATTTGTTCAAATTCAAAACAGTATTTATATTTAGAATAATGTGATAATTGTCTAAAGGAAATGTCACTGTTTCTGAAACAGTTGAAAGACGTCATTCCTTTGAAATAAAAAAACAAAAACAACATGAATAATGTACAAGGTGGGCTGGAGAGAGCTCAGCAGTGAAGAGCACTGGCTGCTCCTGCCTGGGATCTGTTCCCAACATCAACATGGTGAAAAACAGCCATCCATAACTCCAGTTCCAGGAGATCCTATGCCCTCTTTTGGCCTCCATAGGCATTGCATGTACAAGCACATTTACATACATGCAGGCAGAACACTCATACACATAAAAATAAATCAGAAAAGTTTTTTAAAGGAATGAACAATGAACGTGTGCTGAGTGTTGGGAGCTGTAGCAAGAGGGGCCGATGAAGACGCCCTAACAGAGTCCACAGAAAGCAGCAACAAGGCCTCTCGCCTCTCAACTCCCAGGAAGTAAGTTTGTTACCTCAGGAATGAAAGGTAGCACTGCTTTGTTCACAGGACAAACTTTCTGAGGAATACAGGAAGTATTAATAATTCAGCACAGTTTTTTTCTTTAGTTCTTCTCTCCACACCAATTTCTTTCCTTTAATGTACATTTTACCTTGTTGAGAAAATATTTGATTTGATTTGTAAAGTAGGGTAAATAAAATATCCTGATCATAGTATTTAATTTAGTCAAAAGTGCTGAGATAAAACTTTTTAAAAAGCTAAACTGAGCTAGTTAGCAGAAATCAGTGCACTGCAGAAAAATAAAATTAGATAAGATGTTTGCTCAGCAGATGAAAAGAAGCATCAATTACAATTAGTTTAAAAATAATGACTATGGCCTTGGAAATGAAATCTTGTATATGACACCAAAATTTCATATAAGAAAAGCAAAACCAGGTGAGTGGTGTTCATCAAATCAAAATGCTTCAAAATGGTGACAGCAGGATCACAAATCACAAGCTGCAAAGGCAACCTTTCAGTAAGGGGTAGACCAGACACTACCTCTGTGTGATCCGTTGAAGGGAAAGAATCTGAATAAGAAGGTACTCGCTGAGGGAACTCCATCCATCTCTCTGGGTACAGGATTAGCAACAACCTCCTAAGCTCATATTCTGAATTTCAGCCAATAGTTTTGGATCATCAAGCCCAGACCTGATTCTAATATCATAGCTTTAGCATTTTTCTACTCAACAACAGTAGCTAACAGCATGGCTGTTGCAGTTCTTTGTGTCCTGCCTTATCTCAACAGCTCCACAATACATCACATTGGAGCCCACGTACCTCAGCAACTCTAGGGCAGCAGCAAATCTACCTTCAGCTCTTCCCACTGTAAGCATGAGGTTCCCAGAAGGAACAGCTTCTACACCACTAGAAACAGGGGCACCCATGAAAACTGCTCCTATTTTCTCAATTTCTTTTGCAATTCTTCTGAAACTACAAGATCAATACTGGGATTTACTAGTGATGAGCTTTGTTCATCTTTTTAGAGTACCATTTGCTCCACAGTGAGCATCCACTCCATGGATACTGGTACCTGGCAGCATGGTACTGACTGCATCTTCTGGGAGATGCTACCTGTTCACCTGCTGTTCAATACTATTTGCATGTATCAAGGAATACATCATAATAGGTAAATAGCCTGACTGCCTGAACAAGATCTGCACAAGATCAAGCCAGCCAATACTCTAGCATGAAGTGGGAAAGGGTTCATTACTCCACACTCCTGAGGAACCATGGACAGTTGATGATTTCTGAAGGAGGGTGTTCTTTAATGGTGTGACTCATACATAGTAGGTTGACCAGCTCTATCTAGTTGACGGCCCCACATCCATGAGCACAAATTGGAATCAATGTGTTATTTAAAAAAGAAGAAGAGGACAGAAAGTTTCTGGGGGAGATTAGGGATGTGGGGTGGATTTGGAAGGAGTTAACAGGGGGACTGTGTGTGAATATGATAAAATACAAGAAATCTTTTTTTAATTTTATGTGTATGAGTGTATTGCCTGCATGTATGTGAGTGCATCCATGTCGTGCAATGCTGTGGAGGTCAGAAGAGGGCTTCAGATTCCCCTAGAACTGGAGTTAAGGACAGTTCATAGCTGCCATGTGGGTGCTGGGAATCAAACCTGGGTCTTCTGTAAGAGCAGTCACTGCTCTTAACTGCTGAGCCGTCTCTCCAGGCACATTGCATGAAATCTTAAAGCAATAATAAAAAATAATTGAAAAATAAGCAAATAGCCAAGTTTCAGATGCTTTGCCATTGGATTCCCCACCTTTCCCAGTCCAATAAATATAATTGGAGTATTAGAAGCTGTTGACCTAGAACACACCACTGCAAGACTGACCTCTCCCAGTCAATGTTGTTGCTCTACTACCAAAGGCCACTCATCAGAGCTGCCTGCTCACAGCACTCCCCCACCATCCTCTCACTGACTGCAGGTATGTGCAGTAGGGCAGGCACAGAAAAGCAGAGACTCTCACAGCTCTGGATGGACCCTGCCCAATGAGACAGGATTAGGTGCTAAGAGGCCTCCATTAGATTACCAAAATTTTTAGCTGGTATGATTACTGTTGAAAAATGAAGTACTTCACAGGGAATCATTATCAGTATATAAGTTGCCTATGTGGCACCTTGTGAAGCTGGCTAGTAATATGGGCAGTTTAATCAAGATACTTTACTCAGAACCCTTTAACCATGTTTAGTTTTGTGGCATGGATTAAATACTCCATTTTCATGATATAATTTTCAAAGATGCTTTATTTGATTCTAGCTATATAAAACGGGAAAGATATAGCTAACAAGTGTGGGTATAATGTGATGGATCTTCTACAGACAATGACACATGCTCTCCCAGAAAATTTCCTGAAGAGCTATTCTGTCATGTACACAGGAAAGGGGCCAAAGAAAGAGAAGGCAATGATATTCAACATAGGGAGCTTTTGAATGGAACAATGTTCTCCAAACAAAAATATTTCTACATCAATATTCTAGGAAAACAGCTGTAGATCTAGCTCCCTGTACCCTGTCACCGCATTCTCACTGACATCCTTTGGTACATAACAAGTATGTCCAAACTTAATAGCTTTGAACTAAGTTATTTTGTCTGTTCACAAATCTGTGGATCAGAAATTTGGGCAGTGCTCAGCAAGGCAGCTCTTCTGCTCTGTGCACTACCATCTGAGATCACAATGCCTAAGGCAGGTTGCAAGAAGTAACTGAAAAGAGGTGGAAGATTTAAGGATGCGTCTCTCCAGCGGATGTGGCTCGGTGTACCTTCATGTAGCCTTTTTTATGCCATATAGCTAATTTAAGCTTTTCTTACCTGGTGTCCTGGTTCTTTGGAGATAAAAGCAGGAAAAAGAATAAATCTCTTAAGTCCCAGTCCTCAAAGGACAATGCCAATTCTGCCATATCTTCTGGTCCAAACCAACAACAGTTACTGTCAACCTAGATTCATGGTGGTGGTCAAATAGGCTCCAAGAAAGGGATTTAAAGGAATCCAAAGCCTTGTCTCACAGTCTCTCACACCTTTGCACCTGAGTACCATTCATCGAGTCAACCCCAAAACACCAAAGAATAACTCCTCTTTTTAATCTGTGAATCATATTCTTTGCCTTTAAGAAGATCCCTAATACCTGAAATCTGAACAGTTTAATGAAGCCAAATGTTTCAAATTAGTGTCTGCCCAACTGTGTCTGCCAGTTGGGGAGGGGATCAATATTAATGAAGAGAAAAGCAGTAAACATTGTTAATGAGGATGAAGTGGGAGAGGCTCAGCTAATACAGGAAGTGTTTCAGCATGCAGGGAGTAAAATAACACCTGGAATGAAAGCCTGAATCCCTAATGTGCCTATAATGATAACAGTATCAAAGTTAGCACTATGAGTAAATTTTGGCAAATGATGTCTCACAAAAATCTCTTTGCTTGAAATGAAAAATAGAGTCAAAGCCCAAGTTGGTTAACTGCTATAACATGTGAAAAATTGATTTTCTTATTCTCAGCTGTCAGACCTGCTACAAAGAATGAGTTTTAATTCTGGGGATGTTATTAAACTCCTTGCTTAACTGGCAGAAAAATGGAACTGCTAGCTGGGTGACGATAGAGCTGCTGTCGTATTGAATGACACCTGTCAGAGTATGATGAATGACCGCCTCTTCCCACAATCCCCTGTTCTGTCACTCAGGTGAGGCCCATTAATCTTCATCCTGGGCCTGTCAGATCAGGCACCCGTGACGACAAAATGTCTTGAAGCATTTACCCACAAGATACACGAAACAATACGATCTTCTCATTGTCAGAGCCATGGCGAATTAGCATAATTTATTATGACTCCCCTCCCCCGACTACCTACCTCTGTACCACTCCCCAAAAGCAAATGGGGACTAGATGGAATTAGACAGATGGAGTATAAGACCAGACTGCCAACTACCAAGCCCCCTGCTGTGCCTGATGGGGATGGGGGGCATCTCTGCAAACCAATCACAAAGCTGGCAGTTCAATTACAGAGTAATAAAGGGACATTCATCATTCAATTAGGCACCTGTCATGGTTTCACAAAAGGGAAAACTTCTAACCTGAGACTCCAGGGAGAAGATGCTACAACCAGGAGACAGGGAGATAAATGAAAAAAGGACAAAGTCAATTGCTAGCCAACGAGACAAAGGGATATACTTTAAAAATAAGAAGAAAGTTCTCCCTAGGCAAAAATCAGGAAAGTTAGATGGCCTCGCCCAGATTAAAAGAGGCTAATATTAAAAGTAGTGTGGTGCCCTCTTTTACAGTACATTTCATGATTGAATTTCCCCTTTAGAAGCTGCCCAGAAAACTGAATTTTGTAAGAAAAAGGAATCAAGAGAAAAGAGCAATGCCGTTACTCAAAGCAGTGTTCCTTAAATGACTAAGACATCGGGGCAAAGAGGAGAAAACCTGCACCGACGTTCAGCTCCAATGCCGCACTGAATTGAGGGCAGTGATCACAAACAGCATTTTGAAAATACGATTCCCAGCCAGTCATGAAAATAAGAGTTGACAACGTTGATTTCTTAGCAGGTACGTGTGCTGGTAATTGAAGCAAGAATAGGTTTTTTTTTAATGAAAATAAATTTTAAATTGCTTTTGGTATTTTTACACAAATTTATTTTGTGGCCTAATGTTTATTTTCTATCTTCATTCATACCAAGGGTTCCTGAAAGGTTTTATCACACTGAATATGTAAATGGGTCACAGGATGTTAATGGTTGAAGTAATGACCACAATCATCTTTGCCCAACCCTCCCACATTTTGGGGTGCACAGACCCTGGCTCTTCCACTCTGAAAGTGATTTTCGAGGTGTTCCTGGACACATTCCACAGTTCAGCACTACTTCCTACATGCTTAGAATTCTTTCCCCCAAAGACTAGTAAATCAATAATAAAATATCTTTTAATGTAGAAAGAAGGAAAATCTTCTCAGGTTATAAAATAACCAGAGTCATTTAAAAAAGGCATTTCTTTCAGTCTTGAATGATAGTTCACGCATAAGCTATGTTACAGAATTGATTGTTGATCTTAACAGCATTTATCCAGAGCCTGTCAAAACTTAACTCCAAATGGATCAAGGACCTCAACATAAACCCTGGTACCTTGAATCTTCTAGAGGAGAAAGTAGGGAATACATACACTGGAACTAATCAACACAGAAAAGGACTTTGTGCAAAGGACCTGAAAGTGTAGCCATTCAGACAAGCAACTGATAAATGGGAACTCATGGAACTAAAAGGCTTCTGTACAGGAAAAGAGACCAACACTCAACTGAAGTGTCAACCTGCAGAATGGGAGCAAGCTCTACCAGCTATACCTTTGACAGAAGGTTGATATCTAGAATATACAAAGAAGCAGCTTTTATTATGCATGTAGTGACTCAGGTTTGGATTTTCACAGCCATCACGACACCTTTTCAGGCAGCAAGTTTCAGTGTGGTTTTGAAAGGTCCTTAGTTTATATCATGATCCCTTTATTTAATTTCAGGGAAGAGAGTCTCTTCTTTTTCCTTTGCAGTGTCTTTTGATTTTTTTCTTCTTAAATTCATTTTTTACTTTCAGTTTCTTTATTTGAAAAAAGTGCTCAACATTTACTGTAGATAAAATATATAGCTGAGATGAAATGAATTCTGAGAACAACTGTCTAAGGAAAGTTCTACATAGAAAATAGAAATGATAAATGCAGAAATTTGTGGAAATACTGGACAATGGTCTTAGATTTTACGATCCTTTATTAGAGAAGGAAAATCTACATCATGCATTAAGCCAATATAAGCTGATAGACCTACATGACTGTGCATATGTTATGTGAGACACATACGCCCCACAATGTACTGCAACTGTGTTCCTTCCCATTTGTGTTTGGAATTCTCATCTACTGAGAAACACCTCTTTTAAAAACTATTTTATTGTTTTTATTTTGTGTTTATGAGTGTCATGCCTGCATGTACGTAAGTCCACCTGTGTTCTGCAGCGCCTGCAGGAATCAAAAGAGGCGTCAGGTCCCCTGGAACTGACACTATGGACGTTGTCAGCCGCCATGTGGGTGCTGGGAATCGAACCCGGGTCCTCTGTAAGAGCAGCCAGTGCTCTTAATCACTGAGCCATCTCTGCAGCTCCAACACCTCCCCTCTCTGTTGTATACTAAGACATATTGGCAAGCTCTCCCTGCCTCTCTTGTTCTCATCTGTCTTTAAATGTAGTGCCCTAAAGTCAGTAAAAGGGCTCTTCTACTCAGAATGTAGTCACTGATTTAATAGGCCTCAAAAATAGATTGTTAATGTCTTTGAAGGGAGTGGGGAGGGAGAAAAGTGATGTGCCTGCACCTCTTCCCTCCCTATCCTCTTCGAGTGCTGGTGATGCACTTTTTTATTGAGCTTTTTAAACTTCATACATTTCCCACTCAAATCCAGACCCAGCCCCCACCCATGCCACTCAGTGTCCCTGCAGTGAACCCTGTGCGCTCTGCCGTACATGCTGAGTCCTATTCATTCAGGTGTCTGTACCCAAGTGTCCTTCAGTGTAAATGTGCTTTGAACCCTAGAGAGATGGTAACATTGTTTTTTAGATTTCATTGAAACAACATAAAAGAATGAAGTGTGAAAAATCACCAAGATCATAATTACTTAGTAAAACTTCTGGGGTTACTGGGATGGCTCAGTAGGTAAAAAAGATTAGCGACCGAGCTTCATGACCTGTTTGATCCCCAGGCCCCACAGTAGAAGGAGAAAAACAGCTCCCAAAAGCTGTCCTCTGATCACCACATGCATGTGGTGATACACATACACATGTATACACACATACACACACACATACAAACTAACAATTTTAAAATTTTATTTTATGTATATGAGTGTTATGTCTGCATGTGTGTAAGTGCACCCATGGTATACAGTGCCCACAGAGAACAGAGGAGGCTGTCTGATCCCCTGAAACTGGAGTTAAGGACAGTTGTTAGCTGCCATGTGGGTGCTGGGATTCGAACCCAGGTCTTCTGCAAGAACAGCCAGTGCTCTTAACCATCTCTCCAGTCCCAACTAACATTCTTTTTTAATTCTGGGACATAAATTCAAAGTTTAAGTCCCTACTAGTGAAAAATAGTAATAACCGTCCATCACTGCTGAAGGGATATAGGTTTAGAATACTCGAATCTTCCAGTTTTTATTCATAGCCAAAATACATAAATTTCTGATTCTTATATGGAAATCTGCCTTTCCAGTTCTGGGTGTGATATCGTCAGGACGTAGCACTGAATACAGTTAGCTAACTTATTACACAAGCAAGTGACGAGATACCAGCCAGGTGACCACTCATTTCTTTGGTGCTTAGTTTCTTCATTTGTATCACAAAAGAGGTGGACTAAGTTATCTAAGATTCTTTTCTATTTAAAATTGCTTTATTTCTGAATTTCTATCCAGAAGCTGCATTTTCATGGTAATGCACACTGTTTAGATGAAGAGGCCAGTGATAGTCTAAAGCCAGCCTCTAAATCATCCACATGATCCAGCTTGTAAATGCAAGGTTGAATTTTACTTAACCGTATACAGTCAATATTCAATGTGTAGCACACACACCACAGAGAGAGAATGCCGGAAGAAACTGTGGGCTCCAACCTGCTCAAAGCCTCCTACTGCTTCCACTGGGAAGGGGAAGACAGGACCCAGAGCCACCCACCATGCAAACTGCCTGAGCTTAAACTATTTTCAAACCTAGCAGTTTGCTTCCACCATTAACATGAAAAGCTAAGTTGAAATCAGATAGAAGTTAATATGCAAGAAAAAGTCCATCAGTCCCAAGGTTTAACATGATCAACACTGCAGTCATAGTGATTCAAACATTTGAAGCTGTACTCCATATTTATACCACAAAGCTCAAATTGGTTCGGTTCCCAATGTGTTTCACACTGACACACATGCTCACACGGACACACACACACACACACACACACACACACACACAAATATTTAGAAGCTAAGAGGCTGAGTCTGTCCATTGAAATGTGTGTCCTTATTTTACATGCTACTAAGAAAGAAACACAAGACAGCCTCTCCCATCTTCAGCTGCAAAGCTTCCCTTCCGACCTACTCCTGACTCTCACCGCCCTTTCCTCGGAGCATCAGCTTGTCATCTCCCCTGGGACCTGTTTTGCTTGTTTAGTATCGCACTTAGCCTGCTTGTCTCTTTTCCTACCTCTCTGTGCATGCAATAATAATTTTGCTCCAATGCTGAGTTGTAGTATATTTTATTGAAGACGCTTTAAGGGGAACAACCCAATGCCAACTGTAAGATGATGCGTATCACTCAGCAAAAGTCGCAAAAATATGTACAGCTGTGGCACGTGCAGGCTGTGACAGCTACCAACACTGCAACCTGCCCAAAAATGGCTGCAAAATATTGATGAGAAACCATATTCCAATCTTAGAGATGTTATGAGGAAACAATGAACATTTTAGAATCATGACACAGGATAAATGGAAGCATGTTTGCTTGGTCTGCAGCAGGCAGTTTGAGGGGTCCAACTTTCTCAGCCAAGAAGTAAAGCCAGCATCAATCAAGAACACTTGTACCCCATCCTCAGTAAGGCTCGCTGGTAAGAGCCATCATAATGGCCTACAGAGAGGGCATCCAGAGAGCATCTCCGTAAATGAAACTGCAGAGTTGTGACTAGTTGTGATTTTGTGGATGGGAGCCATCAGGGAAAGTGGCCTCTTGCCGCTGGTTTCGCAGTCTACTTTGCCGAAGCTGAAGATACGCATTCTCTGTCCCTTTTCTCTGTTCTCAGAGGATTAAAATCTTTGTACGTCCTACTATTTAAATAGTCTTAATGGGTAAGGATGGTTTTATCTTATCCTGCCTTTCAGGCAGTACTACCATCACTATTCATCTTTCCACCTCCCCATGTATGTGTGTGTGTGTGTGTGTGTGTGTGTGTGTGTGTGTCTGTGTCTGTGTCTGTGTCTGTGTCTGTGTGTCTGTGTGTGTTCAGGGACTGGAGGGATGACTCAGAGTTAAGAGCACTGGCTCTTTCAGAGGAAGCAGGTTCAGTTCCCAGCACCCACACGGTAGCTAGACATCATCCATGAGTGTACTTGTAGGGGATTTGATGCCCTCTTTCTGGCTTCTGCAGCATTGCACATGTGGGTGCACTTACACAAATGCAGGTAAAACATTCATGCACATAAAATAAACAAATAAATATTTAAGAAAGAAATTCTCCTTACACTATGACTGACTTTGGCTTGTGTGTGGCTGGTTTTACTTTCTCCATAAATGTATAAGACCAGCATGTATAGAACTGGATACCATGAAAACTTGAACACTGAGCATCAGGCCCACTGATACATTGTCATCCACACGATCCAGCTTGTAAATGCAAATTTCTGTTTTCTATTTTATTTGCTTCCTACTAATTTTCTATGAAACCTGTGTGTAATGCTGGGGCCTCCACTTCATAACCTTCTTTAATATAGACCAGAGTGAATATGGAGCACAGCTGAGTACTTAGATCCACTCCTTCATTCATTCACCCATTTATTTACTTAGTTTGAGCTGTTTTCTAGGAACTCACAGTTTAATAGGGGAAAATAGCTAATTATAGCACAGTTCAATGAGAGAATGTAAAGATAAGCTTAGAGTATTGGGAAAGCACAAAGTCAGGATACACCAATTTGACACTCTCACAAGTTGCAATTCTCTAAAGGGGAATTAAAGAACAGAAGGCTTTGTTTACCCTCCAAGTAAGGAAATGGAGGGTTAAAAAAGTAATCACACCAATGTGAAAAAAGGAAGAGAGCAAAGTATCAGGAATGCAGCTGAATGAATAATTGATGAGCTGATAGCCTTACGGAGAGTCTCATTAATATGATCCTGCAGGTTCATTAAGCACTATTCCAGCTTTGTCATGGAGAGGCCTCCTGAGCCTTGATTAGATATTGTGTGGCTTTTGCTTCAAAATCAGAACTTTGGGTTTTAGGTTCTGACAACTGCCTCTTAAGCCTCCATCCTTTTACCCCTGTACCTTTTAGAAGCTCTTCTAGACTCCCTCTCACTAATCATGGGCTCCTAGCCATGACAGTCAGTCCTAGTAAATAATATATCAAGATAAATGATAATTGTTCTCTTTTAAGTGTCTCCTAATGAGCATCATAAATTAAAAATTAATATTGCAAAGACTGTATGAATAGCATCAAATCCATAAACAAAGCAGCGGGTACCACACTTGCAAATGAAAGCTAAACACCTCCCTCATCCTCTTCATCATTTCTCACCTCTACCCACCCTCCCCTGGCTCCACCTCTATCCTAGATTTTCAGACCCAAAACATAAGCTTCCAGGAATTAGGAATTATATCACAAACAACACCACACACACACACACACACACACACACACACACACACACACACTCATACACACATAGTATTCCTGGCCTGCTATCTACCCTTCTGGTTTACTGTGGCTTGAAAACTCAGTCCAGAGATTTTATTTCTTTTTCTTAAGCAAACAACTTTAGATAGACAAGGTAGAGTTGAATTATAAAACACTTGCAATGAGGCCCATAAATTTAGTCAAGTTCCTTTCAAGATTAACAAGGGTCACTTCTATTATCATCTAGGTTCTGTCCTTCCTTCAAACTTATGAAATGAGTTTCATCCAAATGTTAGCAAGTACTTTCATCCTCTTTGTGGTAGGGTTGCAGCTGCTTATATCATTTTATTAAGTTATGAATTTCAACATTTTCTAGATGTATATATTAGGATCTGTAATAGAAAAAAAAGAAAGAAAATGTCATTTAGAAGGAAACTGTTGGTCAGACACAGCATTTCAGGAGCCTTTTTGCATCTCACCAGACACTGTGAAGTGTTTATCTTCTATATCCTTCACAACTATACTGAAGGGCAGATAATATTATTCCCATCACTCAATGGCTGTCTAGAGGAAAAGAATGCCTAGTCAACAGGCTGTTCAAATCCCTGTTTGAGATGGACATATGACTTGCCTTGGTCCAATGGCAGTGTCTTTCCCACCTGTGTAACCAGTGCCCTGTTGGAGTCCCAAGCCCACAGGGCACTGATGGTCATAAACTTGTTTTTCATGTGACTCTCAGCAGCAGGGGTGCACACTGGCCCTGCCCATGTAAAAGACTCCAGACCACAGGGTGGTTGGGTCTCTCACTGCAAATAAACACATTACCATGTCCCATATAAAATCAATTTCACAAAGACTCAAGTTCAGTTGCTATTGGATGAAAAAACAAGGTTTCCCAAGCCCTCACCTTACTGCTGAGCTGTGTATCGAGACTACGAGCTCCATGTCTTTACATAGCCTCTGACAGAGCATTTACTTGTTTTGCTAAGCCAAGGACAATATGTGATAGTCACAAATATATATAAAGAAAAGTGAAAAAAAATTACCTTCTTGGCAATTGAACTATATAACCAATAAAAAGTTGGTTTCAAGCTATTACCAGATTCCTTTTACCAAGCTTAGCTGAATACCACCCTGCGCTTTTCCGGAATGTGAGTAACAGTCAGTGTTATCGTGGATGTCTGTGATTCTCTCTCACAATAGAGACTCTACTGTAAAAGTGTATGATGATAAAAAAAAATGAGACACCTCTCTCTCTCTCTCTCTCTCTCTCTCTCTCTCTCTCTCTCTCTCTCTCTCTCTCTCTCTCTCTCTCTCTCTCTCTCTCTCTCTGATGCCTTAAACCTAGCAATGGCTATGCCTCTCCAAACCAAAATGCGTGTAGGAATACGTTAATTAAACTCATTAAATCTGCTTCAAAGCAAGAATTCCAAGAACAGCAGTTGCAGAGTTTCATTTTCTTTTTTAAAATGCCACCACTGAAATAATAGAAGTACAAATGCAAAATTAAATATTTATGATGTTCACATTCACATCTGTCAATATTTTAGAGAAAATTCTGAAAGAACACAAATACATCCATGGTTCTAGAAATTTAGTTCATGCAAAGAAAACAGTTGAAGAAGCTGAGCTTTCACCAGTATCCAGACACCAGATGAAGGACTGTGACATATGGACCTTTGAAGTAAGAAGAGATCATGAGAGTCACAAGGACTTTGTGCTGAAGTCCTTGAAGCACCGTGTTATCGAGACCGTGCACTTACTAGACTTTGAGAATTCGAAGGTGAAAAGGCAATTAAGAGAAGATTTTCTAGCGTTCCCTTAGGATTCAAATAGCCAGCCACTCAGTCTGAGGTCAGAGCCTAACCAGACACAATTCCTTGGTCACTCACCTTTCTGTATTTTTACAGCAACATTGAGTAAGGAAATAAAACATTTTCACAGGTTGCCTCGATCTGTAATTAGCTTTTTAAAAACACGAAATAAGGTAGTATAGACAATAGGATATATATGTAGTATTTAAATATTAACAAAATCATATTTGATATAAGATGCTATAGCTATTTCATCAAAATGTCCATATTTCTGTTACAACTTGATATGTACAGATATACATATGCATATTTGTGTGTGTGCATATGATATATATGCTGAGTTATGATAAAAATGTATTTTTTACTCTGTGCCACATTAAAAACTAATCAGAACTCCCTTTTTTGGAATTTTACTTTCACACCCCCCCAACCAGCAACAGTAAGAAATGCGAACTAGAAGCTTTTCATTAAATTCTGGGGGTGTTTTACATTAAACATTCTGAAATTTCTTTCTTTCCTAGTCCTAGTACAATGTCTTATAGATTACTATAAAAGGAAATAAAGTAACTAGGGGAAAGGGCAAAAGCATAATAAATGAAAATGATCTATAGCTGTTATCATTTTAAGATGTATATTTTTCTTTCCTCAAATCAAAGTTTAGGATAAGCAGGAAGTGAAATGTACTCCTTTCCTGGCATACAGACAGATAATACTTCAGACTGAATAAATGCTGAACAAAAAGATGGAAAAGCAGGCTTCAGCTACAGACACATCATGCAGAACTAGCAGTATCAGAGCTCTAGCTGAACAGAGAAGATTGGTCAAGAACAGCATCTCCTTCAGGGACATCTTCCAGGGGCTGTAACGGATGGTCCAGCCTGCGGCAACCATTCTTAACTCATAGGTCAGTAGGTGGGCCTTTCACCAATTTCTGTGTCTTTTGTCTTCCTTGAGGGATTCATGATCATCCAATGAGTTAGAAAAAAAGATTTAAAGAAGGAGGAAGAAGAGAAGAAGGAAGAAGAGAAAGACATAAGAAGAAGGGAAACCACACTGAATTTCTTCAACAGAAAGTGTAACCAATGCTGTAAAGACAGTATTAAGCTCTTCAGGAGAGTATCTGCCTGCGAGTTAGTGATCTCTTTTATTTGATAAACACAACATGATAATGAAGAGGGAAAATCACAGAGACTCTGTGCCTCGATTTCCTCATGCAAAAACTAGAGCTTAACTCATAATTTGTGAAAAAATTAAATGTAATCTGTAAGATTTGACTCTATACTTGATGCATAGCAAATGCTTAATAAATGTGCATGGTTTTATTATGCTGTAATTGACTCCAGATCGCATTTAAAAGAAAAAAACATGATGAAGTGTTAGATGATGTGTGAGTATAGACACATTCTACCATGATATAAATGCGTGTGGAAGATATTGAACATGAACTGAAAAGAACTGCCGTTTTCATGGTCTATTTTGTTGACTCTACCAAACACCTTGGAAGAGTTAAAGGAAGCCAATTGGTTAGCCCTAGATAATAACAAATCCTCTATGTAATGGGCAAATTGGGCATCCAGAGATTCAGAAAATTGCAACACGTTTTGGACCAAAAATTTCTTGGTATTCTACAATTGTTCTGCCATTCTTAGGCTTGGGTCGGCCAAGGAGCACATCTTAGGGATTCTTATAAAGCCTTGGTCCTTGGCTCTGTGGTTGCTCATCATCTCTGAGGTCAAATATGTTTACTTTCACCATGAGAAAGCAGATTACTACACCTTTTTTTATCTCATGGAAGTGGAGACAAAAGTAGTAAGAGATCAGTAACTTGTCCAAAGGGTGCATCATCTATGCAAGTGACTTGGCCACTGTGTTCTCACATGATAATGAGCCAGATGGCAGCACCACCCTGGAACTACCCCCTAATGTGCAAACCAGGTTAATATCCACTTATTTTTAGAAGCTACTGGAGTAATGAGCACAACTCTTAAATTTATCAAGTATATATGAACTGCAGAAATGCTGGACCGGCTGACAGAAGGTTTATTTGGGGAGGAAAATAATAGTAAAGACTAATTGAAGGATATTAGAAGAATGAAAAAAATTAACAACCTATCCACAAACCATACACTAGAAATCAATGAGGTTTTTGGCATTTGAGGCATTTTAGTGTTACGAAAATGTGGACTATAGGACTATTATATCAAGTAATTTATAGGATGAATATTGTAATTCATTGAATGTCATGACTTATCTTTTATTCATATAGTTACTGTTCCATTACCAGAGAGGGAGGTTTGTCAAAGGTTAATTATTTTAAATTGCTCTGGCAAACTTATTTTGATTTGTACAATTTTTTTGAATAATCATAGGTCTATCTATTCATACATCTTTATGAGCCTTCCTTTTAAAAAATAATATTCTTTGATGAGGCAGTTAAAGCCAGATAAATGCATTCATGATGTCTTAAAATATATTCCCATTAACTCTGTATGTAGCACTACAAAGAATTATTATTTTTATTGATATTATACATCTATTTTAGAACTATTTTTCAAAAAAAAAAGAGGTATAGTTAAAAAATAGCCAAGATACTGAGTGTGGTGGCATATGCCCATGAGCCCATCAGGTGGAGGGTAAAAGCAGGAAAGTCAGGAGCTCAAGGTCATTCTCAATGCACAGTAAGCTGCAGGCAAGCATAGATGACATGAAACCCTAACTGACAGCGGGGGGTGGGGGTGCATGTAGTCACAACTTGAAAGTTGAAATTTCCCAGGGAGCTGGTCCATATTATACTGGTCAACTCTGAGTCACTGTTAGGAATTCCCTCAAGTGGTGAATGGAAACATCACCAGCATCTTCCATTCATCTGTTTCCTGTGAGACTGCTTGTGAGGCAGTAACACATGTTCTCCCAACATGAGGTGGTATCCTTGTAGGAGACTGCTGGGAGACAGGACTTAGACCTTCAAAACTGGAAAAGTTATTTTGGACTATAAATCTAAATTAGAAAGGAATCCAGATTCAAAAAGAAAAAGTAAGAATACTATAATGCAGACTTTATATATAGTATATTATACAAGTTAATACAATCCTATTTTCTTCAAAACTAGCAGGCTCTCCTATGAAGCCTTCCAGATTAATGGTGCTTATGGTGGTTTCTCTAATTTATCAAATGTTTCTGTATTTAATTTATATTTTACTAATATGTTCTTACTGTTATGTGACTTCTTAATTATTCATATTCATTTGGGAGACAAGCATAATCATGAAAATGTTTAACTTGAGGTCAGAAGACACAGGCTCATAGTTAAATTCTGTGGCCTTTTATTCATTATGTTTAGATACATTGTTTTATTTGTCTGAGATTCAGACATTTTCATTTCATATTATTTATATCATAATGCAATAAGAAAACCAACTTATGTGCTTTTTAAAGTCAGAAATATGTCACCTAATAACTAGTACTTCACTCAGGTTTATAGAACTCCTG
>NW_008339223.1:1499302-1499650 GCF_000622305.1 Nannospalax galili
TGAAAAAGCTATATTAACACTATAAATCATTTTCTTCAGTGTGATTTTAAATCATCAATTTCATATGAAAAACCCCAAGGCTATAAAACCTATTGATCTCTTTTCTTTTTTTTTGTCTTTTTGAGACAGGGTCTCCCTGTAGCCCCAGCTGTCCTGGAACTCACTATGTAGACCAGGCTGGCCTTGAACTCACAGAGATCCACCTGTCTCTGCCTCCCAAGTGCTGGTACTAAAGGCGTGTGCCACCCTGGCTACTGGTCTTTTAATTCTTTTCTTTTTACCTCGTTTTCTCCTCATGTTCCTTTCTTTTGAGAGGTTTGATAAATGGATTTAGAAAATAGATTTTTT
>NW_008339223.1:1499792-1507972 GCF_000622305.1 Nannospalax galili
ACTCACAGAGATCCACCTGCCTCTGCCTCCAGAGTGCTGTGATTAAAGGCATGCACCACCACACCTGGCTGATAAATAATATTTTATGGCAAGAAAGAAAATAATACTCTTCTATTGGTCAAAAGTTATCACTTTACCCTGTTGTGCAAGTCTTAGAAAGCACATGGCTTTCTATACAGAGGCTATGAGGGTGTTTCCTAGAGTAAAGAGTGATCCTCCAGAAAGGGCAACTTTGTGTGTGTGTGTGTCTGTGTGTGTGTGTCTGTGTGTCTGTGTGTCTGTGTGTGTGTGCTCTTTCACCTTCAGTATTTTAAGTTCCAGAAACCCAGTTGACAATGCACTACGTCAGTTTAATGTCTCTTGCAGTAATATCAATAAGACCCTAAAACACACTCACTTAAGGTTGCCATTAAGGAAATGCCTGTGGTTCTGAAATGGATTCAGAAGAGAAAAAACAGTTCTGTAGACATCAGTAAAGAAAACTAAGGAAACTTAAAATTACCTAGAATAAAATATAGAAACATTGCAAATATCACATAATACCATATACAACAACTCAAATGAAAGAGATAATGTTTACAAGAGACTCACTCCTCTGCTATAAATGGAAACAGAGAAATGTCAAGAAAGAAGAATATTCATTTACTTTGTCACACAAGGGTATTGAGTAAGTATAAATAAATTGTAAATTCATATAGAAAGTAAGTCCTCATTAAAAGATAGTAGACAGTGAATAAGAAAATTATAGATCAAGCAAACATACCGTATGTCTGCCTTTGACTTACATTGTCTCATTAGACAAATTTTCTTCAGTAGAAATTATTACTATGAGGAAACCGAAGCCAGGCACAGTTAAATAACTGCACACAGTCACATGTTTGTGATTAGCAGAGCATGAACGTAGTGGTGGTTTCTGCCTTCTGGGTTACTGGGGTTATTTAAGAAGCCATCTAGATGATCTCAACATTGACCACTCTACTGTTTTTTCTCCATTGAGAGTCCAGGATGCTGCAGTTTGTTTTTGTTTTTATTTAAAACCCACATTAAAGAAGAAGGTGATTAACAGTTTTGATCATGTAAAACCTTTGCTACTTATGATTACAGAGGTGTTTGAATACACAATATACACATCCATGTATAGTATCTATGTAAATATTTCACTCTTACTAAGTCTTCTTTACCCATACTTCATGGCAAAAATTAGAGTTCTATAAGGCAGAGTTCCTGAATAAGCAAATAAGAGATTTCATCTTCAAATCAGCATTCTTGGCCCTAAACAAGATGGTGAGATGAAAGACACCTGCTCCTAACAGTGACAAAGCTGAGTTCACCCTTCACCAACCAGAGCAAACCATGCTGTATGCAATGTCTTCTGCCATAGACAATTGAGATATTTCTGTCTTTATTTCTCCATAACAAAGACCTCTAAGTTCAGAATCTTTCTCAAAGTTTTGTGGTATGCTGTTCTGATCACCCTTCCTGTTTCTGAGCTGCTCTAGGATAACATTGTGAGGGGAAGACCCCCAAGGGAACAGCTGATTGGCTTTTGGCAAGACCAAGTAAACATCTGCTTCAAACAAAAGACATCTGCATATTTCACATTTATTTTTCATAATTTACAGAAGCAACCTGCCAAAATTCAGCAAGGGAGAATACACTAGCACATAATTAGCTTAAAGTTTGCTTGCTTTAGGAGTAAAAGCATAAGCCCAGGAGCTCACCAGGGAGGGTATCAAGGAATGTAACTGCAGCTTATTTCTGCAAATCTGTCAGCCCCTGTGTACCAGGGCAGGAGACCCAGCCCTGCAATGCATGTAAGGGAGCCATAACCATGCCAGTAAGGATGCTTCACATTTCTTTCTTCTTTGTGTCAAATGGAAGGCTTCTATGATGAAGGGCTGGCCAAGGGTAGTGTCATTTATTAAGTGAGATTTGATGAGGCAGAAATATTTCCTTCACCCACTTGCAGTATTGCAGTGGCCAAGTAGATAATGATGCAAGGCTACATAGATTGTTATTAAATATATGTGTATACATGTATATATGCGTATGGCACTATTAGCATAATGAGAAATTGTGGGAGGAACCCATCCAGGGCTCAGGGACCATTGCCGAACACAGGGTGGAAAGATTGTAAGAGTCAAGGAGGAGGTGCACGACCATATGGAAATAGAGTCCTACAAGCTCCTGGGACCTTGCACCTATGAACCTACAGCAAAGGTGTCAGCATGCACAAGAACTACACAAACTCAAGCAGACAAAACCCCAGCACAGAGCTGTGGAAATGAACAGCAGGACACAATCTTAGTCAATGAATTATTAGCAGCTAATCACTGCTGGCTAAGGAAGAGCTGATCTTCTTAAAGGGAGAGACTCTAGATAAGCCGACTAGACCCCAGTGGACAAACTTGCACTGAGGGATGTCTGGGGACACTAACTTAACCAGATACGCCTTAACACAAATGACAGAATGTATGAATTCCAGTGGAGCCAGGGGCAATGGGAGGGGCCAGTGGGGAAGGGGGTAGAAAGATGATTAAGACAATTAAGATGCTCTGTGTGAAATACACAAAAATTCAGTAAAAAATTATTAAAAAATTGTGGGAGAAGGGTGTTCTATTATGTTTCAAAGTATCTAAAGTCATTAATTACCAAAAATACAGAAAATGTGTTTGTTGAGTGGATATTGGTGTGTCTAGAATCTGTGGTGAAAACATAAAGAGAACGAGATGATGGATTTTGTTATCAGATAATCAGTCATAACACAGACTGATGGAATGACTCCAACAAATTATTTGCACTCAATGAGCAACATCTTACCCTTTGAAATTCAAAACTGTACAAGGTAGCCATTATATGAAGTTACTAAAGCTTGTCTAAGACAAAGAAAAAAAAGATTTTTTATTACAAAGATTATTTTCCTTTCTAGCAAAGGAATTTCAACCTTATGTCCAGTCACAAAAATATATGCAAATTTATGTGTGTGTGCATATGTGTATTATATAATACGTGCATGGGTATTATATATACATGTGCATATTATATAAACATACACATACATATATACACAAACTAGCTATGAGATTTTGCAAGATTTCTTAACTCCAAGGAAAACACATATTTACTCTTAAATCAAAAATCTGTAAAATATTAAGCATTGTTTTAAAATGTTTGGGACTTTAGGCCCCTAGTAAGAGGAGTGACATTTTGGTCCTGCTGACTGCTTATGATATTTCAATCTTACTCATTGTCTTGCAAAAGCAGTTGTACTCATAATCTAGTGATTTAGTTGTAGACCCCATGCTGACCCTATGAAAATCTCTGTAATAATACTATGACCCTTGGACAAGTACAGTCCACCACTGTGAATAATTGGTATGTGACCACTATATTTAAAGGGAAATGTGGTTGTGCTAAGTGAACATTTGACCTTCTTACTAGATGTTTTTATTAGGGCGGTTGTTTGCTTTGTCTGCTTTTGGCTTTAGTTTTTGAGTCTTCCTCCTCATTCAGTCCACATTGGCCTGAAACTCATGAACCTCCTGCCTCCGTTTCCTATTAGCTGGGATTATAGTCAGACACCATCACACCTGGCTCTACCCATATTTTGAATATTGTTTTAGTACTTCAACTTTAATGTGTTCATGCCAAACTGGTTTGAAATATGAAATCCAAATCCAACCAGCAGTTAATACGAATATAATGACTTTTAATTATGCAGCAGCTTAATGCTCAAAATTTGCCATTCTCATTGTTTTACTTCCAATGCACTTAAATTTTAAACTAATAATTTACACATATAAACTTTTGAAGTAATTATAAATTCTATTCATTTTAGATAACAGGATTTAAACAAAGGAGCAGTTTCTTGTAAATGGCAAGAAGCTGGATTTTGGGGTCTCAAATTTATCTTTGAATTATGAGTCAACCACCTGCCAACTTGGGGGATGGTTAACTTTGGCTGCTTTGGCTGTCACCTTGATCTGGAATCAGTTGAAAGTAAAGCTATTAACCACCTCATGATGAATTTTCTTGATAGGATTATTGGATGCAAGAAGTGGCATCCAATATGTTACCTTCTGGTGACATTATAGAATACAGGGCATGGAAGAAGGAAACTTTGCTTTTTGCCTGCTTCTCTTCACTCTTGCTGGCAAATTCATGTAAACTGTTTTGAGAAATTCTTTTGCTGATGTTAGAACCACTTCTTTTGACTTCCAATATAGACTATAGACCAGCAGCTTGCCCTGAATCCTCCAGGCCTTCAATGCCAGATTGCGACTACTGAGACATTCAGCCTTTTTGACGTAGCAACTTCTCCAGGGTAAGGCAGTCATTGTTGGACAACTCGGACTATATGGTGTAAACCAGCCTAATAAATCCTTTTTAATACATATTTGTTAAGTTGGTTCTGTTTCTCTAGAGAACTCTGACTAGTATAGCTGGGTATTCTCACACAACTTAAACTTTCTGTGCTGTATTCTTTCATCTGTCTGACAAAGGTGGTGTTTTCCTGTAAGGATCAAAATGTTAAGGACTGTAGTTTAGTATAAATATAAGGATTAAACGATCACCTTAGTGATGTCTAAAGAACCTGAAAACTGGGAGAGTATAGGCCAGAAAGGCATGAGATCCTGAAAGAGATATTACATATATGAAATTGCCCAAAGAAGAGTTACTCTCTAACGAGGCTTCTTTTTGCTCAAGGTAAAAACTGGGAAAATCCAATACATGTACCAGGAGGACCCAGCACATTACCTTAACTAAAATTGGTAGAAACAGGTAAAAGCCCTCCTCAATATAAGATCTTTGTCAGAGAATATACTTTCTGATATATCCATCATTTTGTTGTTAGACCACCCATATCAGACCATTGGCCTCTTCAAATGTTATCAAAGAGTTTTTACAGTACCGAATCAAACCCAGGCTCTTTCACATGCAAAGCAATCACTCTAGCACTGGAGCACATTACCAGAGACTATTAATACTGAAAAGAACAGGGCTCAACTTTCCAAAACTAAACAAGAGGATAAAAATAAACAGATCCATCACAAGCACCAAAATCAAAGCAGTATTTTTTTTAAATCTCAACCTCTCCTCTCCACCCAGTCCACCCTGCTATTCTAAGACCATGGAGAGTCAACCTTGGAGGCTCAAATCAAAACTTGTACCTATCCATGGCTTAACTGAGACCACACTCAATATTCACATCAATATAAAGTGACCCTAAAACTGAACAGAGAGCACCACTCAGCTAGGCCATAACCTAAGATATTGGGGAAATAGCAAAGATAACCATTCAACAAATATGAGATCACATACACGTACCAAGAAATACACAAAAGACACAAATCCAGATGCCTGGGTCTCATAACACAAGTAATATGAAAAACCATCATAGTATTTCTTGAGAATAAAAACTTAACTAGTACACAAGACAATTATTTCAAGAAAATAAAAACTATGTTCAAGGAAATCAAAGAAGATACAGTAAAAACTGAAAGAAGACTGTGACAACACAAATTGAATGAAATGTGTAAGCAACTAAAAAAATGACATTAGAATGTAATAAGGGGATAGAATCTCTGAAGAAAAACCAAACTGAAATAAAACATGAAATCAAAAATCCAGAAACCTAAACAGAAAGCTTAGAAGAAAGAAGAAAAACTGAAGTGGAGAAAATTGAACAAAGACTATGAGATCTTGAAGACATGCTTGGTTGGGAAAACAGATTGTTCAGTCAAAGAAAATGTCACATCTATAACCTAGGAATGGAATATGCAGGACCTCTAGGACACTGTAAAAAGACTAAACCCTTGAATTATAGCTATAGAAGAAGGAGAAGAAGCACAAATCAAAGGCACAGAAAATTTAGTTAATAAAGTCATAGAGGAAAATTTACCAAATCTAGGGAAATATATATATTTATCAAGGCACAAGGGTTGTACAGAATACCATGTAGACAAGAAACCAGACAAGAAATGCCCTATGTCATATAATAGTCAAAACATTAAGCAGACCAAAGAAAACATAATGAAAACTGCAAGAGAGAAAGATCAAGTAATATATAAAGGCAAGCCCACCAGCATAACAGCTGACTTTTCAATGGAGATTTTGAAATCCAGAAGGCCTTGGGCCAATGTCCTACAAGTCATGATAGAACACAGATTCCTGCCCAGACTACAATACCCAAAAAACTATCAGTTTTAAATGAAGGAGAAAGAGCATGTTTCCACGATGAAAATAGACTTAAAGAATTTATGTCCAATAACAACTCTAAAGAGAACACTCAATGGAATACTTTGATCTGAATACTTTGATCATGGACTCTCAAGAGGGTACAAAGAATAAGTAAATTATTGCCAAATAGTAAATCAAAAAAAGTCAAAGTAAACAGTACTATAACACAAACACAACTGAAATTAATAAACATGGGTCAATAATAACCCTCTGCGGGGGGTTCGAGCCTGCGACCCCCACACAAGGATGACTGGGGATGAGTAAGTGCACTGTTCGCCAGGCCCTGCCACCCCCAGCACTGGAAACAATCAGACACAATGGGGAGTCTAGTCAAGAGGAACTCATTTATTGCAGCAAGGCAGGGTGCTTATAAGTCCCCCACCCCTCAAAGTTCTCCAATCAGCTTAAAGGTCAATGCATGCATGCAGGCAGGAGCCCATGAAAGCTTATGGAGACATCCAATCCAATGATCTTCAAAACAAGTCAGGCCGCGTCCCAGTAACTTCCTCTCAGCGCCATCTTGGCAAGGCGAGGCCTTTAGGTCCCCACATCTCCTCCTTTTATTTTTATTTGATAAGGTCAGACTGACTTTATTTCACGAGTTACCCATCTCATAGAGGGCTCCCTGAGGAGAGATGGCTATCTCCTTCCTCTAATCTTATGCATTGTGCCTGTCTTAGGTTGTGCCACCTCAGACCAAGCCTTGGCTGTCATTGGACCATGAACCTGGCCATGTGCATGTCCTGTCTTAGGAGTGCTTATCACATCCTTGGCTAAAAATGTGTCATGATTAAGGGCAGTCACATGGGTAATGCTAGCCTGTGACGGTCTTAGTCTCTGTCTAACTTGGTTAGCCAAGCATGGACAACCAGAGGGGGTATATTCCTGGGGGAGTCCGTAATCATGAGGAAGTGGGCTGTGGCAGTTCCAAGGGTCCTCTGTCACCCAATTATCTGGTAAAGACACTTAAAGATAAGCATTATCATGAGAAATAAAGCAATCATAATGATTCCTGCCACAAGCCAACTAGAGTCAAAAAACCTTCTTATTTGTTCCCAGACCTAAGTTACAAAGGATGAATCAAGGTCCAACACAGGAAATTGAGTATAATTTAGACTAATGATTTCTTGAGTCATGGCGTAGGACAAGTTGAAATACTACTGAGACCATGTACCTTTTAGCCAATCAGCCAATTGTCTAAAAGGCAAAGAGGTTGACTGGAAATGAAGCCAAGGAACTGGGTCCTTCGCCTCAGATGCATACAAATAAAGAGAGGAATTTTGTCTCATGAACTATTGTCCATGGACCATCATGCTAGTCATTCGGATCCTGGCCTACCCACTTAAGATTTTTCGCAGGCACCCAAATGGGGTTTGAATCTCCTGTAGGGTAGACACAGCCAAAGCCTCGACCCATAGTTAGCAATGGATCTGGGCCTCTCCATTGCCCCGTAATGGGGTCCTTCCACCTTACCCATACCTCAGTTCTCTGCTCCTGTCATCCCCAATGCCTCTGAAACTGGGATTCCAACTGATGTTTTGAAAATTAAGAATATTAATAGTAAATAAGGCCATACCCAACTGTTGGTGGGGGCTTATTCCCCCTTTTTGTTTTTGTAATTGAATTTTTAGGTTTCGATGGTTGCATTCTACAATGGCTTGACCTTGGGGATTGTAGGGAATTCCTGTATTGTGTTGAATTCCCCAAAGTGAAAAGAAATCTTATAAATTTTTACTCACAAAACATGGTCCGTTATCAGTTTTAATTTGTTGGGGAAATCCCAATGTAGCAAAGTACTGGAAAAAATGAGACTGAGCATGTTTAGACTTTTTTCCTGTATGAGCGGTAGCCCAACAGGCATGTGAGAATGTGTCGATGGACACAAAAATATACCTAAGCTTTCCGAAAGGAGCATAGTGTGTTACATCCATTTGCCACAA
>NW_008339223.1:1508223-1509390 GCF_000622305.1 Nannospalax galili
GGCAATCCTTGGTGCCCTCTAAGTTTCTGTAAGAAGATAAGGGCTTCTCTCTCTTTAAGAAGTGTATGAGTCTGAATCATCAAGGGAGTAATGGGGTTCCCATCCAACCGGATATGAAAACCTAATAGCCCTGGAAGAAGATTGACTATATGCAGACTATCAGAAAACAAATTCATGGGCTCACTTACCTTTGTTAATGCTAAAGCAATGGCTATGAGTTCCTTGAATTGAGCTGAGCCATCACAAGTGTGGACATATCTTTTTGGTTTCTCATCTGCCCCCAGGTATACTACCACTGCAGCTCCAAATCTGCCCCCGTAAGTGAAAACATTGTAGGCTTTCACTAAGGGCTCCCTGATAAAGAGCCGGGGAGCATCCCAACAGGGTGCAAAAGGAGGTCACCTATTTATGAGGGTCATAATGACAGTCCAAATTCCCCAGGAACCCTTCCAAGGCTATGGCCACTCGGTTATTATCTCTGCAGAGCCATTCAAAATCCCTAGGCCAACAGGGGATAACAATTTTAAGAGGGTCTATGCCATAATGTTTCAGAGCTACATCATGTCCTTTCTCAATCAGGTCAGCCAATTGATCCATGGGTGTATAAACCTGTGGTACACCTCCCAGAGAGGCATGCACCCATTGAAGGGGCTTCCTGTCCTGTGTGAGGACAGATGTCGTCAGGGTCTCATCAGGGAGTACCCATAACTCAAGATCATTACTAGGCATGTACCGGGCAAGTTGGGCTCGGTCCAGGACATCCTGGACCTCATGTAAGATGTCCAGGTGTTGAGGAGCCATGTGAATTAGTTCTGAAGGCTGTTTTCCTACTAGCAACTGAAACAGTGGTCTTAAAGTCTCAGTGGGAATAGGCATCCAGGCTCGTAGCCAATTAATTTCTCCTAATAATTTTTGTAGCTCTGTCAGGGTTACGGTGGGCTTGACAGCCAGTTGTCATTTTAAAGGGCTTACTCCTTCAAAGAGAGGTGGTTCCCAGAATTTAAAGGGGGCAATAGTCTGTATTTTATCAGGGGATACATGGAGTCTGCCTGTCTGTAGACATTTCTGAGTAACCTTATATAACTCTTCTAATGGTTGGGGGCTTGGAGCTCCCAAGATTATATCATCCATATAAATGTACACAGTGGCATGTGGCAGCAAGCGAGC
>NW_008339223.1:1509635-1512777 GCF_000622305.1 Nannospalax galili
AATAGCAGGGATCCAAGGCAGCCCCCTTAAGGGTGTACCCACTAGGGTCATTCGAGCATTGATGCAAGTCTTGCAACATTCTCCATTTGCCAGAGGCTTTCTTAATAACAAAGACAGGTGTGTTCCATGGACTTACAGAAGGCCAGACGTGGCCCAACTGTAATTGTTCCCGCACAACACAACTTCCTTTAAAGCCTGTAGCTTTGCCTCAGGCAATGGCCACTGCTCCACCCATATCGGCAACCCAGGGGACCACCAGATAGCCAGAACCTGAGGGGCAGTGGCCCCTAGATGCTCTTTCTTTGGGTCCCCCCTGTAATTGATATGGCGAGACAACCCCTGAGTTGCTGACTCAGGAAGCCTATCAGACTCTTCAAGGTCCAAAATGTCATCATAAAAGGCCTTGTTATCAGTGGTTATGCAGGCCTGTCTGTCCCCCAAAATATTTTGTCCTGTGAGGTTGACGGATAACCCTTCCGCAATCAGGGGTTGCACCTCCCCTTTAGCTCGATCTGCATCCTGCCAGGTGAGCCATTCTCAAGTCTCCTCTGATGGGGTGTATCCTCCCACACCTAGGATTCGGGGCCAAGAAACTAGGTGCCAACATGATGGGACCTCCTCCTTTCTAAGAATGGTCCTATCTGCCCCCATGTCCACTAGGCAGCGAAATCTCTTGCCATCTATTTCAAGACCCATCTTGGGCCTTACACCAGGGATAATAGGGACTGTCCAATTAGCCATAAGTTTTTCTCCTCTCCCAATCCCTCCTTTAGGGCATTGTAAATGTAGCTGTTCATGGGAAAGTCCTCCTTTTGTTAACGGGGCTGGAGGCTGCCCCCCACTTAGTATAAAGGCTTTCCTTCAATATCAAATCTGGATTTACAATCCTTCTGCCAATGGAACCCTTTGCAGCACTGGGGACAGGGGGTAGATGGGGGTCTTTTTGATACCCCACCTCCAGGCTTAGGCTGGTTCTCTCGCTGAGGACAATTTCTTTTAATATGGCTGGGCTGGCCACAGCCAAAACATGGGCCTTCTATTCCTCTAGGACCTGTTGTTACCTGCTGTCCCAGATTAAGTGAATTAAATGTCTGGGTTAGGGCATGGGCCAGAACCTCTGTTTGCATCTGTAAGACAGCAGCCATGGCTTTGGTTTGCCACCTCTGAGTTCTTACCTCCTTGGAGGCAATTATCCATTGTCCCATGGACCTGTCTTTAAGGCCAGCACAGGCTATCTTGTGATCAGCATCCATTCCATCCCATACCGAGTTTAGTGAATTGCCCCCTCAGTGGTCCTGGGGGTAATTTTTGTTTTAAGCTCTTCTTCACTCTATCTATAAACTCATAGAAGGGTTCCCCAGGCTTTTGATTAATTCCTGCAAGGGGGGATTCAGTAGGTCCCTCGTCCAATTTTCTCCAAGCATTTAATCCTATGACCCTGACCTGTTCTGCATATGGGGATGGGATGCCCGACTGTTGCTCCCCTGTGGCATAACAGTCACTTGAACCAGACAACATCCCAAAAGTAATGGGGACAGGTGGGTTGACACTTGCATTCCTCTCAGCCTATATACTGCATTCCTCCTCAAAGAGGGCACACCATTTAATATATATAGGGCTAGGAAGGACTGCTTTGGCGAGGTCCAGCCAATCCTTTGTAGTACAGTGCTGATGAGCCAAGCCTTGGAGGAGAGTATCTATCCAGGGTGATCCCGGGCCATCCTCAGCCACTGCCTTTTTAATTCCTTCAAATCCTTTGCCTCCCAGGTATACCAGGGGTCAGGGTGCGTGCCTCCTGGGTTTACATTAATAGGATACGCTTCCACCTGTGGCCTCACAGAAGCCTCCTGAGCGGGGCCGGGATAAGAGGGAGGCCAATCCCCAGGATCATTTTTGTTTATCTCTCTGTATTTTTGCTCTCCACCTGAAAAAGGAACCCATGGGTTCTGAGAATGGGGGCAGTTTTCATGGGTCCCGGGAAGCCCTGAAGTTGGCCAGGGCACGCCCAAGGTGCCACTTGTTACTTTGGCTGCTTTTGGTTTCGTTTCTGAAGGCTCGTCAGGAGGTGGCGTCTAGGGCTTAGGGCTCTCAGGCCGAAAGCATGCCTTTAAGGCTGAAATAATAGAGAACTCCAGTGGGCTCTCCGGCTGAAAACATGCCTTTAAGGCTGAGATAGTAGGGTAGAATCCCAGTGGCGGATCAATCCCCAATTGAACCTCCCTTTGTCAAGCTAGGTGTTCCACATGTTCCCATGTATCCCCAGTAAAAACATTAGCCCCAAGTAACCAGGGAACCAAATGGACAGCCTCTGCCCAAACCTTTTGAGCTGCTGGATTTGACAAATCCAACCCCCTACTTTTAAGCATATATCTCAGCGCCTTAAGCACCATGTCCTCAGGCTTATTAACTGCATTACCCATCTTTTCAGGTCCTGCTTACCCCAGACTCTCGATTGGCCCCAATCCTTTTCCTTTCACCTACCTTTGAGCACTACGTTGGGTGCCAGTTGTGGGGGGTCAAGCCTGTGACCCCTGCGCAAGGATGACTGGGGATGAGTAAGCTCACTGTTCGCCAGTCCTTGGCTCCCCCAGCACTGGGAACAATCAGACACAACGGGGAGTCTAGTCAAGCAGGAACTCATTTATTGCAGCAGGGCAGGGTGCTTATAATTCCCCCACCCCTCATAGTTCTCCAATCAGCTTAAAGGTCAATGCATGCATGCAGGCAGGAGCCCATGAAAGCTTATGGAAGCATCCAATCCAATGATCTTCAATACAAGTCAGGCCGTGCCCCAGTAACTTCCTCTCGGTGCCATCTTGGCAAGGCGGGACCTTTAGGTCCCCACAACCCTCAATATTAATGATCTCCACTTTTAAGAAATATGATTGATCAATTTAACAACTCCACAAACTCATGGAAACTGAACAACACACTACTGAACAAAAATAAGATCAAGGCAGAAATCAAGAGAGAAATGTAAAATTTCTTAAAATTGAATGAAAATGAAAACACAACATATTAGACCTATGGGACAGAGTGAAGTCAGTCCTAAGAGGAAAATTTATAGCATTAAGTGCCTACACCAGAAAATTAGAAATATCTCACTTAATGATGCACCTGATAGTCTTGGAAAATCAAGAAT
>NW_008339223.1:1513731-1525533 GCF_000622305.1 Nannospalax galili
AAGACTATAGAAAAAGAGATAAAGAGTTTGTTCTTTGAAAATATTGACAAGATTGTTAACATTTAACCAAATTGACTAAATAAAGAGAGGACCCAAATTAATATACTCAGAGATGAAAACCAAAACAACAGACCCCTAATGACAATAAGATAGACGCAATAATTAAAATTCTCCAAACTAAATAAAGCTCATGACCAGATGGCTACCATGTAGAATTTTAATAAACCTTCATGGAACAACTAATAACAATTCTCCTCAAATGATTCCATAAAATAGAAAAGGAAATAACATTCCCAAATTCTTTCTATGAAGCCAATATTACTGTAATACCAAAATCAGACACAGATGTGACAATAAAGAAAATTATAGGCCAATCTCTCTGATAAACATACATGAAAAATTCCTAATAAACTACTTGAAAACTGAATACAAGAACACATCAAAATGATTATAAGCCATGATCAAGTTGACTTCATCCCAGAGAAGCAGGGATGGTTCAACATTCATAAATCAATAAATGTAACCCAACACATAAACAGACACAAGGGCAGAAACCATATGATCATCTCATTAGATACAGAAAAAGCCTCTGGCAAAATCCATCATCTATTCATGATGGAAGTCATGGAGAATCTAGGGATATAGGAATGTATCTCAACATAATAAAGGCATTATACAACAAGTCCACAGTCAACATCATACTGATATCATCCCACTTAAAATTGGGAACAAGCAAAGGATGTCTACTCTCTCCATTTCATTCAGTATAGTACTTGAGGCTTAGCTAAAGCAAGAAAACAAATGAATTAGATAAAGTGGATACAAATTGGAAAGGAAGAAATAAAAGGTTTTAAAGATGATACGCATATATACATAAAGACCCAGGAAACACCTAGAGCTGATAAACATTCAGAAAAATAGCAGGATATAAAATCAATACTCCAGGATCATAATCTTCCTATATACCAATAGCAAACATACTGAAAAAAAAATGGGGAAGCAATCCCATTCACAGTAGTCTCAAAAACCATAAAATACCTTGGAACAGATATAGTTAATGAGATGAAGAACTTGTATAAAAAAAGCTTGAAGACATTGTAAAAAGAAAGTGAAGAAGATACCAGAAGATGGAAAGACTTCCCATGCTCATGAATAAGTAGGTTGATATTGTATAAACAACCATCCCACCAAAAGCAATCTACAATTTTATGGTACACCTAAAAAAAACTCCAATGAAATTCTTCATAGAAATTTAAAAAAAATAGTCTCAAGTTTCAAATAGAAACACAAAAACAGAGGAAAGTCAAAATAATACAGAATAATAAGAGGTACTACCATCCCAGATCCCAAATTATGCTACAGAGATACAGCAATAAAAATAGGATGTTAGTGACACAAAAACAGATACATTGGTCATCAGAATAGAATTGAAGACCCAGATTTAAATCCAGACATTTATAATAACCTGATTTTTGAGGAAGGTGCTATATTCACTGAACAAGAGACAGCATGCTCCACAAACTAAATAGTGACATGTAGAAGAATGAAACTAGATCCTTATCTTTATGTACAAAATTCAACTCCAAATGGATCAAGAAACTCAACGTAAGACCTGATACTCTGAATCTGATAGAGGAGAAAGTAGGGAACTGGAATGTATAGACACAGGAAAGCAGTTTCTGAAAAGGACTCTATAGTGCAGGCATTAAGTACAACAATTGACAAATGCAAATTCATGAAACTAAAACGTTTATGTACAGCAAAGGGTACCATCACTCTAGCGAAGAGACAACATATAAAAATGGGGAAAAAATATTTACCAGCTACGCTGGTTTGAATGAGAATATCCTCCATAGGCATTTGGACGTTTTTGTCCAAAGTTGATGGTGCTTTTTGGGGAGGTCTTAGAAGATGTGGCCATGCATGAGGAAGCATGTCAGTGAGTATGAGCTTACAGAGAGCTTAAGCCTTGCCAGATCTCTAGCCACACTCTGATTTTTGTGCCTGCTTTAAGATGTGAGAGCTTAGTTTCTGCTCCTACTCCAGTCACCTCTGCTGCCATGCCTTACCACCATGATAGACTCTTGCCCCTTTGGAATCTTTTTTTTCATAAGTTCATTAGTCATGGTGTTTCTATTACAGCAGGAGAAAAGTAACTAATATAGTAATTGGTACCAGAGAGTGGGCTGTTGACTATAAAGAAACTGACCGTGTGGATTTTTAGAGGAATATGGAAGACTTTGCAAATTTGGGCTAGAAAAGCTGTTGTTTTCTATAAGCAGAGTTTAACAGGCCATTCTAATAGGTGCCTGGAAGAAAGTAGTGCTGAGAACAGTGTAGTTCCAGAAGGAAATAAGGGCTTAAGCAGCAATTGGGATATTTTAGCAAAGAGTTTGGCTGGAGTGTGCCCAGAGACAAAAAGCTTGCCTGAGACTAGGTTGAAAAACAACGGGCTAATTTCTTTGTGAAGGATATTTCAAGGCAGTAAATGGTGGTGCGGCTATTAATTGTGAATATTACTCAGATCTATAGTGAAAAAGAGCAAATGGGGCAGAAAAGTTAATGCAGAATGTAGAATTTGGATTAAAAAAAAGAGCACTAGGAATATTTATGTTGATGCCCTGCTGAAGAGGATCTCTTTGATAAGGAGATTAAACTGATTAAGGAGAGGCCCAGAGATTTTCACCTAAACAATGGAGAGAATGCTTCCAGGGCAAGACCACACCAAGCTAAGCCTCCAACTAGTGAAAGGAAAATGCTGGAATTTTCTACTCCTACAAAACCCACAGCAGAGAAAACCTTCAAAAGTGGATGAAGAAGGCCAGGATCCAGCCTAAACTTGCAACCAAACTTGGCAGTGTCATTCACCCGGTGTTGGCTTTAGCGGCATGAAAGATGGAAAAATGAAGGGGTCATTCATTCTTCCTCCAAGGTTTCAGAGAGCCCCCGAGGTCAGGCAGCGTGCAGCAGGTACATCCCTGCATAAAGAAGGCCCTGATAGGCCATTGCATGAAGCTGTGCAAAAGAAGCCTGGTTGGCAGGAGAGACCCCAAGAAGACATTCATTATGCCAGAGCTGTGAGACATCTGCCAAGGCGTGCTGCATACAAGGACTGGTATCAGCCCAAGAGAGAGATGCATGTTTCACACAGCACAGTTGGAGAGACTGAGCCTTCTTAGCCTTTTAGAAGTAAAGTCCCAGAAATTGAACATGGAGCTGCTGCATTTGGTGTTTGCCCTCCTGGTTTTCAGTCCTTTGGGGATGGAAGGGTGCTGCAGATAAGATATTGGTCTCAGTCTCAGAAGAGACTTTGGACTGTGGACTTCTAAATAATAATGCATCAGGGAATTTTAAATTAAAACCACTTTGGTATTTTGTCTTACTCCACTCAGAATGACTAAGATTCATAAATAATAGCAAATATTGGGTAGCATGTGGAGAAAGGGGAACTCTTATCTACTGCTGGTCGGAGTGAAACCTGGTACAGCCATTATGGAAATCAATCAGTGTGGAAATCAGTATGGAAATTCTTCAAAAATCTAAAGATTGAAGTCTGTGATCCCACCCACTGTTCCCTGATTACCCTACAGCCTAAGCAATTCCAATTTCCCTGACCCCACACTCTGTTCCCTTCTAACTGTAGGCACAGGCTCGTTTTTGTTCTTTGTGCCCCAGATCTCTGAACTACCATCTTACAGACTAGTTTGTTAGACCCTTCAAAGGCTGTTCTCAACCCTACTTTGCTTTTGGAATTTTGAGACCAGTGTTCTACCCTGGATGCCCCCACCCCTACCTTGCCTTGGAATCCTGAGACTAGCCTTCTTTCCTGCCTAATACCCTACAAGAATCTGAAGTACACAACAACTAATCTGTAGTAGCTGAGCAAAAAGCAACCCAACTACATCAACAATGTAAACAGAACCAAAACTCAAATAATCAGAGGAAGAATAGAATTTCCTATTAGACACACAACCAAGAAAAGACATCAGTATGCACAAATGGCAATGCAAAAACACACATAATATAAAAAACCAAGAGAATATGTCCCCAACAAAATCTACCAATCCTACAGATATGTACTACAATGAGAGTCATCCTAAAGAAACCCACTATGCAGAATTTAAGAGAACAATTATAAACATCATCAAAGAACTTAACAAAAACACAGACAACTCAATGCAAAGAGGATATGCATAAACTTGTGATGGAAGCTTAAGAATATAGAAATATGCAGTTTAATGAAATATCAAAAACAATGCAGGGCTTGAAAAGTGAATTCACAAAAGAGATAGAAATATTGAAGAAAATACAAACCAAAATGAACATGAAAGTGAAAAACTCAATAAGCCAATTGGAAATAACAGGAGAATGCATCATAAACAGATGAATGAAATGGAAAACAGAACACAAGACAGGATGACAAAGTTGAAGATCAGGAATCCTTAAGCAAAGACTCTGTAAAAAAAAAAAAAAAAGTCATGAAATACACAGGAAATGTGGGACAACATGAAAAGACCAAATCTACTCATCATAGGCATACAAGAAGGAGAAGAATCTCAGGCCAATGGCATTGACCAGATCTTCAATAGGATTATAGAAGAAAACTTCCCTAAATTAAGGAAAGACTAACCTATACAGTTAAGAAGCACATAGAACACCAATTAGATATGACCAGAAGAGAAACTCCCCAAAGCATATTATAGTAAAAACATTAAATATATAGAACAAAGAGAAGGTACTGAAAGATGCTAGAGAAAAACAAGTCATATGTAAAGGAAAACCCATCAGAATTACAGCTGACTTTTCAATGCAGGCTATGAAAGCCAGGAAAGCCAGACTAAAGTATTCCCAGTTCTAAATGACCACAGATGCCAATCCTGAATACTATAGCCAGTAAAGCTATCTATCATAGTTGAAGGGGAATGGAAATGTTTCCATGACATGAAAAGGTTGAAAGAATTCATGTCTACCAAACCAGCCCTACAGAGATACCCAAAGCAATAAAAGTGACCAAAGATATGAATAAGTATACCCAAAAGTTTCATAAAGAAAACAAAGGAGGGTATAATTACAGAAACACAAAATGGGAGCAATAACAAAAATCAACTAAAATGACAGTAGCTAACACATATCTTTCAATAATAATTCTAAATACCAATGGCCTCAGTCAAAAGGCACAGGATAGTGGAATAGATTGAGAAAGAAAATTCATCTTTTTGTTGTCTTCAAGAAACCCATCTCAGCTTCAAGGATAGACACTACTTTAGGGTGAATGGATGTGTGGTCACTAGCTGTGGCTTCTCTCCTCCAGCTATGGCCACTCTCCTGCTCTTTTAGTTCCCCCCATCAGTCGTCCGGTCCAGACCCGAGGGCTGGTGAGGAGTCTGCACCAGCATCGCCGCATTCAGGCGCAGGAGACCAGGTTCAGTGACACAGATCTGCTTTATTGCAAGAAAGTACGGACTTATATAAGGGTGATAGTCCAATCACAACACAGCATACGGCAGACTAGTATCCTATTACACTCTAGCAGTCCAGATGCCCCATTAGAAGCAATGCATTCCAGCATGATAGGTATGTAAGGCAAAAGGCAAAATCAGTCACAAGATTTTCCACAACATAGATAGAAAAAAATATTCCAAGAAAATTACACTAAGAAGCAAGCAGGTTTTTCAATTTTAATACATTACAAAGTGGACTTCAAATTAAAGTTAATCAAAAGAGATAAAGGGGGTTATTTCATTCTAATCAAAGGAACAATTGACCAAAAACATATCACAATCATGAGCGTATGTGCACCAAACTCTGGTGCAACCAATTTCATAAAAGCAGTATTACAGGACTATAAAACACAGATTAAGCCCAACACAGCAATAGTATGGGACCTCAATACTCCACTGTCTCCCATAGACAGGTCATCTAGCAAAAGAATAAACAGAAAGACATATGAATTAAATGACATCATACAACAAATAGACCTAACAGACATCTACAGAATATTCTTCCCAAGCACCACAGAATACACTTTCTACTCAGCAGTCAATGCAAATTTCTCTAAAATTGACCCCATACGGGGGCACAAAACAAACCTCAACAAATACAAACAAATTGAAATGATTCCATGCATTCTATCAGACCACAACAAAATAAAGCTTAAAATCAACACTGAAAGAAGTCCTAGTAACTACACAAACTCATGGAGAGTAAACACACACTCCTGAATGATGAACTGGTCAAAGAAGAAATTGAGAAAGAAATAAAAGGATTCCAGGAACTAAATGAAATTGATAATACAACACAACAAATCCTCCCCAAACACTTTAAAAGCAGTTCTAAGAAGGAAGCTCATAGTTCTTAGTGCCTACATTTAAAAAATCAGAAAGAGCACATATACATTACCTAATAGTACAACTCAAAACTCTGGAAAGGCAAGAACAACCAAAGCCCAAACCTGGTAGATGAGAAGAAAAAAACAAAAATCAGAGCAGAAATTAAAGAAATAGCAGACGTATAGAGAGAAAATGATACAAAGAATCAGTGAATCTAAGAGCTTGTTCTTTGAAAAGCTAAAAAGGATAGACACACCCTTAGCCCAGTTAACCGAAAGAAAGAAAGAGCAAACCAAATTAATAAAATCAGAGATGAAAGTGGAGATACCACAACAGACACCGCCCCCCCAAATTCAGAACACTAAAAGGAAATACTTCCAAAATGGATGAATTTCTAAATTCATTAGAACCACTAATGTTAAACCAAGAAGAGATCAACAGCTTAAACAGGACCACATATTATACAGTAATACAAAATTTTCTGCTGGTAGATTCACAGCAGAATCCTACCAGACATTCAAAGATCTGCAACCAGAAATTCTTAAATTATTCAAAAAATAGAATCAGAGGGAGAACTCCCAAGCTCCTTCTATGAAGCAATTATCACTCTAATACCAAAACTAAGTAAAAACACACAGACAGAAAGAAAATTTTAGGTCCATATCCTTAACAAACATAAATACAAAGATTCTCAACAAAATACAGACATAAATCAAAAAGTTCATCAACTACAATAAAGTTGGCTTTATTCCAGAGATGCAGGAATGGGTCAACATATGTAAGTCAACAAATGTAACAAAACGTATAAATGGACTTAAAGACAAAAATCACATGGTCATCTTAATAGATGCAGAAAAGGTCTTTGACAAAATCCAACATACATTCATGTTAAAAGTCCTGGAGGGAACATGCCTCAACATAATTAAAACTACACACAACAAACCCATAGCCAACATCATTCTAAATGAAGGAAAACTGGAAAAATTCCCATTAAAATCAGAACCAGACAAGACTGTCAATTATCTCCATTCATTTCCAATATACTGTTTGAAACTCTTACGAGAGCAATAAGACAAAGCAAAGAAATGAAGGCAGTACTAATCGGAAAAAGAGAGGTCAAATTATCACCACTTGCAGAGGATATGATATTGTACATAAGAGACACCAAAAATTCCACCATAAAATTGATAAACGTTATTAATACTTTCAACAAAGTGGCAGATTACAAATTAACTTGCAAAAATCAATTGCCTCTCTATATACCAATAGCAATCAATCAGAAAAGCATTCAAGGAAATCCTCTAATTCACAATAATCCCCCCAAAATATATATTTAGGGATAAACCAGACCAAAGGTATTAAAGGTCTCTACAATGAAAATTTTAAATCTTTAAAGAAAGAGAGTAAGACAGCAGGAGACGGAAAGATCTACCATGCTTATGAATTGATAGAATTAATATTGTGAAAAGGACCATCTTACCAAAATGAGTCAGTAGATTCAATGCAAGGCCAATCAAAATACCTGTGACATTCTTCACAGAGCTAGAAAAAGTCATCCTAAAATTCACATGGAATCACAAAGGACCCCAGATAGCCAAAGCAATCCTGGGCAAAAAATACAATGTTGGGGGCATCACCATTCCAGATCTCAGATTATATTACAGAGCGATAGTCATAAAAACAGCATGGAACTGGCACAAAAATAGACACATACATCAATGTAACACAATCAAAGACCTAGGCATGCAATTTCAGTCACCTGATATTTGACAAAGGTGCTAAGAACACACAATGGAGGAAAGGCAGCATCTTCAATAAATGGTGCTGGCAAAATTAGATCTCCACTTGTAGAAGAATGGATCCCAATCTTTCACTGTGCACAAAAGTCAACTTCAAGTGGATCAAAGACCTCAATGTAAAACATGAAACTCTGAAACTGCTAGAAGAAGTCATAGGCAGTACCCTACAAGATATCAGTGTAGGAAAGGACTTTCTAAATTGGACATCACCTGCTCAGGCATTAAGGTCAGCAATCAATAAGCTACAAAGCTTCTGTATAGCAAAAGAAACAACCAAGGAAATGAAGAGGAAACCCACTGAGTAGGGGAAAATATTCACATGCCATACATCTGACAGAGGAGTGATATCCATAATATACAAAGAACTCAGAACAAAACAAACAAACAAACAAACAAAAACAACAAAGAAACAAGAAAATAAATGACCCCATAAAAAGATGGTCTATGACTCTGAACAGAGAGTTCTCAAATGAAAAAATAAAAATGACTAAGAAACACCTTAAAAAGTGCTCAACATCCCTAGTAATTAGAGAAATGGAGATTAAAAACATTTTAAGATTTCATCTTACTTGAGTGAGGCTGACAAAGATCAAGAGAACAAAGGACACCAAGTGCTCGTGGGGATGTGGAGAAAGGGGAATGCTCATTTACTGCTGGTGAAAAGCAAACTACTGCCACCACTATGGGAAGCAGTGTGGAGAACTCTTAAAAACCTAAAAATCAATCTATCATATGACCTCGTTATACCACTTCTTGGCATATACCCAAAGGACTCATCCTACTGTAGAGATACCTATGTATCTATATTTGTCGCTGTTCTTTTCATAATAGATAAGAAATGGAAGCAAACTAAATATCCCTCAGCTGATGAATGGATCATGAAAATGTGGTACATTTACACAATGGAGTTCTACTCAGCACTTAGAAAAGATGAAATTATGAAATTGGCAGGTAAATGGATAGAACTAGAGACTGTTATCATAAGTGAAGTAAACACAAACTCAGAAAGGCAAGTGACGTATGTTCTCCCTCATTTGCAGATCATAACACCAATCCTTATATGTAAGTATATAACCTAATGTAACAGCTGAAGCCAGGAAATTGGAAAGGAAACACAGAGGTAAAAGGAAAGAAAGAGCCAGAAAGAGGGAGATAATAGGGAAGAGTGCTACCCAGGGAGAGGTTGGGAAAGTGGGAGAGCTTGGCTAGGATGGGGGAGGGATGGACATGCAGGGGACCATGGGGATGGGGAGGAAGGAACTCAGGAGACTGGGGATGGGGAAGGTGAGTGTTATGGGGGGAGGGTGGGATAATGGGGGTGGTTGGACTTGGGAGGGAGAAGGGAGGTTGAACAGGAGAGAGGAGAGGTGAATGGTTGATAGGTAGTGTGGAAAAAAAGAGGAAATTGTGTTGGCTTTGGAACTCTCTGAGAAATACACAGTGTCCAAACATTAGTGCAGGAGGATACCTGGGGGCTGTATGACCAGGAACACAGTGCCAGACAGCAGTGGCCTCTCTTTGAGGTCAGAGTAGTCTGAGAGACTCCCAGTATAACAACACCTATTGCCAGAGTCCTTGGTTATCTCCCAGAATCCAAAGGTAAGCCCCTACTGTTGAAGACAGGTCATAATTCAAACACAGGACTTGGAGCAATGAAGCACAAACTGACCTGGAAGCCTTTTCCCTGAAGATTATCTATCATAGTTCCTGAGGTTACTCTGCAAGCTGCTAAGGGAGAAAAATCAACCGATAGTCCAACCCAGCCAAATAAACATAACGACTGGCACAGCAAACGACCGCTATTGGTGCAGTAGTGGCACTGTTATCTGGGGGGTAATCAACAGCTTTCTAACTGGACTTCAAACCCTCTCAATACGAGTGAACTGTAATTGTAGCCAAATATACATGGCTGGAGATGCCAAAGATCCCAGAGAAAAACCTATGTCTGCCATATCTCTAGACAAATGAAAGTTCTTACCCTATGCTAAATATGGATCCTTATATTTATGGACAAGTATACCATACACCACTCATCAAAGAAACTTGTTTTTGCAACAGATGGAGGCTACTTCAGAGTTCCACAGCTGGTCACATACAAAGAATATATGTCTGAGAGATGCCCAGGTGACATATCTACAGTGAAACCTCTGTACCTACAACTCAAGGAACATAGTGGAACAGGAGTTGGAGAGAATACTAGTGCATCCCTCAACTCTCACCAGTGAAGCTTCCTTAAACAACAGAGTGCGATGCATACAGAAAACCACTGGCTAAGTTTCAGAGAATGTGAGACTGAAGAGTGTATCTCTTTGGATAGGATTCCTGTGTCAACCCTCACCAACCCGTTATTCAGGGACCATCGCAGAAGAGAGGGGTGGAAAGATTGTAAGGGCTCGAGCTGAGTCATGAACATGGGGAAGCAGAGACCTTAAAGACAGTGAAATCTTGCACATGTGAACTTGTGGTAATGGTGGCATCTAGCACAGGGCTCATCCAACTCAAACAGATGAGGGCCCAGAGAGGAGGGAGGGAAATGGGTGGTAAGTCAGCCCTAGTCTGGGAGCTACTGGGGACTGATTACATCGTGGTATGGGAGAGTAGGCATTACGAAAGATCTCTAGATAGGCTCACTAGACACCAATGGGTGAATTTTCACTGAAGGACATCTGGGTATAAATTCTTGACTGGATAGGACTGGTAGAATACATAATGTTTGGTGTCGGGGCTGGGGTGCATAAATGAGAGAGAGTGGCTAAATTTTATTAAGAAGTGTGGTATGAAATATACAAAAACTCAATAAAATTTTTTTAAACCTAAAGATTCCATACTTCCTCTCAAATATAATACATTTTTTTTAATTTGTTGATTTTTTTGTTTGTATATATCACACAGAACATCCCAAACCACCTTATTCAACTATACACCCACTTCCCAGATGGCATCCTCCCATAGCCTCCTTCCCCCCACTAGAGCCCTTGTACTCTGATATCCCTGCTACTGTCTGCTGTGTTGTCAGCACCTCCAGCCATTCCCCACTACTTGTCCATCTGGTGCATTTAGTTAGCCTATCTAGAGGTCTTTGTTTTAGGAGGGTCAGCTGTTCCTCATCTAGCAGCAATCAGTTATCAATATTCCTTTAGATAAGATTGGGGTCTGCTGTTCCTTTTCCCAGTTCTATGCTGGGTTACTATCTGGGAGTCCCTTGGGCCACCCTGGCCAACAACTCAAAAGAAGGTATCTCCTGTCTGGCATTGTTGCTTGTTACGTAGCCTTTAGCTATGCATATGGACTCTTAAGAAATTATATTGGTCCATTTACTCTTTGGTTATACTTTCCTTTTGGGTGTTTAAGGCCATACAGTTGGCCCAGATAAACCTATTTTTACTCTTAAGGTCGTTTGAGGATCTGTTTAGTAGAGGTGATAAACATTACCATTGAAATCTGCCCAATGACTTTATAGACATGCTGAGATGCCAAGGATCTCAGAAAGTAACTAACTGTGACTAGTAATAATCACATATATAGAGATTAGAAACACATGTGCAAACACCTTAGTGTTAATTTCATTAAAAGTGAATTTTTCTGTTTGAAACTGTATTTTAATAATGAAATGGAGATCTTTCTTAAAGGTTAAAACCTCATTAATTTTATGTCTTATAGGGTTTATACTGAGT
>NW_008339223.1:1526002-1544486 GCF_000622305.1 Nannospalax galili
TTTTAAAAAGCTAAAGATTGATTTACCATAGGATCCAGCCATCAGCCATGCCACTCTTGGGCATAAATCCAAAAGGCTCTATATCCTACTAGAGAATACCTGTTCATTCATGTTCATTAATGCCCTCTTCATAATAGGCAGGGATTGGAAATGACATAGGTGTTCTTCAACTTGTGAATAGATAATGAGGGGTGGTACATATATACACAAAGATGTATAATTTAGCTATTTTTAAAAAGTGAAATGATGAAATTCACAGGCAAATGAATGGACCTGGAAACAATCATCCTGAGTGAAGCAACCAGACCCAGGATGACATATATCACATGTTCCCTCTCATACCTGCATGCTAGCTTTGAAATATTAGATATACATGTTTCAATTTGAAAACTCAGAGAAGTCTGGAAACTAATAAGCAGACATCATGGGTAGGTTTTCTGGGATGGTAGAGAGAATGTAGTGATATAAAGCTAGACAGGAGATTAATAGACTAGGAAGGGTTGAATGGGGTGGGTCATGGTAGAGCCTGGGCAGAGGAAGAGATATGGGGAGTGATAATTAACAACAAAGACCTTTAGAAAATCCATATGAAAACCTCCCACTATAGAAGCTTTTCAAAGTATATACATATGCCTTATAAAAAGAGACAAAAAGAGTTACCTTATGACAAGGGAACATTGCCCTTACTAGACACCATAGACTAACAAAATAAAAGCTCAGTGCCAGAAACAGACTCCATCCCTTGAAGTTGCTGACCAGTAGTCCCATAAGCCCTAAAACAATATTGACCATTACCCGGGCTCTTATCACCAACCAGAAATTCACCATAAGTCCCTATTTCTGAAGACACTACATACATGAGCTATAGGAGGAAAAAGGAGAGATCAACCTGGTGCTGACATACACAAGTCACACAGGCTAGACAAAATCCTAGCATAGGTGTGGGGAAGAGGATACGAAACTCCAACCCTCCATGAGGAACTATGGACAAACAATGGCTGCTGGGATGTGAGAGTTAATCTCGTCTAAAGGTGAGACTCGGTACATTGACCAGGCTCCAGTGAACAAAGCCACACTGCAGGACTGAAGGCCACTGGGAACACAGTTTTGACTCTAGAGGCTATATCAGAGTATATAAAATTGGATAGGGGTAGTAAGGAGGGTACAGATAGGGGAGAGGATCTAAATTCTCTCAAAATATATTGCATAAAGTTCTCAAAAACTCAACCAAAGTGTCAAATAATAATAAAATTATTTTAAAAGAGAAACAAAGAAAAATAATTTTCTCTTGAATATTATCTAAAGTATCCCTCATTAGGCTTTCTGTTTTGCTCTTTTTGTTTTTTGCCTCAATTTCATGCAACACTTTCTTTTTGAACTATGATATTGTCATTAATTCTTTGAGAACTTTCATATGTGCATGTAACTGTACTTTGATTATATTCACCCCTCACTCTTCCCCGCTAACACCTCTCAGATCCATCCATCAACCCCTTCCCATGAATCTCCATGCCTAGCTGAGGAACTATTGACAGGTAACGACATTGACAGTCACTGCTAGGTGAAGGACAACAGTTTTCTTAAATATGTGGCCCTTGGTAGGAGGTAGGCCCTGCTCCAGCAGACGACAGTATACCCATGCATATATAGGGAGCAAAACTTGGACTCCAAGGGTTACTAAGAAAAGGAGAACATTCTTGTTTTTTATCTTTCAGATCCACAGGAATCACATCTGTCTTAATTATTTTCTCTAATGTATCTGTGGTCAAATTTTGTTCTACATCCAATATATCAAACAACAGATGCACATTTCAGCCAAGACTGAATCTCTAAGAGGAAATTCTTGCTTAGAGTCTTTTATTTCCCTGTATTTCCATGATAATAGGCAAAACAGATCTCATCTCTTCTTAGCCTCTAGATTTCTCTGGATGACATTTTTGTCAAAAATATAAAACTTGGTTTTAGGTGTGTTTAAAAGTCAAAAGAAAAGGCCTAGAAATAGTATTTTAATAACCCACTTTTCATCTTGCTAAAAAAGCTATTATGTTCTTAGAGTTGACTATTGCTCAGTCTTAAATTTTGTAATTGTTTTAGATTTTCACTTGTTTTAGACATCCTCACTTACACCCTAGAGTAAATTAAGATGAAAGGTAAATTAAAAGAGAGGAATTCCAGATAAAAAGAATAAATAAATAAAACTCAAACTGCAAAGAGAAATGAAAACAAGGTCTCCCAGACCAATTTGTTAAAGGAATGTACATATGTGAAGTGTTTGCTGTTTTAAAACATTAATCATGTACTCACCCTGTTTATTTAGCCATTAATGCTTTTTTCCTGTAACTCTGACTTGAAAATGTGTAAATTGTTTAGAATTAGGACTCCAGCTGAAACTAAATGATATTTTGATTATTTACCTTGCCTGGCATGTCTTGAAACTCCTGAGTTGCAGCCTTTTAGTTTCAATTCACACCTTTTAAAAACTCATTATTACGTTGTATAATATGACATCTGAAATAATGTTTATTGCCACAATACCACATGCCCAAGCCATAGCTAGTAATGAAAGGAATCCTGAGTCCTCCATCAAGAATGGTTCTGCTCAGGAGAGTACCATTCTCTTGCCTCCATCTAGAGTCCATTCATCAACCCTAAAATATGCATGGAAACTCTCACCAAATTTCAAGTTCCAAATATCTAAAATTTTCCTAAGTTCCAGACAGCATGTTCTTGGAGAATATTTTTTAAGACTTATATTGATTCTTTGAGAATTTTGCATAATGTAGTTTGTTCATATGCAGACTCCTCCCTGTCTCCATCCCAACCTTATTTCCCCTCCCAACTCAATGTCCCCTATTATTATTGGTTTGTTGAAAGGCCAAACGCATCTAATCTGTGTTTTCCAAAGGAAACAAGAGATGGGGTGGATCCATCTCTTGGAATCCGGTCACCCTACTGAGCATCACAGCCTTCAAGAAAACTGATTTCTCCTTTCTAACAGCCGTCAAGTGTCACTAGTTCTTCAGCTAGGACTGGGGCTTCTTGCCCACCTCCTTCATCCATGCTTGGATTTTATCTGCCTTGTGTTTCAACAGGTCTTGTCCATGCTGTCTCAAGTACTGTGGGTTCATGTGTGCAAATGCCCTATTATGCCAAGGCTACACGGTTTCCTTGGAGTCATCCACCACCTCTGCTCTCCCAATCTTCCCATCCCCTCTTCTTAGTGATCGCTGAGCCTTGAGAGAAAAGGATATGATATAGGCGTCCTGTTTTGGGTCAAACATTCCAAAGTCGCTTATTCTCTGCATGCATGGTTTCTGTGTTAAACACCATCTGCTGCAACAAGAAACTCTCTCAGGAGATGCACTAACCTACAGATTGAAAAATAATTCATGAGGACTCACTTAATTCTCTGTCTATTTAGCGAAGTCATAGTATTGGGCTTTCTCCTATGGCCTGTGACCTGTCTCACCACAGATTGTTGGCCCTCATAAAAGTTACAGGTTTGGGCTCCATCTTCTGAAGTGGTCTTAAGTCCAAGAAACATGGTTGATTTCTCTCATAACATCCATGCCACTATTGCACAAGTGGGCATATTGTGCTGGGCCAGTCAATACTGTAGTTCAAGCATTCACAGCTAAGTAAGCCTGATGATCATTTTTGTTTCCAATAGCATGCATAGTACCTTCTAACACTATGAAAGCTAGCCAGTAGGGGTGAAGCTTCAAAGTCATTACCAGTGTGATTTCTGTCTATTCAGTGACTCACTGAATAAACAGAGTCTTCAGCAATAGGTACTTCCCATCAAGTTAGGAAGATAATAAAAAGCAATGGCAACAGCCATTATTGTTTGAGGGTCCATTGAACCCTCATGGCAAACAACTCCAAAAGACAGAGTCCATTCCTTGCGTTAGTTTTTTATTTGCTAACATGGGGTGTCTGGTAAGGGCACCGAGCACACCTCACATTGTAAACTATCATAGACTATGTTATAGTGTATCTGTACATGTGTAAAGAACTTTTTATAGTCATATTTCCACACGACTTTTTGGAAAAGCCTTTAGTGTTAGTTACTCCTCTCCATACTCCCTCTTCTTTCTGGCCCTTCCATTCTCCACCCTACTTAACTCTTTTTATTTCATTCCTCCCCTGTCCCACTTACATCATTGAATTCTATGCCCCCCCCAAGAAGCCCCTTCTCCATGGTCCCTTACTAATTTCCCAGCCTGCAGGAATTTTCTAATTGAAACACACATATATAGGAATTCAAAGCTAACATCTACTTATGAGAGAGAACATGAGCCATTTGTCTTTCTGGGCCTTGGTTCCCTCACTCAGGATGATTCTTTCCAGTCCCATTTGCTTACCCATGAATTTCATAATTTGAGTGATTCCTAATAGATGAATAATATTCCATTGTGTAAATGTGTCATACTTTCATTATCCATATATCAGTTGATGGTTATGTAGGTTTTTTCTATTTCCTGGCTATTGTGAATAGAGCAGAAATGAAAAAGAATTAACAGATATCTCTGAGGGAAGATATAAAGTCCTTTGGGGATATGCTGGATCACATGGGAGATCTATTTCTAGCTTTTTGAGGAAATTCCACTCTGATTTCTACAGTGTCTGGGCCAGGTTGCACTCCCACTAGTAGAAGTACTCCTTTTCCTAACCAGCATTTGTCAATGGTCCTTAGTTTTTGGTTGGTTGGTTGTTTCATTTGGCTTTTATCTTAGCCATTATGACTAGGATAAGATGCATTCTCAAAGTCCTTTTAATTTGCAGCTCCCTGATGAATAAAGACGTTGAACACTTTCTAAAATATTTTTCAGCCATTTGCATCTACCATTTGAGAACTCTGTTTAAATCCTTGTCCCAATTTTTTCCTTGAACTGGGTTTAATATTTCTTTTTTTTAATTAAATTTTTAAATTTTTATGCGATGTAATTTGATGGTATTTAGATATCCTCCCCTATCCACACCATTCCTTATTGTTCTCTGCCCATGCTATCACCATTGTTGTGAGTTCATATGTGTAACTGACCAGATGTGTAGAAAACTTTGTTTCTTTGTGGTCATTCACCACCTCTGCCTCTTACAATTTTTCTGTCCCCTCTTCCACAATGATCCCTGATCCTTAGGAAGCAAAAGTTTGATATAGATGTCCTATTCAGAGTTAAACACTCTGCAGCCTCTTATTCTCTACATGTTGGTCAGTTGTGGGTTTCTGTGTTGATCATCATCTTTTGCCTAAGGAAACTTCTTTGGTGAGAGCTGAGAGATGCATTGATCTATGTGTATTCATTAAGATTCAGTTCAATATAACTCCTTCATAGAAAATTACTATTACATTCTCCCCTATGACTTGTGACCTGTTTAGCCTCAGGTTCCAAAGCCTGATATCAATTGTCTCCATTCTAGGAAGCAGATCTTAAATCCAACTAAAAAGTGGTTGGTTACTCCCATAATATTTAGTAGGGTTTTTATGCTTAATTTTTTGAATTCTTTGTATATTCCAAAAGCTAACCTCCACCCAATATAGAGCTCATAAAGATGTTTTCCCATTCTCAAGGCTGTCTCTTCACTTGAGCAATGGTGTCCTTTGCTGTATAGAAGCTTTTTAGTTTCACAAGGAACCATTTGTCGTTGTTAGAATTAATGCTTGCTCTATAGGCATTCTGTTCAGAAGGTCCTTTCCCATGCCTGTAAGTTCTAGTGTATTCCCTACTTTCTCCACTGTCATATTCAGGGTATAGGTTCCTTAATACATTTAGAGTTGAGTTTTGTGGAGGGTGAGAGATGGGGATCTACTTTGTTTCTTCTATACATAGCTATTCAGATTGATCAACTCTTTGTTGAAAATGCTGCTCTGTGGACTTAAATCCAGGTCATCAATAATTTTACACTGGTCAGGTTGTCTGTGTTTATGCCTGGTACATGCTGTTTTTATTACAATAGCTTTATAGCGTCATTTGAAGTAAGTGATGCCGATGCCTCCATCTCTTCATCAATTGTTCAGGATTGTTTTCGGTATCCTGGCTTTTTATATTTCCGGATGAAACTTCCAATCATCCATCAATTTCTGTAAAGACTTGTGTTGGGGATTTTGATGGGTATTGTATATTACTGTTGGTAAGATGGCCATTTCCACAATATTAATCATACTATACACAATCCCAGGAAGTCTTTCCCTCTTCTGATATCTTCTTCAATTTCTTCCTTCAATGTCTTAAAGTTTATATTACAGAAATCTTCCTCTTTCTTGCTTAGGTTTATTGTGAGATACCTTATTTCTTCAGGCTATTGTGAATGGAATTATTTCCCTGATTTCTCATTTGTATATGAATGGCTATTGATTTTTGAGTGTTAATATTGTATCCTGCTACATTGCTGAACATGATTATCAGGTATAGTATTCTGGTGGAATCTTTAGGAAATATATATATATATATATATTCCCAGAACATGTTCTTGGGTTATTTTAGATTTTACATTTCCTTTGACCAAATGTTCCAGGTCCTCCTTTGTCTCTGGAGATCTGATATTCTCTCTTTCACTTGATGCAGTCTATTGGTAAGCCTTTCCTCTGAGCATTTTATTTGACTTCCTGAGGTTTTCACCTTAAGTTTTATTTCAGTTTGGCTTTTTTTCATAGAGTCTCTCTCTTTATTAGATTCTAATTTTATATGTAGAGTTGTTTTACTCCTTTCATTCAAATGTTCGTGTTTATATGGTCTTCATTCAATCTTTTGTTTATATTCTCTTTGAGTTCCTTGAGCATATTTGCAGTTGATATTTTGAAATCATTGTCTGTGTATCATTTATGTTGTTGTTTTCAGGAATCATTACCAGATGGGCTCTTGATAACTGCAGTTACATATTTGCAGTATTTCTTTTTAAATTTTTTGTTTTATTCATTTTTACTTAATATGTATGAGAGTTTTTCCTGCATGTATGAAAGTGCATCTATGTCATGCAATGCCTGTGGAGGCCAGAAGAGGATGTCAGATCCCCTGGAACTGGAGGGGAAACAGATGTTATTAGCCACAATATGGATCTGAGATCTGAATCTAGGTCCTCTGGAAGATCAACCAGTGCTCCTAAGCACTGAGCCCCATTGGTGGTGTTTCTTGGTATGGATATCTGATTTCACAGTTACTGAGTGGTATTTGGATCTTTTTGCTGTTACTCCAACTTGTCAGGTTATGGCCCAGCTGAGTGGTGTTTAATGTTCAGGCTTTGGGTGGTCTCAGTTCAGCTAGGGATAGATGTAACTTCTGAGCTTGTGAGGAAACAAGTGGGCTTAGAAGATTCTCACAGCTGATCCTCTGAAGTCTGCAAAGGGCTTACCAGGTTCTACAGGTGATGATAATGTGGCAGAGGCTGGTGGAGTCACAGTATGAGTGGATGGTGCTCCATGGGGATGGGACATGTGACACCACACAGTTTTCAGTTGGAAGTGGATAGTAGTCCTTGACTTGGATGGAGGACCCAGGACCCCACGTAGTTGGAACTCGTCTTGGCAGTGATGTGATGGGCTGGCTCAGGTTTTCCTATATAGGATCCTGATCACAGGACACCACTTGATCCTGAGGTTGAACTGTGGGTAAAGTAGCTGGTGGGAAGGCTAAGATCTCAGAAATTCTAACTAGGCTTGGGAGTGGGAGATAATAAAGAGCTGTGTTGCTATTTTTAAAATAACGGTTTATTTACTATTTGGACCAATGTTTGAAGTTGGCATTATTAAATTGATTTTAATAAAATTAGCTTAGGCTTAGATAAGTTATAATATGTTGTCACAGCTCACAGAAATCAGTGTCTAAATTAAGATTTGAACCCTAAAGGCCTGATCGGCTCCTCTTCACCAAAGCTGAGCCCCGGTGTGCGATGACACGTCAGAGAGACCGTGCTCAGCAATGGCTTAAACACTGGCCTGCCTCCTCGTGTGGCTCTTCAGCCAGTTCTGTGAACCTTGGGCTGGTTGTAGGCATCCTCTCCCACTTAAAACCCTGTCTGGTTCTGGAGTATGAGTCTCTAAAGAAACCAAAGCTGCTTTGATGTTTACCAAACATTCATAGGGCACAGACCAAATGCTGCAAAACTTTTTATTTATTTCACTGTGATTACTTTCTACAGCATAAAAGTCAAATATTTTTGCATTTTCCAGATGCATTTCTTGCTAATGACATAGCAATCAAAATAATTTGTTCATGTAGAACAATGTTATTATATACCAAAGAAAAACCACACTATTAAATACTGGTAGAGGGGAGAAAGCCTCATTTGTTATCAAGAAAAGCTCTAAATATAGCAATTATTGTACTGCTCTTTCTCTAATTTGAGTTAAATTAGTGATTTTATGTTATCAGAGGATATGAAACATATAATGTATGCACATAGGAGACAAAACTATTACTTGCTTATATGTATGTGTATGACATTAATCTATCTCTCAAAGATCTAATATAAAATAAACCATTTGGAAGTAATTTCTATGAAATACTTTCAGAAATGTCGAAATGAAAATATTGACCTTTTGGAATTGTCATGTTGGATTACTTTAATCCAGGGAAGATGGTTTGGTGAGTATTGGGAATAAGCAAGCAGCCAAGAAGACTCAAAACCAAGACATAAAGATGTCAGCTCCAGCCAAGGTTACCCCTCCCTTCCTCCCTCTCTCCTTCCTTCACAGATTATGGAAGACCAGCAGTAAAGAGGCATTGTGCCAGGGGTCGATGCAGACCTTATCTCACTGAGGCTATACACTGTGGATTGTCATTGGGGGTGGACTGGGTTATTTGGACCTGGTTCCAGTGTGATAATGGGCTACTGGGTCCTACTCGGTCTACTCGTGGATGCTCACTTTAAGCTGTTGCCCATTACACAGGTGCTTTCTCCAACACCATGATTCTTGTTGCGTTATACACCTGTATTTTAGTGTACTCTCAGATTTCAATGTGCCTTCTGCTTACCACAAATCCACAAATCAATAGACAATAAAAGAGTTGTTTTTAGTTTTTCAAGAACACTGAGAGATGTTCCACACAGGTACTTACAGTCATCCCGAAGAGCTATAGTTGATGCTGGAAACTGCATGAATTTTTTGTAGCTTTGGTACTAAAGCCCGTCCATATGTATATATGTACAGATTTTCCTTTTCCTCTTTTGCCACAGGACCTTACACTTGAAATACTCCCACCTCACCTACCTGAGTGTTGGGATTACCATCATGCTTTGCCAATGACTTTACAACAGGAACAAATGACAGTTCTACCTCAAATAAACTTAACTCTTCAATGGCTGAAAATAAAATACTTAAATAAAATGTAATCTTCTCATCACAGCCCATCATGATCAGGTCTCTGTCTACCTATGATTCATTTTTGTCTCCCTCTATGTCCTTAATATGACTGACTCTTTTCTAATTTAATATTCTAACACCCAAGTGTTCAATTTATTTTGGCATTATATTATAGTATTTACATTGTTTGCATTTGTTTGTTCATTCTTATATATTTGTTTTTTCCACCAAACATAAGCTCTCTGGGATAACTCTTGTTTGTTGTATAGCCTCAGAGCCAATCATAGGCACCTGCTATAAATTTACTGAATAAATAAATGCATGAGAAAGTGGATGCACTTGAAGCTGAAACTCAGTGTAAAGAAGAAACAGTCTTCCACAAAGTGGAACAAAGTGAAAAAGAGTTCTAGTTTGGGGTGATACAGTTTGATATAATCCTGCCTATATCATTTACAAATGGTGGGGCTTTGGAAAACCACTTCATCTTACTTCTCTTTCTAGAAAACAAACATCACAATGGCATCAAGTACAATGTTTATGTATTAAACAGTGTAACAAACCTAAATTACTGTGATTGGTAAAGAATGGTCAAGAAATCTGATACTAAAATTTTTCAGAAATGTTACTAACCATCAGAATTGCTTTTTAAAATTTTCATTGCACATAGTTAAGGTGTACAACATGCATCTCTGAAATAGATGTGGTTAATGAAGAAGCTGAATGCCAGTAAGGGCTGGAGGCCAGTTGCACCATGACTCTGCCCGGTGTATGAGCCTGTTAACTGATAGTACTTTGAGGGTTAGGAGAATCATAGTACACCCCTCCTATGTAGTTAGGCCAGAACATCCAAAATGTACATGGCCTGTGGCTTTACTGACAGAAGGGTCATAGGAGTATACTGTGTCCATTTTTTATTAGCAGTTCAGAAATGGAAATTAATGGCAATAACCACTGATGCCTGCACAATGGACAGCCTCCAGAATGGCAAATGTTTGCTAGGTAAAAATGACAAGACACTGACACTTTTTGGACACCACATTAGAATTTGATTCAGAATCAAGGTTTCTAAGAGGCAGTCATCTGTCTGTTCATTTCAGCAGATAGATGAGCATGCTCTTGTTTCCATGGAAACTCAAATCCAAACGTGTGCAGCTCAGAATATGCACCTCATATTGCCAATAGCTCAACCAGGGTGAATTTCCCCCAAAAGATTTAACGTTGCCTTAAAAAAAGAAGACCCAAGGGATATGTCCATTCAATATCTTCCCACCTAAGGCTCAAAGATCTTCTGAGAAGAGCGGGCAGAAAGGTGACAAAGAGCCAGAGGTGGTGACGACTACAAGGAATCAGTATTTTCCAGACAGCAAGGCAATTGCACATATGAACTCACAGCACCAAGCATTTAGTACTGCATAGAAGCATGTAGAAATCTTCCATCCATTTTTATCCTATTATATTTACTGCACATATAAGTTAATGTCATTCTTTTCAGTTTTAATTTAAAAATTGCTTGTGATTTTGTTTTTGCATGGTAAGGATTGAACTGAGGACCTCAAACTTGCTGGCAGGTGTTCTACCACAAAGCTACACCTCAAGCAATGGTGACCTTTTTAAAGGACATCTTAAATACAGGTTAAACTTTAGTTCCTAAGATGCTCCTAGTTCCTGGTGCTGCCTCTAGCATCTGTTCAGCTTGGAATGCTTTGACATCTAAATGTTTGCCTATGGCACATTTTAAAAGTCCTTCCCTGTCCACTACACTGAGCTCATTGTGCAGACCTTGTATAGACCTTCTTTCAGATTCTTGGGCTTCCATTTTCAGCCACTAAAGAAACACTCAGAGGAGTTCAAGCAATTTGTCTGTGGATATACCATTTTCTTATTAGTCAGACCATAGGCTGAACACACAAGTCTATCTTTTCCAAAATTTGATTCTGTTGCTTTAAACTACCTTCATCCACAGTAATAAATTAGAATGGAAAGATAGTATACCTTGACTAATTGGTGGTCTATTTAATAAAAAGTACAAGATATACCGGCTATAATTTAATACATATCAAAATACTTAAGAGGGTAGCTGAATGGTAAGAGAAGATATATCAAATCAGGAATGGGGAGAAAAAACCAAGCAAGAGGACAGAGTCCACACTGTCACTGGGTGGACTGATAACATGCACAGAGAGTGTCTGCTTCCATTGGTTCTTAGCTAAAGACTGAAAGATTATACCTAAGACCTAGAATAAAACTTCCCACTGTTTTTTAGAACATGAGGTTGAAGGGCCTTTTCAGTTTTAAGAATGTGAATCCGGACAACAGAGACAACTTGAATGAGATTTGATCTTCCCGGATTCAGAAAATATTTCAAGGCCTCTGTTTGCAGAGATCACATTTGTCTTAAATGTCCGAGTTGAGATGAAATGCTGCTGTCTTGACTAAAGAAGGCTAGCTAACAAAAACTTTACTAAAATTTTTTTTATTGAATTCTTTGCGTATTTCATATAGAGCATCTCAAGCAATCGTTGTCATCTTTATATCCCTGTGCCCAGTGGCACCCTCCCATAGCTCCCCCCTACCCCACTGGAACTCATATACTCCATCATCCCTCTTAAGGCCCACTGTGTTGTCAGTGTCTCCAGCCATTCCCCAGTGCAAGTCCATCCACTGAGGTCTAGTCAGCCTATCTAGAGTCCCTTGGTTTAGGAAGATCAGCTCTTCTTCATTTAGTAACAATCGGTTGCCAACATTCCTTCAGATAGGATTGGGGTCTGCTGTTCCTTTTCCCAGTTCTATGCTGGGTTACTGTCTGCCTGAGTTTGCATGAGACTTGTGTATGCTGACACCATTGCCATAGAATCATATGAGCAGGGTCCCAGGATCTTGAAGGACTCTGTCTCCATATAGACACATACCTCCTCCCTGGCTCTTAAAATCTTTTGCCCTCTTTTCTGCAATGGTACCTGAGCCTTTGGTGGGTGAAGTTTAATAAAGGAATCCCGTTTCTGGCCTTTTGTGTTTCTGGCCCTACATTGAAGGAAGGTGCTTCATTACTGAGAACTGAAAGATCCATTAGTGTCCTTTTCTTTATCCCTGTTCTGTGTTCCATGAGCCTTAGGTGTAGAGGTTGCATTGTAGATGTGTTACTTGGACCCGGGCAATTCATAGACAATGTTCATGTGTGAACAGTTTTGTGCTTGGTAACAGTCTCTGACTAGTACAAAATGAGCCTCTTTGATGAGTGGCGACTGGGATATTTGTCTGTAAATAATAAGGATACATATTTTGCACATGATAAGAAATCACATTACTCTAGCAATGTGACAGTCTTGGGGTTTTCTCTAAGATCTCTGACCACACCAACCATGTGTATTTGATTATTCTTATGTACCACACATGAGTTTCCACTCATTGAGTGGGCTTTCAGTCCAATTGGGTAGCTGTTGATTACCCCCAAGGTAAAAGTGTCACTAGTGCTCCAGTGTCGATGCTATGCCTGCCGCTGATGTAGTCTTGAAGCTGGTGTTGGATCATCCATTGATATTTTCCCTTGGCACCTTCATAGCACTCTCCAAAACTAGTCTTTAGGGCCAGTGGTTTCAATCAGTTTCACCTCTATTGATCTAAATCCTGTATCTGAAGTATACTCTGTCTTCAGAAGTAGGAACTTATCTTCAAATTCTGGGAGGCCATCAAAGGCTGTGCCAATACCCTGAGTAATTTTGGGAGTCTCTTGGAACCCCCTGGCCAACAACGCAAAGGAAGGTGTCTCCTCCCTGGCACTGTTTCTTGTTATGTAGCCTTTACCTATACACATGAACACATGGAGAGATAATATATGTGTAATTTGTCAGTAGCTTGTCTCTCTCCTCTCTCTCTCTAATATATCTGCCATGGTTTCCCCATTTCTCCATTGATAACACCAGTCTCCTATGGTCCCACCTCTTGTGATCTCCTTCTTTCACTGTATCCCCAAGGTTCCTTGTATAACCCTCCCTCACGGCTCCCAATTAACCCCATTTTTATCCATTTATCCCTTAGTAACACCTGTTTGCTACTGTCCTGCTCTCTCAGGTTCTTTCTTTTCCTTTACCTCCCTGGTTCATTTCTGTTACCCTAGTTCCTGTACTTATGTCTGGATACATACTCACTTATAAGGATTTGGTGCTAGAATCCACATATGAGGAAGAACATACATCATTTGTTTTCTGAGTCTGTGTTACTTCACTTAGTATAAAAGTTTTTACTTCACCCATTTACATGCAAATTTGATGATTTCATCTTTTTTTTTTACTGCTGAGTAGAACTCCATTCTGTAAATGAACCACATTTTCATTATCCACTCCTCAGCTGAGGGCCACTTAGGTTGCTTCCATCTCTTCGCCATTGTGAAAAGAGCAGCAACAAACATGGATGTACAAGTGTCTCTGCAATAGGATGAGTTCTTTGGGTACATGCCAAGGAGTGGTACAACTGGGTCAAATGGTGGGTTCATTTGTAGTTTTTTAAGAGTTCTCCACACTGCTTCCCATAGGGGCTGAACCAGTTTTCAGCCCCACCATCAGTGGATGAGTGTTCCCCTTTCCCCACATCCTCTCCAACATTTGGCATCTTGATCTTAGCCAGTCTGACTGGGGTAAGATGAAATCTTAAAGTGGTTTTAATTTGCATTTCCCTGATTTCTAATAATGTTGAACACCTTTTAAGACGTTTCTTAGCCATTTTTATTTCTTCTTTTGAGAACTCTCTGTTCAGATCCTTAGCCCATCTTTATTTGGCTTACTTGCTTTCTTGATTCTTTTGCTTTTTTTGAGTTCTTTATCTATTCTGGATGTTAAGACTCTGTCAAATGTTTTGCTGGTGAAGATTTTCTCCCATTCTGTGGGCTTTCTCTTTTCCCTTCACTTCCTTGGTTGCTACTTTTGATGTACAAAAGATTTTCAGTTTAATGAGGTCCCACTTGTTGATTCGTGACCTTATTTACTGAGAAATTGATGTCTGGTTTAGAAAATCTTTTCCTACACCTATATGTTGTAAGTAATTGCCAACGTTTTCTTCTAACAGTTTCAGAGTTTCAGATTTCACGTTGAGGTCTTTGATCCATTTGGAGTTCACTTTTGTGCAAGATGAAAGAGAAAGATCTAGTTTCATTCTTCTACAGTTGGAGATCCAGTTTGCCAGCAAACTTTCTGAAGATGTTGTCTTTACTCTGGTGATTGTTCTTGGCCCCTTTGTCAAATATGAGGTGGATAAAACTGCATGTACTCATGTTTGGCTCTTCAGTTATGTTCCATTGATCTACGGGTCTACTTTTTTTTTTTTGACATATCATGTTGTGTTGCTGACTATAGCTCTGTACTCTAGTAATAGTAATCCCCTAGCATTGCTCTTAGTGCTCAGGGTTGCTTTGGCTATCTGGGTCTTTTGTGCTTCCATATGAATCTTAAGATGCTTTTTTCCAATTCCGTGAAAAATGTCATGGGGATTTTAATTGGCATCACATTGAATCTATAAATGGCTTTTGGTAGGATGGTCATTTTGACAATATTAATTCTCCCAATCCATGAGCATGGGAGGTCCTTCCATTTCTCGTGTCTTCCTCAATCTCTCTCTTTAAAGATTTCAATTTTTCATTGTAGAGGTCTTTAATGCCTTTGGTCAGGTTCATTCTGAGATATACTTGTATATATATAATATATATATATATATATATTATATATATATATAATATATAATATATATATGTGTGTGTGTATTTTTGAGGCTACTGTGAAAGGGAGTTTTTCCATGTACTCTTTCTCTGACAGGTTGTTATTGGTATCTAGAAAGGTTACTGATTTCTGAAGATTAATTTTGTGACCTGTGACTATACTGAAAGTATTAATCACTTCTAAAAGTTTTCCGGTGGAATTTTTGGCATTTTTAAGATATACTATCATGTTGTCTGTGAAACGGGATAATTTAACTTCTTCTTTTCCAACTATTACTCTTTTAATTCCCTTCTCTTCTGTTATTGCTCTACCAAGTCTCAAGCACTATAGTAAAAAGGAGTGGAGCCCACCTCCCTCTGCTTCCCTGGGCATGAATGACCTGCAGGCCTCTCTCCAGGGCAAGTTGATCAATCCCTCTACACCTTGACTCCCCCAGCCTCATTCACCCTCCCATCCCCTGGCCCATTTCTCCTAGCCTGGGATGTGTCCCATTCCTTGTCTTGGCACCCCACACACCATGAGAACCACCACTGCTTCCTGATCCTTTGCATCCAGACCAACCCAGTTTCTTCTGGGGTCCCCGGGAGCCCTCTGGGCCTGGCCCCACCCTCACCTCCCTCTGCTTCCCTGGGCTGCACAACACACCACCCTTTTCCCTGGATGCCAGGGCTGACCTTTCCAATTCCTGATGCTTTTCATCCAGACCAACGCAGTTCTTCATTGCATCCCCAGGAAAATTTGGGGCCTCTTCCCATCCCCATCTCCCTTTGCATCTCAGGATGGCATGGCAACCAGCTACCCTAGACCAGCATTTTCCTGGGCCCTGCTCCTAGGCCAGTGCAACCCCCAAATTCCTGAGGCCAAAACATTCCTGGAGGAATCCAGAACTTAGAAGAAAGGCTGAGAGCATCTGATCCTCATCTGACTTGGGCCTCTGTGGGAACTCCCGAAGACAAAAGCAATCTGGCCACTCCAATATAAAATCAAAAGAGAGAACTGGAAGGTTAGAGGAACCAGCTTTTCATGTCCAAAACATAAAGCACAAAGACACATAAAGTGTACAAAAAGAGGCAGACCTAAACTTGAAGGATTGAGTCTCACACAAGAATCAGAAACTGCAAAAGAAATTCACATGTCAAAATCACAGAGAAAACATAATAACATGAAAAACCAAAATAACATGTCCCCAACAAATACCAATAGTCCTCTAGAGGAGTACAGTTAGAGAAACTACAAAAGAAATTCACCTCTCAAAATCACAGAGAAAAAATAATAACATGAAAAACCAAATTAACATATCCCCACCAAATACCAATAGTCTTCTAGAGGAGTACAATGAGAACCCCAAAGAGATAATGCAGGACATGGAACTCAAAAGAACAATTATATACATGATAAAAGATTTCAGTGAATTTAAAGAACACACAAACAAGGTAATCATAGAGCTGAAGGAAGATAGGGATAAACTTCTGAATGAATTCAGAAAAGAGCTAGAAATATTGAAGAATGCTCAGGCTGAAATAAAGAATGAAGTGAAACACTCCATAAGCCAATTAGAAATGACAGGAGAAAGCCTCACCAATAGGATGAATGAAATAGAAAACAGAATATCAAGATTGGAAGATAAAGTGGAAGAACTAGACCACTCAAGCAAAGATTATGATAAATTTAAGAAATCACAAGAATGGAATATGCAAGAGTTGTGTGACACCATAAAAAGACCAAACCTATGAATCATAGGCATACAGGAAGGAGAAGAATCTCAAGATAATGGCATGGACCAGATCCTCAACAGAATCGTCAAAGAAAATTTCCCAAAATTAAAGAAAGACATGTCTATACAAATACAAGAAGCATATAGAACACCAAACAGACAGGACCAGGAAAGAAACTCTCCACAGCACATCATAGTAAAAACACTACACGTACAGAATAAAGAGACAATATTGAAAGCTGCAAAAGAGAAACAAGACACATATAAAAGAAAACCCATTAGGATTACAGTTGACTTTCAGTGAAAACTATGAAAGCCAGAAGAGCCTGGACCAAAGTATTCCCAGTTTTAAATGACCACAGATGCCAACCCAGATTACTATACCCAGTGAAAATGTCTATTATAGCTGAATAGGGAAAGAAAAATCTTCCTTGACACAAATAGGCTGAAGGAGTTCATGTCCACAAAACCAGCCCTTCAGAGAGTTCTGGAAGCAATACAAAGAGCTGAAGAAAGGAACGACTATACCCAAGGGGTTGTGGAAAGAAATTCAATGAAGGTATAACTGGAAAAATACAGCTATATCACAATTGCAAACAGAAATAAAAATGACAGGATTCAATACTCATCTTTCATTAATAACTTTAAACATTAATGTACTGAACTCCCCAGTCAAAAGACACAGACTAGGTAAATGGATTAAGAAACAAAACCCATCTTTTTATTGGCTGCAAGAAACTCATCTTACTTTCAAGGACAGACACTATCCTAAAGTGAAAGGATGGAAAAAAATATACCAAGGAAATGATACTAAGAAAAAAGCAGACGTAGCAATTCTAATATCTGAAAAAATAGACTTTAAAACTAATCAGAAGAGATGAAGAGGTCCATTTCATTCTGATCAAAGGAACAATAAATCAAGAAGATATTACATTCATGAACATATATTCATGAAATTCTGGTGCACCCAACTCCATAGAAATGGACAGATATCTAAAGGCATGGGAACACCAAAACTAAACCAAGAAGATATCAACAGTTTAAACAGGGCTTTAAGACACAGATAGGTCAACTGGGCAGAAACTTAAGAGAAAGACATCTGAATTAAACAATACCATACATCAAATGGACTTAAGAGACATCTACCAAGTATTCTACCCAAGCACCAAAGGACACACTTTCTACTCAGAACTCCATGGAACCTTCTCCAAAATCGACCATATACTAGGGCACAAAACAAACCTCAACAATTACAAAAAGAATGAAATAATTCCATGCATTCTATCAGACCACAATGCAATAAAGCTTACAATCAACACCAGAAGAAGCCCTAATCACCACATGAACACATGGAGATTAAACACACAGTCTTAAATGATGAATGGGTCAAAAGACAGAGAAACTAAGAAAGAAAAATATTCCTGGAACTAAATGAAAAGGACAATATAACACAACAAAACTTCTGAGACACACTGAAAGCTGTCATTAGAGGGAAGTTTACAGCTCTAAGTGCCTACATCAAAAAATCAGAAAGAACACAAATAAGGGACTTAACATTGCAACCAAGACACTTGCAAAGCAGCAACAAATGAAACCCAAACACAGCAGACAATAAATAACAAAAATCAGAACAGAAATTAATGAAATCAAAATAAAGAAAACAATACAAAGAATCAACGAACCCAAGAGCTGGTTCTTTGAAAAGATAAACAAGATTGATAGACTGCTAGCCCAGTTAACCAAAAGAAAGAAAGAGCACCTCGA
>NW_008339223.1:1544749-1546596 GCF_000622305.1 Nannospalax galili
CGACGAAGAAAAGCCCAGGACCAGATGGATTTACAGCAGAATTCTATCAGCTATTTAAAGAAGATCTGCATCTAATACTACTTAATTTATTCAAAAAAATAGAAATGTAGGGGCAACTTCCAACTTCCTTCTATGAAGCCAGCATCACTTTAATACCAAAGTCAGGTAAAGATACAACCAAAAAAGAAAACTATAGACCCATATCCTTAATGATCATAGATGCAAAAATTCTCAACAAGATACTTGCAAAGCACATACAGACACACATCAAAAAGATATTCCACCATGATCAAGTCGACTTTATCCCAGAGACGCAGGGATGGCCCAATATATGTATGTCAATAAACACCATAAATCATATAAATGGGCTCAAAGGCAAGAACCACGTGGTCATCTCAATAGATGCAGAGAAGGCCTTTGACAAAATTCAACATGTATTTATGTTCAAAGTCCTAGAGGGAATTGGAATGGAGGGAACATACCTCAACATAATTAAAGCCATATATAACAAACCCACAGCCAACATCATTCTAAATGGAGAAAAACTGGAAGCATTCCTTTTGAAATCAGGAACCAGACAAGGCTGTCCACTATCTCCAGTTCTCTTTCACATAGTTCTTGAAACTCTTGCAAGAACAATAAGACAATAACAGGAAATTAAAGAAGTAATAATAGGAAGAGATCAAATTAACCCTTTTTCAGATATATTATATCTAAGAGATGCCAAAAATTCCACTAGAAAACTCCTAGAAATTATTAACAAGTTCAGTAAAGTGGCAGGTTACAAAATTAACCTACAAACTTCTGTAGCCTTTCTATATACCAATAACAAGCAATAAGAGAAAGAGCACATGGAAACACTCCCCTTCACAATACCTGCAAAAAAAAATAAAATATCTCGGGATACACCTGACCAAAGACATTAAAGACCTCTACAATTAAAATTTTAAATCCTTAAATAAAGAGACTGAGGAAGTCATCAGAAGATGGCAGGGCCTCCCATGATCATGGATTGGAAGAATTAATATTGTGAAAATGACCATCCTACCAAAAGCCACTTATACATTCAACACAATGCCAATCAAAATCCCCATGACATTTTTCACAGAATTGGAAAAAAAACACCCTAAGATTCATATGGAAGCACAAAAGACCTCAGAAAGCAAAAGCAACCCTGAGCACTAACAGCAATGCCAGGGTAATTACTATACCATATTTTAAGCTGTATTACAGAGCTATAGTCTTAAAAGCAACATGGTAATGGCACAAAAAAATAGACCCATAGATCAATGGAACAAAATTGAAGACCCAAATATGAGTAAATGCAATTTCAGTCACCTGATATTTGACAAAGGCCCAAGAATATTCACTGGAGGAAAGACAGCATGTTCAGCAAATGGTACTGGCAAAATGGATCTCCACCTGTTGAATAATGAAACTAAACCCCTATATTTCACCTTGAACAAAAGTATATTCCAAATGCATCAAAGACCTCAATGTAAATCCTGAAAGCTTGTAGGGAAAAATCTACAAGATATAGGTGTAGGAAAGGATTTTCTAAACTGGACATCAATTCCTCAGGAAACAAGGGCAAGAATTAACAAATGGGACCTCATTAAGCTAAAAAGCTTCTGTACATCAAAGGAGGCAACCAGGGAAGTGAAGAGAAAACCCACATAATGGGAGAAAATCTTCACCAGTGACACATCCAACAGAGGTTTAATAACCAGAATATATAATGAACTCAAAATACAGAGAATCAAGACAAAAAGTAACCCAATTAAAACATGGGTGTTAGCTGAACAGAGAGTTCTCAAAAGAAGAAATAAAGATGGCTATGAAACATC
>NW_008339223.1:1547003-1548587 GCF_000622305.1 Nannospalax galili
CTAGTGGATAATGAAAATGTGGTTCATTTATATGATGGAGTTCTACTCAGCAGTAAAGAAAGATGAAATCATGAAATTTGCAGGTAAATGGGTGGAACTAGAAACTGTCATACTAAATGAAGTAACGCAGACTCAGAAAAAGAAATGATGTATGTTCTCCTTCATATGTGGATCCTAACACCAAATCCTGATAAGTGAGTATGTATCCAGACATAACTACAGGAACCCGGATAATGGAAAGGATCCAGGGAAGTAAAGGAAAAGAAAGAACCTGAAAGAGAAGAACAGTGGGAAACAGGTCTTAATAAGTGAGATATGGATAAAAATTGGGTTAGTTTAAGAGATGAGGGGAGAGGGGAGGGTATACAAGGAACCTAGGGGATAAAGGGAAAGAAGGAGCTCAAGAGAGGTAGGACCATAGGAAAAGGGTATTAGTAAGGGAGAAAGGAGGGGAATGGGGGCATCTTAAGTGGGAAAACCGTGATGGAGGGGTGAGACAATGTGAGAGATAAACAAGCCTAGCTAGTTTTAAAAACTAGAGGGAACAATGTCAATCCAACAACCTCCTGACAAAGTATACATACCAGATCAAGAAATATATGTCTAGGTAAGGTTTATCTAAGAACAATTGTTCTTTCCCTAAAATTTATCTACACAACACACAGCAGTTAAAAGAACCAGACTGGTTGAACTATCCTTCTTGGATTTTTAACAGACATACTTTGAGGCATACAGCAATTTGGTCAGAGGGACTTAAAAGACAGTGTTTTCTCCTTGCCCTCCTAGGTCAACTAGTTCCAGGGAACTATGAGCATCTGTCCTATAATGGTGGTGGGTCACCTGTCCTCTTGATCAAGAAGGCCAAGGATCCCCCACCAGATGGACTTGAACCAGTGTCCAGTCTATAAAGAGGAGGGTCAGCACAGAGGAATCATTTCCTCCATGCTTCCAAGTGAAGCCAACCATAGTCGAGCAGGATCTTTGACTTATCTTCACATAGGTGGAACTGGTTAATAAAAGGAGCCACGGGCTCCTCCCAAGCCCAATGTGACCCCTGAGGAACAGATCCTCAAACTACCTTAAGAGCAAAAATAAATTGGTTTATCTGGGCCAATTATATGTCCTTAAACATCCAAAAGGAAAGCATAACCAAAGATTAAAGGGGCCAATATAATTTTTTAAGAGTCCATATGTATAGCTAAAGGCTACATAACAAGCAACAATGCCAGATAGGAGATACCTTTTTTGGAGTTTTTGGCTAGGGTAGCCAAAGGGACTCCCAGATAGTAGCCAAGCATAGAACTGGGAAAATGCACAGCAGACCCCAATCTTATCTAAAGGAATGTTGATAACTGATTGCTGCTAGATGAGGAAGCACTGACCCTCCTAAAACAAAAACCTCTAGATAGGCTGAATAGATTCACCAGATGGACAAGTAGTGGGGAATGGCTGGGGGTGCCGGCAACACAGCAGACAGTAGCAGGGATATCAGAGTATAAGGGCTCTTGTGGGGGCAGGGAGGCTATGAGAGTCTGCCATCTGGGAAATGGGTGTATAGTTGAATAAGATGGTTTGGGATATTCT
>NW_008339223.1:1548689-1555535 GCF_000622305.1 Nannospalax galili
CATGTTGTGAAATTGTTTTTTAAAAATTATAGACATACACAGGTTCCAAGGATCCAAGTGCAACCAGTTATGACTAGTAATATTCAGATACACACAGATTAGAAATGCATGTGCCAACATCTCAGTGTTAGTAGCAAAAACAAAGTCTTTCTGTAAGAAACTAATTTTAGAATGAAATGGAGATCTTTTTTAAAGGTTAAAAACTCATTCAATTTTATGCCTTACAGGGCTTATACTGAGTTCAATATTGTATAACTGTATTAATTCATCTGTGAAGCTAGAAACTTACAGCCACTTGTGGAAGAGATGTACTCTTGCTCTGGAGTGTGTTACTGAATATGTTAAAACTGTAATGAAATACTTCTTCTAATTGTGTAGTATTAACTTTTTAAAAAAATTTTACTTCATGTTAAATAGTAGAGGTGATAAACATTACCAGTGAAATCTACCTGATGACTTTATATCTGTACTCAGGTACTAAGTATCCAAGTGTAACCAACTGTGACTAATAATAATCAGATATATAGAGATTAAAGACACATGTGCAAACATGTAAGTGTGAGTAGCATTAAAAATGTAGGAAACAGCATATCTTAAAATGAAATGGAGATCTTCTTCAAAGGTAAAAATTCATTCAATTTTATGTCTTACAGGGTTTATACTGAGTTCAATACTATATGACTTTATTAATTCAGCTGTGAACCTAAATATTTACATCCATCTTTGACGGAGATGTATCCTTGCTCTGGAATGTGTTACTGAATATTTTAAAGCTGTAATGAAATCCTTCTTCTAATCATGTAGTTATTAAATTTTTAAAAATTAAAAAAGAGGAGCGGAGACAGTGAACAGCCTTGTCTGGTTTCTGATGTCAATGGGAATGCTTCCAGGTTTTCTCCATTTAGAATGATGTTGGCTGTGGGTTTGTTGTATATGGCTTTAATTATGTTGAGGTATGTTCCCTCAAGACCAGTTCCCTCTATGACTGTTTGTCTCTTTCATTTAGTTCCAGGAATACTTTATTTCTCCTTAATCCATTTATCATTCAAGAGTTTCTTGTTTGATCTCCTTTAGTTCATGTAGTTACTAGGGTTTCTTCCAGCGTTGATTTTAAGCTTTATTGCCTTGTGGTCTGATAGAATCCATGGAATTATTTCAAATTTTGTAATTTTTGAGGCTTGTTTTGTGTCCCAGTATGTGGTCAGTTTTGGAGAAAGTTCCATGGGGCACTGAATAGAAAGTATATTGTTTGATGCTTGGGTGGAATATTCAGTAGATGTCTGTTAGGCCCACTTGATGTGTGGCATTGTTTAGTTCACATCTTTCTTTTTATTCTATGTCCCATTGCACTGTCTGATGGAGACAATGGGATATTGAAGTCCCCTACTATTAATGAATTGGGATTAATCTAGGTCTTAAAGTCATGTAGTGCTGTTTTTATGAAGTTTGGTGCACCAGAGTTTGGTGCACATATGTTCTTGATCGTACTATCTTCTTGGTATTGTTCCTTTGATCAGAATGAAGTGGCCGTCCTTATCTCTTCTGATTAGTTTTAGTTTGAAGCCTATTTTGTCAGATATTAGAATTGCAAATCATGCTTTTTTCTTTGCACCATTTGCTTGGAATAATTTTTTCTATCCTTTCACCTTAAGGTAGTGCCTGTCCTTGAGGTGAGATGGGTTTCTTGCAGACAACAGGTGGATTTTTGTTTCTTAATTCATTCAACTAGCCTGTCTTTTGACTGGGGAGTTCAGTCCACTGATATTTAAAGTTATTAATGAAAGATGTACATTGATCCCTGTCATTTTGATTTCTGTCTTCATTCTTGGTCTAACTGTGCATTTCCATGGTTATACCTTCATTTAGTTTCTGTAACCCCTTGGGTATAGTCATTCCTTTCTTCAGCTCTTTGTATTGCTTCAAGAATCCTCTGAAGGGCTGGTTTTGTGGTCCTGAATTCTTTCACCCTGTTTATGTCATAGAGGATTTTTCTTTCCCCTTCAACTATAATAAACATTTTGGCTGGATATAGTAATCTGGGTTGGCATCTGTGGTCATTTAACACTGGGAATACTTTGATCCAGGCTCTTCTGGCTTTCATAGTTTGCACTGAAAAGTCAGCTGTGATCCTAATGGGTTTTCCTTTATATGTGACTTGTTGTTTCTCTTTTGCAGCTTTCAGAATTTTCTCTTTATTTATGCGTATGTGTGTGTCTGTGTCTGTGTATATATGTCACATATGGACATTCCATGTATAGTTTCTTTACTGATTCTATTTGGTGCTCTGTGTGCTTCTTGTATTTGTATGGACATGTCTTTCTTTAATTTTGGGAAAATTTCTTCTACAATCCTGTTGAAGATCTGGTCCATACCATTGTCCTGAGATTCTTCCCTTCCTGTATGCCTATGATGCATAAGTTTGGTCTTTTTATGGTGCCACACAATTCCTGCATATTCCATTCCTGTGTTTTTAACGTTTTTTCATAATCTTTGCTTGAGCAGTCTAATCATCAACTTCATCTTCCAATCTTGATATTCTGTTTTCCATTTCATCCATTCTGTTGGTGAGGGTTTCTCCTGTCATTTCTAATTTGCTTACTGAGTGTTTCACTTCCTTCTTCATTTCAGCCTGAGTAGTCTTCAATATTTCTCTTTTGTGAATTCACTCAGAAGTTTATCCTTATCTTCTTTCAGTTTTTTGACTTCTTTGTTTTTATGTTTTTTAAATCTTTTCTGAAATAAGGTATCCCTGTAGTCCCACCTGTCCTGGAACTTCCTATGTAGACCAGGCTGGCCTCAAACTCACAAAGATCTGCCTGTCTCTGCCTCCCAAGTCCTGGGATTGAACAGGTGAGTCACCATACCCAGCCCTGTTTGTGTGTTCTTTAAATTCATTTAATTATTTTATCATGTTTATAATTGTTCTTTTCAATTCCATATCCTGTGTTATCTCTAGAGGGTTCTCATTGTATACCTCCTCTGTAGGACTGTTCGTGCTTAGTGGGGATATATTATTTGGGTCTTCCATGTTATTATTTTTTTCACTGTGATTTTGGTATGTGGATTTCTTTTGTTGTATGTGATTCTGGTGTGAGACTCATGCCTTCCTTTGTTGAGTTGAGGTCTGTTTCTGTTTGTATACTTTATTTGCCTTTGTTGTTTTCTTATTGGGGATGAAAGGCTGGTTGGTCTAGGCTTCACGTTCTCTCTTTTGATTTTATATTGAAGGGGACTGATGGCTTTAGTCCAGCTACTCAAGAGTTCTCACAGAGGCCCAAATAGGATGAGGATCAGATGGTCTCAGACTTTCTCTTAAGGTCTGGGTCCCTCTAGTCAGCACAGTACAAACACAGTACAATTCAGGAGGCTTGCTAGGTACAGGTAGGATTCAAACACTCTCAGTCAGAGAAGAAGGCTGCTCTCAGGTGTGCAAAGGCAGGTTGAAGGTGGGATCAGGCTGTGAGGACTCTAGGGTAGTAGACTGAAGAATTGGGTTGATCTGGGTGCAAAGGATCAGGTCGCAGTTGGGGGATCTGGGCCAAGAGGTTAGTCCAGATATCTGGGTTGCCAAGAGCAGAAGTGGGCCTGTGCCCACAGCTACGAGGAGAACAGGATGTGGGAGCTGGGAGACTGAATCAGGTTGTGGGAGTCAATGTGCAATGGATGGGGTCAAATTTACCAGGGAAGGAGGCTGGCCTAAGGAATCCCAGTCAGGTTGGGAGTGGGGCAGCCAGGGAAGAAGGCTGGTCTCAGGTCTGCAAAGACAGGTTGGGGGTGGGGACAGGCTGTGAGAACTCTAGGGAACTAGACTGAAGAATGGGTTTGTCTGGGTGCAAAGGACTAGGAAGTAGTGGGGAGATCTGGGTCAAGAGGGTAGTCCAGAGGTCTAGGGTGCCCAGAGAAGAAGTGGGCCTGTGCCCACGGCTAGAAGGAGAATGGATGTGGGAGCTGTGAGATTGAATCTAGTTGTGATTCAGTCAAGGCACAGTGGATTGGGTCCTGGTTTTTATTTATTTGTTTATTTATTTACTTATTCATTCATTCATTTATTCATTTAATTTATCTATTTATTTTCTTTCAGTGTTTTAAAAAGCATTTAAATTTTTTTTTAATTTTCAGATTTAATTTTCAAGTTTTTTTTTAGAAGCATTTCATTACAGCTTTAACATATTCAGTAACACATTCCAGAGCAAGGATACATCTCTTTCAAAGGTGGCTGTAAATTTTTAGGTTCACAGTTGAATTAATACAGTCATACAATAATGAACTCAGTAAAAGCCCTGTAGGACATAAAATTGGATGAGTTTTTACCCTTTAAAGAAGATCTCCACTTCATTTTAAGATATGTTGTTTCCTACATTTTTTTTTCAATAAAATATTTTTTTTTCAATTAGAAGAAGCATTTCATTACAACAGCATTAACCTATTCAATAACATTTTTCTGAGCTAGGGTACATCTCTTTCAAAATTGGCTGTACATTTCATACAGAACACCCCAATCATATTCATCTTTATATCTGCATCCCAAATGGCACCCTCCCATAGCCCCCCCACCCCCCACTTGAGCCCGTATACTCTGTCATCCTTGTGTTATCGGCACCCCCAGCCATTCCCCAGTGCTTGTCTATCCGTTGAGTCTAGTCAGCCTATCTAGAGTTCCTTGTTTTAGGAAGATCAGCTCTTCCTCATCTAGCTGCAAACTGTTGCCAATATTCCTTCAGATAAGATTGGGGTCTGCTGTTCATTTTCTCAGTTCTATGCTGGGTTACTGTCTGGGAGTCTCTTGGGCCACCCCAGCCAACAACTCAAAAGAAGGTATCTCCTATACTGATGACGTTAATCTTTGGTTATACTTTCCTTTGGGGTATTTAAGACCATACAGCTGGCCCAAATAAACCAATTTATTTTTACTCTTAAGGTCGTTTGAGGATCTGTTCCTCAGGAGTCACATGGGCTTGGGAGGAGCCCCTGGCTCCTTTCTTTTACCAGTTCCAACTATGTGAAGATAAGTCAAAGGTCCTGCTCAACCATGACTGGCTTCACTTGGAAGCATTTTTAAAACAATTTTCAGCAGCTAAAATTTCCTCCAAATCAAAGATATGTAAACTTTTCCTTCACAGGTCAATCAGTGACTATTTTAGATTTTCATATGTTTGTTTTGGTAGTACATGGTCACAATATCTATAAATGTAAAGGTCACTGTAACTGGAAGGCATGATTGTGGTCCAAATAACTAGTAAATCATTCATTGGCATATGTTTATAATTCTCCAACCTCTCTGCTAGACTAGATACCCCCAAATCTCATACACATTTACTTATTTATTTGGAGGCTATATGAAGAGCCTGCCCTCTCTCCTAACCACAGTGGTTTATGAGTACCTTTCTTTCTCTATGCACATGCATCACAGATAGTTCCAAAAAAGATAACAAATAGAGAATTTACACTTGCAAGTCGTTCCCAGTCTTTAAAAAAGTACTTACACTTGGAAAAGGAGAATTCTCAGAATTATTTATGGGAAATTAATGAAGATCATTGATTCAGCTGTAGTTATCTCTAAGGATTTTGTTGATACAACCAAAGTTCAGTGCCAACTGTGGCCAAAAATTATTTGCTGAAGAAATTACAAGGAGCTTAGAGGAAATGACAAATTTTTTTCCCTTTAGTTTCTTAAGTGGTAACAAACCCATCAAAATAATGATGTTTGATGACTGATTATGCTCCATGGGTATGAGGTTTAAATAACACAGTGCCAGAGCCCCTCTGTCTAATTAACTAGTCAACAGATGACAGATAACTTAGAAATACTGACACAGGTATTGATAAAGCACATGGATAGTGTGAATATTCTTCAGATTCATGACAGCAAAGATGGACGCTGAATTCTTGGCTTAAATGGAGCCCATGGCCTCTTTGGATTGCCTGATGTTTCTTGTGAATTTATCTCCCTTCAGGTATGTTGAATGGGAGTTTGACACTATGAGAGTCTTTCTGTGGGGCATCTTTCTGACTCCAAATTTAGAAAAAACTATTTTTCCTTTTTTAAAGAAAGAATGCTCATATTGCCTTACCTTTTATTTATTTATTATTTATGTCTTTGTCTTATGAACTGAAAACCCCACCACCTCATTTTGTTCTCATGTTTTAAATTAATTCAACAATGTGTTTGTCAAAGGTCATCATGGTAGGTAAGGATATAACATGGAAAAGCATCCAGTAAAATAGATAAAGTTAGGATCAGCACTGAAAGTAAGTAATTTTAAAATTGCATATAGTAAGAAGATTTGGGCAAGACTATGCCCAATGAGCTGAATCAAGCATCACTCTGACAATGAGTTCTGAGGCACTAAGAGCTCTAGATCCTTGAGTGGTTTTAATGCTCACAGAATTCCTGTAAAACTCATCTCTCAGAAGTGAGCAGAGTTTAACTTGCACCTGAAGCTCAAGGCACTATTAACAGAATGCCTCCACAGTCCACACCTGGTGAAGAAGGCCTTGATCACAGTGAAGAACTGTGCGAGTATAGAGGGGAAACTGCAAATGGGCAGAGACTTCCTTTATATTGTTTAAGGGATTTCAACATAATCATTTTAGGTAAAAAGGATAACATGCAAGTTCATTTCTGTGACAAATATACATTGTCTATCCAATTATTGGGCAAATGATTCCACGCAAGGATCTTCCATTTGCTATTTTTACATTAAAATAAAACTATTTATTAATCACTTGCTCTGTGAGAAATATTGTGATAAGTACTTTGTTTTTTAAATTTCATCTTTATAAAGACTATAGGATTTAGATACTTCTTCTTTTTATAAAATGAAGAAAGCAGTGATTAGGAAAAAA
>NW_008339223.1:1555681-1564859 GCF_000622305.1 Nannospalax galili
CCTAATATATATTATTATATATACATGTCACATACAAATATATGTATTGTATAGCATACATCATATCTCATGAAATTTATACATCCTATAATATTCATATAATATTTACATTTTTTGCCATGTTCAAGTATCAAACCCATGGCTTTCTGCCTGCTAGGCATTCATATATATCATAGGTATATATGTATAAATATATTTATGTACATATGTGTCTATAACATATGCCTTTGTATGCATTATATACTGTGTTTGTCTATATTATTTATCAAGTTGACAGGATTTAGAATCACCTAAGAAATAAGCCTCTGTGCATGCCTGTGAGGTTGATTGAGATGGGAAGAGCCACCTTAACTGTGGGCAGCACCAGTCTGTGGAATAGGATATTAGACTGAATAAAAAGAAGAAACAAACTAAACACAGGTATTCACCACTTTTTTCTTCCTGACTATGGGTGCAACAGGATCAGCTGCTTCACACTCCGGCCACCATAGCTTCCCTCACATTATACCCTCAAACTATGATCCAAAATAAACCTTTCCATCCTTCAATTGAATTGATATTTTATTACAGTAACAAAAAAGTAATGAATACCAAAAATTGGTACCCATTGTGGAGTTGTTGCTGTGATAAGATGGCCATGTGGTTGATGGACCTTTCTAACCAACTCACTGTAGAAGCCTGTAGGAGAATTTGAAACTTTGCACCAGAATAGCCCTTGAATGCTGTAAGCAAAACTTAAGAGTCCATTTAGGGTGTGAGCTTGGAGGACAAGAACACTGAGAGAAATGCAGACAGTGGAAGCTGGGTTTCTGAGGGTTCACAGGGACCTGGGGACATTTGTGTTATATTCTCACAATCTGGCTACATTCTTTCCATGTCCCAAGAACTTGAGTGAAACTGAATTTAAAGGTAATGGATGAATTTGTTTGTAGGAGGAAACTTCAAGACAGGTGAGTCTTCAGGCTGTTAGACAGAGACTGCTTACTTGCTTATCCAGGTCTACAGTAAAATAGAGTAAGAAGTTGGGCACAAAGATATAAAAATGTGTAGTTTTGTGAGGAAAAGAACACGAATGAGTTTAAATTTGCTTTAAAAAGGCATATAATTGCCAAAGGGAAACATAAAGCTATCCTAAGAGCAAGACCACACCCATCAAAGGTCCACCTTTTGAAAATGCAAAATTATTTGGAAGGGAAGAGTAGGAACAGTGGATGTAGCTGAAGAGGGTCTTTGATCAAAAATAACTGTATAAAGATGATTAAGATGTTGCCATGAAATACATAAAGATCCAACAAAAAATATTTTTTCAAAAGCAACAAAAAATATTTTTAAAAAATCAACTGCTTAGGAAAGTAATTTTTCAGATTCAACTTACAAAATACACAATACAGCCAGGGTCCAAGAGGCCAAGCTCTGTACTGAACTGGCAGCAGAAATTGGCATCATCTTCCATGTGGTATCAGTTTTCTAGGCATGAAAGATGCAAGATTGAGAGTATGATAAAATCTTGCTCCATGGTTTCAGAGAATGACTGAGGCAGGCAGTATGCAACCAGGCCGCAGCCTAAAAGGAGACCCTGAGAGGCCAACATGCAAAGCTGTGGCTATGAAGCCCAAGTTACTGTGGAGAACCCAGGATGCTAAAGATGCGGAAATCATTTGACATCTGCTGCGGGATACTGCATGCAGGAGTGGAGCTAACCCAACAAGGAGGTTGTGTGTGCTTCAGGCAGTGGGACTGGAGGAACAAGGATAGCTAAGCCTTTCGGAGCTTAGATGATTTCATGTGAACCCCAGATGCTGGACATGGAGCTGCAGGGTTTGGTGTTTTCCCTGTCAGGCTTTGGTTTTGCTTTGGTCCAATCTTACCTTGCCTGCTTCCAGTCCTCCTTGAGGAATGCAGGTATTTATTCTGTGCCAACGTATGCATGTGACTTTTTATTGAATTTTTGCAAATTTCATGCAGTAAATTTTGATATTTAGACCTCCTCCCCTATCTGGACCCCTTTTACAGCCCCTTGCCCCCACCAGATTTCAGGCCCTCTGCCATACACATTAAGGCCTATCGAGCCAAGTTTGTTTCTCCCAAAGCACTTCAGTGTGGAACCTGGTTAACGTACCTAGCATCACACCCTTAAAGAAAACCAACTCTCTCCTCCCAGAAGTAATTGATTGCGAATACTTCCTCATCTACAGTTGAGATTTTTCCCCACTTCCCCACTTCCATGATGGGATTTGTCTGGTTTGAGCTTGCATGGGATTTGTGCATGCTGTTTCCATTGCTGTTAGTTCATATGAGTGATTTCCCAGCTGGAAAACTCTGTTTCTTGGTTACTCACCACCTCTGACTCTTACAGTCTTTCCACACCTCTTCCTCAATGGTCCCTGAGCCTTGGGTGGCAGAGGATCGATGTCTTTTTCTGTGTCCTATTCAGGAATGAGCACTCTGAAGCCTCTTTTCTCTGCACTTTGGATGGTTGTGGCTTTTTGGGTTAATCACCATCTGTTGCTATGAGGAAGCTTTGTTGGTGAGAGTTAAGAGATGCCTTAATTTTCTTTCCTCCATCTATTCTGCTATGTTCCTTGAGCCTTAGGTGTAAAGGTTGCATTGTAGATGTGTCATTTAGGGCTGGGAACCTCACAGACAATTGTGGATTTTTTTTTTAATAGAAGTTTACAGTTAACACATTGCCTTACATCTCAGAAAAGTGAGTCTTATGTTCAAGTTCATAAGGCACACTGAGAAAAATTGTTGGGGGTAAGGAGTTTACCAGAAAAGTTTTTAACACCTAGACAGAGTGATAGATAGGCAATGGCATGTTGGGGGTTCTGAGGAGAGGTCAGGCCCTAGCAGTATTGTCAGGGGCTCTGAAGAGAGGAATCAAGGCCCCCATGGCAGAAGCATGGTCCTGAGGATGGAGATAGTTTCACTGCATGAACCTGCAGCCAGGCTTTTAGATCCCTTAGCAGAAGGCAGGGGATGGGTGAAGAGCAGGGTGGGTGACAGCCAATACCTCATTTGAAGTAAACACACTTCAGCAAGTGAGCAATCCTGGCACCTAGATGTCCGTTACCTGCAGAGTCTCAATAGATCACCTCTTCCATATCAGTGAGAGGGGAAGGCCACTGTTGCCTGGGCAGCAGCTATCTTCCAACAGTGCATTCTTACAAAGAGACTTGTATATTTTAAAGGTGTTAAAATTATGGGGACCTTTGGTCAAATTTTTGTATTGAATTTTTAATAATTTCATGCAATATATTTTATCATATTTGGACTCCTCCTATATGGATCTTTCTTAATGCTCCCTGCCCAATTTCATGTACTCTGTCATATATGTTAAGGCCAATAGACACAAATTTGTGCTCAACTATGGGTACTTTTGATGTTGGGCTGAATGCATTTTTCTTATAAAATGGTCATGAGCCCATGGGGAAGAGTTAAGGAAGGTTACAGCTTAGAAGTGATGTACTTGGGTGTCAAGTTGACAAGGGATAGTTTATATTGATTCTCAAGGAGTTGGAATGTAGAATTATCTAAGAGAAAATCCTCCTGGCATTCCTGTCAGGGATGATCTAGACTAGGTTAACTGAGTTGGGAAGACCTACTTTAACTGTAGGAAGCACCATTCCGAAGGTCCTAGGCTAAATAAAAAGGAGAAATACAGATGAACACCAGCATTCAGCACTCTCTTTCCTGACTGCCAATGCAATGTGACCAGCTGCCTCAAGTTTCTGCTACTGTGCCTTTCCCTGTGTCACTGGCTGTACCCTGGAACTGTAAGCTAAAATAGGCCCTTCATTCCTTAAGTTGCTTGTGTAATGGTATATTATCACAGCCACCATAAAGTAAGTAAAACGTAACTTAAATATATTTGATGTAACTAGAACTGAACTTCTCCAGCTCATTACAAATGTTACCCAGAATTTACATGGTCACTTACATGTTTCCTGCATCTCTACCAAAGAATGTGCAATGAAAACCATTAAATACGATGCAATTTGTAAGCCTTTCATTAAATAATGATTCTCAGCTGGATTTCTTTAAAATCAAACTAAAGCAAACATATGTAACTATCATTGCAAGAAATTATTTTGCTGATTTAGTCTTGAATCATTCATTTTAAGCTATGCATTAGAGTCCTTGTTGATATATTTCTGTCTTAGCTTAGCACAAATTGTGGGATGAATTCAGTGGTTTTCAGGGTGTGATTTGTGTGAAATGCCCCTAGTGTTTCAAGTTTCCTGAGTTTGTAGGGAATGATCAAATCCATATGTAGAGAGCTGGGGATACAGTTCAGTGTTAGAGTGCTTGCCTAGAGTTTGTAAGACCCTGGGTTCAATCCCTGTCACTACAAAACAAAACAAAAACCCGCAAGTAGAAGGACAAAATGGTGCTATTCAAGGATCAGAGCTAATTACAAATTTCTAACATGTATGCTCTTGGGCATGGGGTTACGTGATAAGTAAAGTTTCACTCAATCTAGAGCTGGATTCTGGATGTGGGAGCGAGGTGGGTTAATGTTGTGGGTGTGAATATGGTACTTTAAAATCTCCAAAACCCTAATTTGGTTGGCAAGCTTTGAAAACATTGTGAGGCATTTTTTGTTTTCCTTTACATTGTTATTGGGCCAGTCTTACATTTTCTCTAAGATTAAAGCACATAAGTGTGCCATTGTACAATCTTATTTCATTAGTCACAAGAAGCTGCTTAAGAGCAAAGACTAAGTCATTGCCAAATGACAGCCAAGGTTTTAGCTAAGTAATATCAGGAAAGGCAATGGATCAGATTCTAAAGAACTAGATTAGACATGTCTTTGGGTTCTAGGGGAAAACCAATGCAAAAAACATCTTTTGCTTGGTTGTACAGGTTTATGGCTGTGCCCATGTTTAAAAGGTCCACTGTGGACAGAACCGTATCGAGCTTACACTGTGAATACATTTGACTATTATTTCACCTTTGTCTCTTTTATTTATAAGAGTTTATCCCCTTCTCTACTTATTTTTAATATATTCAACTTATTTTTATTTTATGTGTTTGAATGATTTTTCTACATGCATGCAATTGCATCGCATATATGTAATGCCTGTGGAGACCAGAAGAGGGTGTCAGATCCCCTGAAACTGGAGTTATAGGTGGTTGTTAGCTGCCATGTGGTTGCTGTGAACCAAACGCTGGTCCTATGTAAGAGCACCCAGTGCTTTTAACTGCTGAGCCATCTCTCCAGTCCCCCCTCCTCTACTTCTAATTTGAGCATTTCATTTTTTCCCGAAGGACTGAATTTGGTTCATTGCTTCTTTATGGTGTGGTTTAACCTATTTTTGTATTTTCTGATTAGATTAAGATTCAAAGTTGTAGGCAGTAAGATGGCACAAGTAGTCCATTGCATCTCAACAAGCACCATAGCAGGTTTCTTCCTGAGTAATTTCCTAAGTGATGGCAGTTTGATCCATTTGTTACAAAACTTCTCACTGATCTTTCACCTAATAATTTTTTGCAGAAATGCAAGAAGACTGCCTCAGTCTATTGTTTTATTAAGAGATACTAAAATCTTCCTGAAAGAATGACACCTATTCCTATATGTAGGAAGGGAGGTGGGTTAAAAATTCCTAGAAAAAAATCCAAGGGCACCACAACACAACACTAAAGCACATTACAACACTAAGCACATGAGAAAATGACTCAAGGGCACAAACCCAGACAGCATTTTCAGGTATATTTTGTAGGCATTTTCTCATTGTTAAACAACAAGGACATCTCCGGCCTGGGGGAGCAGTCAAAGCCTCAACACAGGTGAAGCAACTCTACGAAAGATTTGTCAAGAATAGAACGGACGCATCGCTCTGCTCTGCTCACTGGAGTTTGCGCTGGTGGTATACAGGTAATTTCAGTTTCGTTTTAATTTCAAATGAAATTCCAAAACAGATACTGTGGTGACTGTTCTATCTTATTAAATGAATATTATACATAGAATTCTTCCACTGCAGATATTTAGTCAAAAACAATCCAATTCTAGAGTCCAAATTGTCTCACTGTTTTCAGTATATTTGTGTCAGAATAACAACCATCAAACCAGGTGCTTTGAATGTCTTCAAGAATAAGCAACTATACTTAAAAAAAAAAAAGCAAACAGGCTTAGATTCTATTTTCATCTATTATTCTTTCTGCTTTTCTTTTAGATACCTGATTTCTACCACAAGAAACTTCAAGTTTGGTTTGTAATCACTAACACTCTCAGTATGTGGAAAGCAGGATTAACTCTTTCCTTTTGGTGGCTTGAGGGTATCTGCTCAGCCCTTGATTCTTTTGTGGAACCTTAATGGGGAAAAGTGACCAGACCGTAAAAATGTGAGTGTGTTAGCCAGGGAGATTCTTGAGAACATTTTTTTAAAGCCAACAGCACCTGGAATTCCCAGGTGGTCCCCCATCCAAGTACCAACCAGGCCCAACCCTACTTAGCTTCCAAGATCAGATGACATCAGACACATTGAGGATGGTATGGCTATAGACCTCAGAACATTTGATCTGTCCTGGTCTCTACCATGTTGTCTAGCTCAGTGCCTTCCCTCTAGTAAATAATCAGATAACATCTGATTTTCATTAAATAATAAGTATTTGATTAAGCCTAGAGACAAATCCACAGAACTCGCCCTTTCTCTTTCTCTAGAAAGATAGAGGCGGTGTTTCCTGGCACCCCGCTTCCTCAGCACACCCTACCATTTCTCATTCTTAGTTCCAATAAACGATATATTTAGTAGGTTTTGTTTTGTTTGTTTTGTTCTATTTTCCACCAACAGAATACCTGGAGTTTTCTCTTTTTGCTTGTTTGGTTCATTAGTTTCCCTACCTCCAAGATCTTGAATAGTAACTGGTGTATAGTGAATATCTAAAAACTCTTTAAAGAATCAGTTTATACGAAAGGCTTGAATAACACACTCCCACCCATATCTCAGCACCATATTCTACACAGTGAATTGGAAATCAACTGTGCATTGTTACTGCCTGCAAGACCCCTGTGTGTGTCAACCAAATGTCCCCAAGTTTTACTGCTTTTTAGATCTTTAATAATTAAAGCAACTTTCATCTACTCCCTACACAGCTAAGGAATAGTTCCAATGAATTATTTTGTGGGGTCGTGACGGGTATTTCACTTTCCCACTCTCTGAGTGTCATGCTGTGTCACCCTTAACTTGGAGCTGCTCAGCTGTTGCCGTTGGTTCCCAGGTCAGGTGTCTTTAGAGTAGGGTGGGCCTGCTCCTCACTGCTTTCCAAGTATAGCTATAGCCCTTTCTTCCATTCTCCAGCCTGATGTATCAGGCTGCCACAGTTAAGCAGCTCTGTTGAAAACTGCAGAATATGAGAGCCACACAGCTACCAGTCACAGGGCAGGTGATACTGTAGCCTCTGACCATACTCCACCACAGGAGACCCCTCACTCACAAGATTTTTCCTAGACTAGTCTTCTCTGCATTCCTGGGGCACGGAACCCCCAGAACATCTTGTTTTCTGTCCCTATGTCTTTCATTTCCAGATCTACCCTGACTCCCTCAATAAAATAAATAATACGAGAGGCTTGTCAAGGCTTAGAGATAACTTTACTTTGCTGTCAGAATAACATATCTGTCTGTAGGACACATTTGCTTTACAGTACTAGGCACGTCCACAAGCTGATGTCTTTCCTTCTACATTAGGGTTACGTTTTGCCTTTGAAAACTCAAAATGCCTATTAAAACCTTTTCTCAAATGACAAGCCATTCTTCTTTGATATACTCTGCTGCATTTATAGTAAAGCATGGAATGTTTATTTTACCTTCAGTTCCCTCAGGAGAAAAAGCCTGAGGCAAAAGAGCAGGGACCTGGGGCAGGGATATGCAGTTCAGTGATGCAGCTTTGAGCAGGGTGTGTGGGTGAAGAACTTGATTCTACCAGCACTTTCTAAAGAACTGTCAGACATGTTCCAGCATTGTCCCAAAGAAAGTAGATCTTCATCTACCTCCATTTTACAGCAAAGGAATGGATGGATGTCCAGTATTTCCAGTGTGGCATGTCTCACTCTCATGAGCTGGAGCTACAGAGATGGCTCAGCAGTTAAGAGCACTGACTGCTCTTGCAGAGGACCTGGGTTCGATTCCCAGAACCCACATGGCAGCTACCAACCGTCTTTAACTCCAGTTCCAGGGGAATGTGAAACCCTCTTCTGACCTCCGTGGCATTGCACAACACAGGTGCACTCACACATTCAGGCAATAGTCATACACATAAAATAAAAATAATAAATAAAATATTTTTAAATAATGAAGAGCTCAGTATATCAATTAAAATTGTAAATTGCAAGTTAATAAAAGTGAAGTTTGAATAAAATAACCCTAAAAATCCCATGCCCTAACTGAAAGGAAACGTAGATGACAGCTTTTTGATTGCCAGGGATTTTGAAGAGAAAGTCAGACATAGAGATTCATCCTCTGTGTTTTCTAAGGAAGGCAGAGGGAGAGTGTCAGGCAAGGTAGAGGCTAGCTTGCCAGTAGAAAAGGCTGGATATCCTCAGAACTTTAAAATATGATACATTTGGAATCAGCCATTGCCCAAATACTGAATGTGACCATAAAGCCGACAGTAACCACAGGTTTCTGTGTGTGTGTGTATGTGTGTGTGTGTGTGTGTGTGTGTGTGTCTATGTGTGTTTGTGTGTGTGTTATGTTGAAGCCAGAAGTTGATGTCAGGTGTACTCCTATATTACTGTTCATATTAAGTTTTGAAATAAGGCCTCTCAATGAACCTGGAGCTTACTGTTTTAGCTTGATTGGCTAGTCAGGGAGGCCACAGGATCTTCCTGTCTCTGCCTCCTTTCAGCACTGGGGTGTTTACATGGATACTGAGGATCTGAGCTCAGGTCCTCAGGCTTGACCAACAGGCACTTTTCCCACTAAGCATCTCTGCAGCCCCAAAAAGGAGCCAAAGTGATATCTGCAGGGAGCCCTGCATCACCATGATAATGAAAGGAGAGGACTGATGAGGAGAAACAGTTCTCAAATGAAGGTAAACTGTCAAAAATCAGAAGAAATAGCATAGAGGTGCTTGAAATTTGGGGCAACTATAGGAAATAAAGGTAGAGTTTTCCAGGACACAAGTGTTGTATAGGTAAATTTATGCCAAGAAGAAGAAGGAGGAGGAGGAGGAGGAG
>NW_008339223.1:1564949-1576711 GCF_000622305.1 Nannospalax galili
AGGAAGAGGAGGAATGTTCAAGGGAAACACACTTTTGCAGATATTGCCTTGTCTTGGTGTTTTAATATCCTCATCCGGGAGAAAAGTCAACTGTTTTCCAACCATTTCCATTGAATTTAATGTTATATTGAATGTGTCTCTCCTTAACAGGTGTTAGGATTGTGTGAAATCAGGTGAGAAGCTCTTGTTTGTCATGAGTATGTGGTAGCTTTGGTGGCATTTCCACTAGTAAATTTAAGATAAACCTATTAAAAATGTTACCTGCTGAGCTCACAGGTTTAACTCCAGTCATGAATCTCCCTGTATCCCCTAAACCTGTGAGCTACACCAGACCCCTGAGTTTCCCAACCCCAGCAGTCCTTTTTAATCATCTCAACTCAGTTTAGAACTATTCCCCCAATGTACCCACCAGACCTGTGAGTTCCCCAATCCCAGTGTCTGGCACCCCACTCCCTGGAGCATAGCTCAGGTCACACAGCCTTTGCACCTGCCCAGCGTGGTCAGTTCTATATAACCTCAGCTCCCTTTGCTGCCATCCCCAGAACCAGACATAGTTGATGTTGTACAATCTGCCCATCAGGACAGACAAACTCAGTCAAGAGTTCCATTTGCAAATTTTCTTGATTACCACCAAGTTGAAAACAACTCTGTCCATCAAATCAAAACAACAATGTCTGCACACCCATTCACCTAGCAGCCACCACACCTACCCTGCCACAATAGGACCGTTTGGAATCTGTCCTGGAACCTAGGCTCAGAAGTTCCCTAGCTGACCTGAGACCTCTTCTGACACTAGCACTTTAACAGAGTGGCCCCAAGCCTGAACACCAACTGCCACTCAGCTGGGCCACAGCCTGACAAATTGGAGTAACAGCAAAAACACCCAGCACCTGCTCGACAAAGATGAGCTCAGGTATCCATGCCAAGAAACACACCGCGGATGTAACTCCAGGACCTAGGTCCCATTTGTTAATGTTCCTGAGAAAAACCACTTAGGTGATGCACAAGACAATGATTTCAACATAGTATGTTCAAGGAACACGAAAGGGATATGAAGAAAAGACTGGATGCAGAAACAAAAACACAGCAGTAGAATGAAGGAAAAAGGGCTCTACATAAATTAGAGTCTAACAGAGAGAGACCCTGTGAAGAAAAGCCAAATGGAAATAAACCTCAAAATAAAACATCAGGAAGTCAAACAGAAAGCTCAGAGCAAAGCTTCACCAATAGATTGTTCCAAGTAGAGGAGAGAATGTCAGCTCTCAAAGGCAAAGTAGAAGAAATGGATCATTCAGTGAAAGAAAATGTTAAATCCAAAATAACCCAGCAATGGAACATGTCTTAATTCTGGGACACTGTAAAAGATCAAAACTACAAGTCATAGAAATAAAAGGAGAAGAAACTCATCTCAAAGTCACATAAAATACATTCAAGAAAATCATAGAAGAAAAGTTTCAAAATATAAAAAAGAGATACCTATCAAGGTACAAGAGGCACACAGAATACCCAATAGGAGCAAAAAGGAAATTCCCATGTCATAAAATATTCAAAATACTAAATGGACAGAGCAAAGAAAAGATATTGAAAGCTGCAGGAGAGAAAGACAACTTTACAGATAAAGTCAGGCCCATTACAATCACAGCTGACTTTTCAATGGAGACTGTGAAGGCCAGGAGGGCTTAGACCAAGTTCTGTAATCATGGCAGATGCTATCTCAGACTATTATATTCAGCAAAACTATCATCTATAATCAAAGGAGAAAGAAAATCTTTCCATGATAAAAACATATTTAAGGAATTTATGCCCACTTCGCCAGCTCTACAGAGGACACTAGAGGGAATACTCAGGTCTTAAGATTAAACACGCACAAAAAGACACAAGAAATAAATAATTCCAGAACAGTTAACCAAAAGAGGTCTAAGAAAACAATGCCACCACAACAACATAACAGGAATTACAAATTATTAACTTTGATCAATAATACTATCAATACTAATGGTCACAACTCACCAATAAAAAGAAAGACTAAAAGATTGGGTTAGGAAGCTGGATCTAAAATTTTAGTGCCCCCAAGAAACACACTTCACCCTCAATAATAAACACCTCCTTAGAATAAAAGAATAGAAGGTATTCCAAGCCAAAGGAACCAAGCAACAAGTAGGCAGAGATCTTCTGATGTCTGACAAAATAGAATTCGATCTAAAACCATCCAGAAGAGATAGGGAAGGACACTATACTCATTAAAGGAAAAACCCACTAAGAGGATATTACAATCCTAAACATAAATACTCCAAACACAGGGGCAACTAACCTCTAATTCCTATGAAAATTCCAATGAAGTTCTTTAGAGAAACTGATAAATAACCTTGTTTCGTATAGGAAAAAACCCACAGGACTGCCAGACAACCCTGAACAACAGAAGCAAAGCTGGCGGTATCATACGTGGTGTCAAATTAAACTGCAGAGCTATTGTAATAAAAACAGCAGAGTACTGGCGTAAACACAGACATCTTCATCAATGGAATAGAGTTATGGACCCAGACATAAGTCCATACACCTAAAGCCACTTGATTATTTTTTTTTGACGAAGAGGCCAAAAATACACATTTGAGGAGAGACAACAGATAGTGTTGATCAAACAGGTTAGCTACATGTAGAGGAATGAAACTAGATTCCCATCTTTCTCCTGCACAAATCTCAAATCCAAATGGATCAAAGACTTCAACGTAAGACTTGATACCCTAAATCTGATAGGAAAGTACAGACTGCATCGCAGCTTATAAGCACAGAAAATGACTTTTTAAATAATGTCTGGGATAGAGCCAGGCGTGGTGGCACATGCTTTTAATCCCAGCACTCAGGAGGCAGAGGTAAGTGGATCTCTGTGAGTTCAAGTCCAGCCTGGTCTATATCGTGAGTTCCAGGCCAGCTAGGGCTACAGGGAGACCCTGTCTCAAAAAGACCAAAAAATAAAAATGACTGGGAAAGCACAGGCATTAAGACCTCAACTGACCAATGGAACCACCCAAAATCACAGTGCTTTAATACAGCAAAGGACACCATCATTCAAGTGAATAGGCAGTCTACAGAATGGGAAAAACAATCTTTACTAGCTCTTTATCTGACAGATAGTTAATATCTAGACATACAAATAATCAAAGAAACTAAATATTATAAAAACATGGAATCAAACAAAATGTTTTCAAAAATGAAATAAAAAGAGCTGATGAACATGTTTAAAATGTTCATCTTCCTTAGCCATTAGGAAAATGCAAATTAAAACTATTTTGAAATTTTATCTTACACCTCTCAGAATGGCTAAGGTAAAAAAATGCAAGCGTGGCTGTGGAGGAAAGGGAACACGTGTTCAATGCTGATGAGAGCAGAAATTGGTGCAGGCAACTATGGAAACCAGTGTGGAAACCTATCAAAAAGCTTGAATTTGATCTAGACCACAAGATCTAGCTAAACCACTCTTGGGCTTATACTCAAAGAGCTCTACATCCTATTTCAGAAATACCTTTTAATACATGTTCATTGATGCTTTCTCTATTTGCAAGAGCCAGGAAATGGAAATAGCTTAGATTTCTACCAACTGATAAATAAACAATAAAAATTTGGTACAAAAACATACACAATGAGAAAGAAGTAACATGGGTGCATTGAAGACTTCATATAATTTAGAAATTTGGGAAAGGAGTGAAAGGCAAACTCACGTTACAGGAACTATGACAAATTTCACAGTATTGTTGAAGCTTGGTAGTACAGTTTTGTCAGTAACCAATATTCAAACAATATAGTAAACATAAAATTTTGAATTTATAATCTAATATGTAATTAGATACTTTTAGTCTAAAGATTAAAAAATAATCTGAAAAATCAAAGCTTTTTAATAACGTACTGATGAACTGATGTTATAGAAAAAGGAACACATTCCTCCACAGAAAGAAAACACATAAGATGTGACCACTGTCAGCCAGATTGTTGGTATCTAAACTCACAAGAGGTTTTAAGAATTCAGCTGAGCTTCTGAAGCTTTTCATTTGAAAAAATGTGTGCTTAGAGAAAAGTTGCACATAATCATTTGAATATTCTTTCTGTCCATTTCTCCTCTACTTCTAATGTCAACATCTTATATGAATATTATATAACATTCAAGAACAAAATAATTGATACATTTACAAAACAGAATATTATTTAGCTATTAATAAAAATGAAATTATGAAATTCATAGGTAAATGTATGCAACAGGAAATAATCATCCTGAATGATGTAATCCAGAACTAGAAAGATGAGCATCACATGTTTTCTCTCATCTAAAATTGAATCTTTAGATGTGTGTGTAATTTAGAATACACCCGGAGGTCAAGTAACTAGTAAGGGCCATGAGGGAACAGAAATCTTTCAAGGGAAGGGAGATATTGATAGTGATATAAAGGGGGGAAGGGTAGTAATGGTATAGGAAGAATTAAATGGGGTCGGGGGGTCTATGGTAAAGGAGGGTAAACTAACACTAAACCCTTTTGAAAAAAATATGTAAGCCTACTAGTCTGGAAGCTTTCTAAAATATAAAGATATACATTTTTTTAAATTTAATAACTATGTGATTAGAAGAAGAATTTCATTACAGCTTTAATATATTCAGTAACACATTCCAGAGCAAGAGTACATCTCTTTCAAAAGTGCCTGTAAATTTTTAGGTTCACAGTTGAATTAATGCAGTTATACAATATTGAACTCAGTATAAACCCTGTAAGACATAAAGTTGAATGAGTGATATACATATATTTTTAAAGCTTAAGTAGAGTTACCGTATAGTTGAGGGACAATATACCAACTAGATACCTCATTCTAGCAAATAAAAACCCCAGTACCAGGAATGAGTTATTTCTCTTTGAGTTGACTAATGTGATCCAGTAGACCCCCAAACAGAGCAGGCTGTTACCACTGCTCTTGGTGGTCCACCAGAACTTGTAAGTAAGACTTATTGCTGAAGATGACATATACTTGAGTCACAAAACTTGAAGAAATCAAGTAGGTATTGATCTGGAAGCTTCATCCTACTGGCTAGCTTTCACAGTGCTAGAAGGTATGCTGAATATCAGGGACTAAGGGAAAGCCAAAAGCTAACATTCAAATTGTACTTTCTGTTTAATCTTATCATTCCTGCACCGTTTTAAATCCCAAACATCATAGACTGAACTATTGTAAGTGAGGAGCCATCTGGACACCTTGTTCAACTTCCTCTTAGTGAGCTTGTTGTACCTGAATGTGTGCACATGCAAGAATTGTTTAGGTGCCTGTGCTCACAGAAAGTATAACATCCTGACAGGAATCTAGCCTAGTCAACTGAAATCACCTAGCTAAGTCATTCTGGCAAATTCACATAGCTATAGGCCAATAAAACTATCTACCATCCTCTTTCCTCCAGAAGTCCAGCAAAGCCCACCAAGAGGAAAAAGCAATCATCAAACTTAACATTCATGTTCACAAACCACTTACCCTAACTTTAAAAATTGGAACAATAGCATCTCTAACCTCACAGGATGACTGCGACAATCTGGAAAACATTTAGGACAGTATCTGGGACACAGAGTTTAGTAACTGTTAACTCCCAGCATCATCATTGCCAAGACCCTTACAGATATGTAGATTCCACAGTGGTGGCTAGAAATCTACAGAAAAAAAATAGTTATCTCAGGGGTGCAGTGTGGGTTAATCACTGCTTTTTGAAGGTGATGTTGGTAGATTGCATGTGTTACATAATTTGATGTCAAAGCATATATAGACTAATGATTGCCAAAATTATAAAAGTTTTAGTATATAAGAGAGAGAGAATGTCGACTTGTCTGATAACTTAAGGATCTGTATTATATTCTAGCACAAATCTTACTGGCATTTTAAAATTTTTCAGTGACATGATAAATACATTCTAGTTGAAAATGCAATCTTTTGACACATGAATAAGGACGTGTGTTTTAAGCTTTTTAACACTTTACATTTTAAAGTATTTTCTGTCATTTAACGATGTTCAAATATACTTGCATGTAGTGTAATAAGTCTAGCCCATTCCTTTTAGCAGCTATAGAATGTCCAATATTTGGCTTTTCTTACTTTAGAACATTAATCATTGTACTTGTGTGCCTTTAACCTAAGCATTTTTCACTTTTATAAGCATGGCTACAATGTGCTATTCACCAAATACTTTACATATTTATATATTTCTATAGAACAGACACCTATGGCAGGATTTACTGATTAAAGAAATACATGCTTAGACTTGGTGTTTAGCTTAGTAGTAGGCAGAGTGGTTGCCTCGCATGTGAAATACCCTGAGTGCTATTCCCAGCAATGAAAAAAATCAATAGAATGTCTGTAATATTTTATACATTTTGATAATTTGGTTTCTACAAATGGAATCAATTTACATAGCCATAAAAAAGAGTAAATGTTTTTAATAAATCAAAATGTAAAAGTGTGATTAAGACTGTTCCAGACCATTGATAGAACTAACATGATCTTTCATCTTTCTGGGGTCATCCATCTTTTTGGGAGTTTGGTCAAGTTAAAGACTCAATCCATTTATAAAACATCACATTTCTGTGGGTGTTTCATAGCTTCTCAAAGTAAGAAAAGAATTAAGAACGTCTGTGCCTGTGCTCACAGAACATATAACATCCTGACAGGAATCTAGGCTCAGTCAACTGATGTTCTAAAGAAATCAAGAGTTATCCATGTGTGGATGTGATGGATGAGCACTGGACCCAGGCTTGGATGTGTCTGTGTGCCCTAGTGATGTTCCTCCTCTTTGTGCTTTCTACCTGGCTAAGATGGCATGAGATGAAGGAGAGCCTTTGCACTTATACTGTGCCACCATCCTGTCATGAAAAGTCTTATGATGGGTGCTGGGAGATGGTTCAGTGACAAAGAATGCATACTGCTCTTGCAGAGGACTTCAGTTCAGTTCCCAGCACCACATCAGGCCATGCACAACCGGCTTCAGAAGATCTCATGCCCTCTTCTGGCCTCCACAGGCACATACATGTACACACAGAGAGAGACAGGTAAATAATATTTTTAAGCCTTAAACTGGAGGTACATTATATATTAAAATACCTTAAGTTGAAAAGACATTTAATATGCCTCACAGACAGTCTAGAAATGCAGCACACTTGAGGATCAACAGCTGTGGCTCACTCAGAGAACTTGATACTGAATATCAGGGACCAAGGGAAAGCCAAAAGCTAACATTCAAATTGTACTTTCTATTTAAATCTTATCATTCCTGCACTGTTTTAAATCCCAAACATCATAAACTGAACTATTGTAAGTGAGGAGCCATCTGGACACCTTGTTCAACTTCCTCTTAGTGAGCTTGTTGTACCTGAATGTGTGCACATGCAAGAATTGTTTAGGTGCCTATGCTCACAGAAAGTATACCATCCTGACAGGAATCTAGCCTAGTCAACTGAAATCACCTAGCTAAGTCATTCTGGCAAATTCACGTAGCTATAGGCCAATAAAACTATCTACCATACTCTTTCCTCCAAAAGTCCAGCAGAGCCCACCATGTCTTGACTCCCCCAGCCTCATTCATCCTCCCAGCTCTCCTGCCCCTTCTCTCCTCCTAGCCTGGATACTGGCCCATTTCTTGTCTTGACATCCCAGACACCAGGGCTGACCTCTCAGCTCAGAGCCACCACTGCTTCCTGATCCTTTGCATCCAGACCAACCCAGTTCCTTCTTGGGTCCCCAAAAGTCCTCTGGCCCTGGTCCCACCCTCCCCTCCCTCTGCTTCCCTTGGCTACACAACCCATCAGCCTCTTTCCTCAGTGTATTAGTCAGGGTTCTCTAAAGAAACAGAACCGGTAGAATGATTCCCCTGGAACCGTAAGCTCAAATAAACTCCTCCTTCTATAAATTACTTTGGTCAGTATTTCTATCACAGCAACAGAAAAGTGACTAATACAATATATGTATAGAGATTTATCAGCTTAGCTCACAGGATAGAGTCCGAGTAGTCCAACAATGGCTGCACCACAAGGGAGGCTGAGAATCCCTGTACTTGCTCAGTCCACAAGGATGGATGTCTCAGTAGTCCCAATCTGGCACTGAAGGTCTGATGAATTCCAATAGATTGGCTAGTCTTCAGTCTACAGCAGCAAGACGAACTCACCAGCAAGAGAGAAAGGGAGCAGCAAAAAGCAAAAATGTTCTCCTCTGCTTTGGCCTTTTATATGGGCTGCCATCAGAAGGCAACACCCACATTCAGGGTGTGTCTTCCAGCTTCCAATCAAGAAGATCTCTTTCATTTCAGTTAATCCCAGATCTAGTCAAGTTGACACCCAGGATTAGCCATCACACTCAGTAAGTTAAGCGGCCCCCACCACATCTTGACTCCCCCAGCCTCATTCACCATCCCACCTCCACTGCCCATCTATCCTCCTAGTCTGGGTATTGGCCCATTTCTTGTCTTGGCACCCCAGACACTGGGGCTGACCTCTCAGCCCAGAACCACCAAGGCTTCCTGATCCTTTGCATACAGACCAACCCAGTTCCTTCTTGGGTCCCCAGGAGCCCTCTCGGCCTGGTCCCACCCTCACATCCCTCTGCTTCCCTAGGTGATTTGGCCACCAGCTGCCCAAGACCAGCATTTTCCTAGGCCCTGCTCCCAGGCCAGGCCAGTCCCCAAATTCCTGAGGAAAACGTCTTTCATGGAGGGATCCAGACCTTAGGAGAAAGCCTGAGAGCATCTGATCCTCATCTGACTAGAGCATCTGTGAGAACTCAGGAAGATGAAAGCAATCTGGCCACTCCAATATAAAATCAAGAGAGAGAACTGGAAACATAGACCAACCAGAATTTCATGCCCAACAAGTAAACCACAAAGTCAGAAACAAAAAGTTCACAAAAAGAAGCAGACCTAAACTTGAAGGCTTGAGTATCACACAAGAATCAGAAATTACAAAAGAAATTCACATCAAAGTTACAGAGAAAAAAATAATAACATGAAAAACCAAAATAACATATCCCCACCAAATACGAACAGTCCTGTAGAGGAGTACAGTGAGAACCCCCTAGAGATAACACATGACATGGAACTCAAAAGAACAATTATGAACATGATGAAAGAAGTCAGTGAATTTAAAGATCATACAAATAAAGAATACAAAGAACTGAAGGAAGATAGGGACAAACTTCTGAATGAATTCAGAAAAGAGAAATATTGAAGAATACTCAGGCTTACATGAAAAGGAAGTGAAACACTCAGTAAGCCAATTAGAAATGACAGAAGAAAGCCTCACCGATAGGATGAATGAAATGGAAAACAGAATATCAAGACTGGAAGATAAAGCATGTGAACTGGGCCATTCAAGCAAAGATTATGAAAAATTTAAGAAGACACAAGAATGGAATATGCAGGAATTGTGTGACATGATAAAAAGACCAAACTTACAAATCATAAGCATACAGGGAGGAGAAGAATCTCAAGATAATTGTACAAACAAGATCTTCAACAGAATTGTAGAAGAAAAGTTCCCAAAATCAAAGAGATGCCCATAAAGATACAAGAAGCATATAGAACATCAAATAGCACCAAACTCCATGGCACATCCTAGTAAAAACACTAAATGTACAGAACAAAGAGACAATACTGAAAGCTGCAAAAGGAAAACAACAAGTCACATATAAAGGAAAACTCATTAGGATGACAGCTGACTTTCAGTGCAAACTATGAAAGCCAGAAGAGCCTGGACCAAAGTATTTCCAGTGTTAAATGACCACAGATGCCAACCCAGATTACTATACCCAGACAAAATGTCTATTATAGTCGAAGGGGAAAGAAAAATCTTCCATGACATAAACAGGCTGAAGGAATTCATGTCCACAAAACCAGCCTTTTAGAGAGTTCTTGAAGTAATACAAAGAGCTGAAGAAAGGAATAACTATACCCAAGGGGTTGCAGAAAGAAATTAAATGAAGGTATAACTGTGGAAAAGCACAGCAATATCAGGAATGTGAACAGAAACAAAAATGAAAGGATTCAATACCCATCTTTCATTAGTAACTTTAAATATCAATGGACAGAACTCCTCAGTCAAAAGACACAGACTAGGTGAATGGATTAAGAAACAAAGCCCATCCTTTTGTTGTCTGCAAGAAACTCATCTTACTTTCAAGGACAGACACTATCTTAAAGTGAAAGGATGGAAAAAAATATACCAAGCAAATGGTACTAAGAAAAAAGCAGGTGTAGAAATTCTAGACTTTAAACTAAAACTAATCAGAAGAGACAAGGAGGGCCACTTTATTCTGATCAAAGGAACAATAAACCAAGAAGATATTACAATCATGAACATATATTCACCAAACTCTGGTACACCCAACTTCATAAAAAGAGTACTACAGGGCTTTAAGACCCAGATTAATCTGAACTCATTAATAGTAGGGGACTTTAATACCCCACTGTCTCCATTAGATAGGTCAACAGGACAGAAAGTCAACAGAGAGACATCTGAATTAAACAAGACGATACATCAAATGGACCTAACAGACATCTACCGCATATTCTACCTAAATACCAAAGAATATATTTTCTATTCAGTGCCCCATGGAATCGTCTCCAAAATCAACCATATACTGGGGCACAAAACAAACCTCAACAAATACAAAAAGATTGAAATAATTCCATGCATTCTATCAGACCACAATGCAATAAAGCTTAAAATCAACACTGGAAGAAGCCCTAATCACCACATGAGCACATGGAGATTAAACAGCACACTCCTAAATGATGAATGGGTCAAAAGAGAAATTAAGAAAGAAATAAAAGTATTCCTGGAACTAAATGAAAAGGACAATACAACACAACAAAACCTCTGGGACACGCTGAAAGCAGTCCTTAGAGAGAAGTTTATAGCTCTAAGTGCCTACATCAAAAAATCAGAAAAAAACACAAATAAATGACTTAACATTGCAACTCAAGACATTTGAAAAGCAACGGCAAACAAGAACCAAGCAGACAAGAAAAAAAAAAAAACAAAAATCAGAGCAGAAATTAATGCAATCAAAGCAAAGAAAACAATACAAAGAACCAATAAATCCACAAGCTGGTTCTTTGAAAAGATAAACAAGATTGACCTAGCCCAGTTAACCAAAAGAAAGAAAGAGCACCTCCAAATCAATAAAATCATTGACGAAAGAGGAAACGTCACAACAGACACCAAAAAGATCCAGAGCATTATAAGGGAATATGTTATAAACCTATATGCTACTAAATGTGAAAACCTAAAAGAAATGGATGGATATCTAAAGGCATGGGAACCACCAAAATCGAACCAGGAAGAGGTCAACAGTTTAAACAGAACTATAACACAGAAAGAAATTGAAACAGTAATGCAAAACATCCCGACTAAAACAAGCCCAGGAACAGGTGGATTTATAGCAGAATTCTACCAGACATTTAAATAAGATCTGTATCCAATACTACTCCAAAAAGATAGAAAAGGGAGAACTTCTAAATTCCTTCTATGAGTTCAAGGCTAGCCTGAGTTATGCAGTTAAGGCATGCCTCAAAAAACACAATTCTTGTTTTCCAGCTAAAAAGACAACATGTCCTATAGGACAATCCATTCTTTTCTCCAATCTTGAATATCATTTTATTCCTACATGATATTCCAAAGTACACACACTTGTTTGTGGATTTTATGCTGATTTATGATCCTAGTCTATAAGTATACTGTTTCATTACTGCCTGTCTC
>NW_008339223.1:1576907-1580395 GCF_000622305.1 Nannospalax galili
AGAAAAAACTGGAAGCATTCCCATTGAAATCAGGAAGCACACAAGGCTGTCCACTATCCCCACTTCTCTTTAACATAGTGCTTGACACTCTTGCAAGAGCAATAAGACAAGAGAAGGAATTCAAAGAGTAATAATTAGATTATCAATTAGTAATAATCAAATTATTACTTTTTGCAGATTATATTATATGATATTATACCTAAAAGATGCCAAAAATTCCACCAGAAAACTCCTGGAAATTATTAACACATTCAGTAAAGTGTCAGGTTACAAAATTTATCTACAAAAGTCTGTAGCTTTTCTATATACCAATAACAAGCAATCAGAGAAAGAGCTCATGGAAACACTCTCCTTCACAATAGCTGCAAAAAAAAAAAATATTTCGGAATAAACCTGACCAAAGACATTAAACACATCTACAATGAAAATTTTAAATCTTTAAAAAAGAGATTGAGGAAGACATCAGAAGATGGAAGGACCTCCCATGCTCATGGATTGGAAGAATTAATATTGTGAAAATGACCATCCTACCAAAAGTCATATATAGATTCAATGCAATGCCAATCAAAATCCCCATGACATTTTTCACAGAATTTTTCAGCAACCCTGAACAATAAGAGCAATGCCAGGGGGAATTACTATACCAGATTTCAAGCTCATATAAACTCATAAAAACAACATGGTACTCACAAAATAGACCCGTAGATCAATGGAACAAAATTGAAGACAAAAATATGAGTACATGCAATTTCAGCCACCTAATAATTGACAAAGGGTCCAAGAACATTCACTGGAGGAAAGACAGCATGTTCAGCAAATGGTGCTGGCAAAACTGGATTGCCACTTGTAGAAGAATGAAGCTTAACCCCTATCTTTCACCCTGCACAAAAGTCAATTCCAAATGGATCAAAGACCTTAATGTAAAGCCAGAAACTCTGAAACTGTTAGAAGAAAACACTGGCCAAAACCTACAAGATACAGGTGTAGGAAAGGATTTTCTAAACTGAACATCAATTGCTCAGGAAACAAGGGCAAGAATTAACAAACGGGACCTCATTAAACTAAAAAGCTTCTGTACATTAAAGGAGGCAACCAGGGAAGCGAACAGAAAACCCACAGAATGGGAGAAAATCTTCACCAGCGACACATCTGACAGAGGTTTATCATCGAGAATATATAACGAACCAAAAATTAAAGAATCCAGAAAGAAAGTAACCCAAGTAAAAGATGGGCTAAGAAGCCAGGCGTGGTGGCACACGCCTTTAATCCCAGCACTCGGGAGGCATAGGTAGGTGGATTATTGTGAGTTCAAGGCCAGCCTGGTCTACATAGTTAGTTCAGGTCAGCTGGGAATACTGGGAGACCCTGTCTCAAAAAAACACAAAACAAAACAAAACAAAACAAAACAAAACAAAACAAACAAACAAACAAAAAAAAAGACCGGCTAAGGAGCTGAACAGAGAGTTCTCAAAAGAATTGACATATGTTCTCCCTCATATGTGGATCCTAGATCCAAATCCTGATAAGTGAGTATGTATCCAGACATAACTACAGGAACCAGGATAATGGAAAGGAGCCAGGGAGGCAAAGGAAAAGAAAGAACCTGAAAGAGAAGAACAATAGGAAACAGGCATTAAAGGGGGAGATATGGATAAAAATTGGGTTAGTTTAAGGGAGGGGGAGAGAAGGGTATACAAGGAACCTAGGGGATAAAGGGGAAGAAGGACCTTAAGAGAGGTGGGACCATAGGAGAAGGGTATTATTAAGGGAGAAATGGGAAAAATGGAGGCACCTTAATTGGGGAAACCATGGTGGAAGGGTTAGACAATGTGAGAGATAAACAATGCCTAGCTAGTCACGAAAACCAGAGGGAACCATATTATTCCTACAATCTACTGACAAATTATACATAATAGATCAAGAAAAATATCTCTAGATAAGGTTTATCTGAGAACAACTGGTCTTTCCCTAATCTTTATCTACATGACACATGATAACTATAGTACCAGACTCGTGGAACTAATCTTCTTGGAGGTTTTACAGACATACTTTGAGGCCTATACTAATTTGGTCAGAGGGACATAAAGGACAGTTTTTGCTCCTTGCCCTCTTAAGTCGACTAGCTCCAGGGGACTATGAGCATCTCTCAAAATGTAACTGTGGTGAGTCACCCGTCCTCTTGATCAAGGAGGCTGTGGAGACCCCATGAGATCCACTTGAACCAGTGTCCAGTCTACAAAGAGGAGGGTCAACACAGAGGAATCATTTCCTCCATGCTTCCAAGCAAAGCCAGCCATGGTTGAGTAGGACTTTTGACTTATCTTTACATAGATGGAACTGGTAAAAGAAAGGAACCAGGGGCTCCTCCCAAGCCCATGTGACCCCTGAGGAACAGATCCTCAAACAGCCTTAAGAATAAAAATAATTGATTTATCTGGGCCAACTGTATGGCCTTAAACACCCAAAAGGAAAGTATAACCAAAGATTAAAGGGGCCAATATAATTTTTAAGAGTCCATATGTATAACTAATTGCTACATAACAAGAAACAATGCCTTCTTTTGAGTTGTTGACCAGGGTGGTCCAAGAGACTCCCAGGTAGTAACCCAGCATAGAACTGCGAAAATGAACAGCAGACCCCAATCTTATCTAAAGGAATATTGACAATCGATTGCTGCTAGATGAGGAACAGCTGATCTTCCTAAAACAAAGACCTCTAGATATTCTGACTAAATTCATCAGATGGACAAGTAGTGGGGAACGGCTGGGGTGCCGACAACACAGCAGACAGTAGCAGGTATATCAGAGTATAAGGGCTCTAGTGGGGGGGGGAGGCCATGGGATCGTGCCATCTGGGAAGTGGGTGTATAGTTGAATAAAATGGTTTGGAATGTTCTGTGTGATATACACACAAAAAAAAATCAACAAATTTTTTAAAATGTATTATATTTGAGGAGCAAGCATAAAAACTTACATCATGTTAATTAGTAGAGGTGATAAACATTACCATTGAAATCTACCTGATGACTTTATAGACATACACACGTGCCAAGGATCTGAGTGCAACCTATTATGACTACTAATAATCAGATACATACAGATTGGAGAGGCCTGCGCCAGCATCTCAGTGTTAGTAGGAAAAACAATGAGTCTTACTTTAAAAAACAGTATATTTTAAAATGAAATGGAGATCTTTTATAAAGGTCAAAAACTCATTCAATTTTGTGTTTTACAGGGTTTATAGTGAGTTCAATACTGTATAACTGTATTAATTCAACTGTGAACTTAAAAATTTTATAGCCACTTTTGAAAGATATGTATCTTTGCACTGGAAATTGTTATTGAGTACATTAAAGCTGTAATGAAATGTTTCTAATTAAATAAATAAATAAATAAATAAATAAATAAATAAATAAAACTTTCTACCATGGTGGAAATATTTTAAAATTGACAACAGATAGTTCACATATATATTGCCTTATTATTAGT
>NW_008339223.1:1580506-1606226 GCF_000622305.1 Nannospalax galili
CTGAAGAATAATATTTTTTAAATTTTATTATGAAATATTTAAATAAAAGTAACCATATAGTCCATGGCTACTATATTGGGCACCATAAATCAACTGTCTCAGTTTTGTTGTCTGCCAAACAGGAACAATAGTCCCAACTGTGGTGGTTTATAAGAGAAATGTCCCCCATAGGCCCACACATTTGAACATTTGGTCATGGGTAACTGGCACTATTTTGGGATTTTTGGAGGTGCAGCCTTGCTGAAGGTAGTATATCACTAGGGATGGACTTTGAGAGTTCATAGCCCTGTTCCACTTGCTGTTTGCTCTCTGCTTCCTACACATGCTTGAAGACATGAGCTTTCAACCTTCTACTCTAGTTGCCTACTGCTATATCTCCTCCAGCATTGTGGACTCCTCTTGAGCTATAAGCCAAAATACACTCTTTCTTCTGTAAGCTGTCTAGGTCCTGGTATTCTGTCACAGCAATGCAAAAGTAACTAAGACAGCAGTTGTTACCAGAAAATGGGCTGCCGCTGTCAAGGACCTGACCACATTGACTCTGGAGGAATGTGAAAGACTTTGGAATTCTGGACTAGAAAAGCAGTTCAATGCTATATGTAGAACTTAATAGACTGTTCTAATAGAGGCCCAGCTCAAGAGAATTTTCAGTTTCAAAGAGAAAAGGAATCAAGAATCTAGACAGCAACTGGACTAGAGACCATTCCTTTGATATTTTGGGAAAGAATCTAACTGCCTTCTGCTTGTACCCTAAGAACTCACCTGAGGCTAAGCTAAAAAGTAACAGAGTAATTTCTTTTTAAAAGAAGTATCTCATCTTTTATTTTATGTATATGAGTATATGCATTTTTATTTTATATATATATATATATTATGTGTCTGCAGGTATGTAAGTGTACCCATGTCACCCAATACCCATGGAGGTCAGACGAGGATGTCAGATCCCCTGGAACTGAAGTTATGGATGACTGGTAGCTACCATGTAGGTGCTGGGAATTGAACCTGGGTCCTCTGCTGGAAAAGCCAGTGCTCTTAACCACTGAGCCATCTCTCCAGCCCTCAGAGTTATTTCTTTGATAGAGGAAATTTCAAGATTTTGAATCTGCAATGTGGTTACTAATGGTGATGGTTATTCAGATCTACAATGAAAAATAGCATTTTGGGCAGAAAGCAACACAAAATATACAGTTTGGAGAAAAAGAGAACACCAGGTAGCTTAATGTTGCAGCTAAGGCATGTGATGAAAGGAAGGCTGTAACTGTTAAGGAGATGAGCACCATTAAGGAGAGGTCTCCTGCTCTGCACTGGAGCTCTTGGGAAGTGCCCTGGGGCAAGACCCCACACAGTTAATTTTTCACTGTGGTAAGAAAAGGCCTAAGGAGTTTTCTGCTCCTAGATAACAACTGTGTACAAAGATTCTGCATATGTGATTCAAGCAGGCAAGTTTCCATCCCAAGCTGACTTACTTTAGAGGCATGGAAGACACAAAAGTGAGGGAATTCTGGAGCCTCTGGAGTTTCAGAGAGTGGCTGAGGCCAGGCAGCATATGCCAGTGCCGTACTCTCTACAAGAAGGCCCTGAGAGAAAGGAGACCATGCGAAACCCCTGCATGAAAATGCAAAAGTGAGGCCTGGGTTGTGATTGAGCCCCCCAAGATGTTAGACATGCCAGAGCCACGAAACATCTGGCAAGGACCGCTACATACAGAGAGTGGAACCAGCTCCAAAGAGAGATGTGCATTGCAGGCAGCAAAGCTAGAGGAATAGAGCTACCTAAGCCCTGAAAATAAAGTCCTAGCCATCAGGCATGAAGCTAGAGAATTTAGTGTTTTCCCTGCTGGTTTTTAGTCCTGCACTGAGTATGCCCTTCTTCTTCCCTTTTGATACTCTGTGCCACTGTATGTTAAAAGTATGTGATTTGTCTTTTCTATTTTAGCTGGGTAGGGGGGTGGGGGGAATAGTTAAAGACATTGCCTTGAGTCTCAAAAGAGACTTTAGAGTTCTGAGCAGTGTTGACACAGACTGTAAAGACTGTGAAGACCTTTTAATTTGGACTAAATGCATTTCATTTTGCATTGTGTTATGCCATGAGCCGCAGAGTCAGGGAGTAGAATGAGGTGGTGTAGATGAGAAGTGTTTCTCACAGGTTCACATATTTGAACCCTTGGTCCTATTCTTGGGGGTTTCAGGGGTGCAGCGTTTCTAGAGGAAGTCTGTAGGGTGGTCTCTGAGAGTCCATAGCCTTGTCTCACTTCCTGCTCATTTTCTGTTCTCTGCAAATGCTTGAAGACATGGTCTCCCAGCTTCCTGCTCCAGCCACTGCTGCCATGTTTTCTTCCCACCATTATGGACTCTCCCTCTGGAACCAAAGCCAAAGTAAACTCTTCTTTAAAATACCTCCATCACAGTGTTTTATTGCAGTAAGAGGAAAGTAACTAGCACACCTACCTTACAGATACAGTGTTAGGAATGAGTGAAAGTAAATATATGCAAATTGCTTAAGAAAGCACACAGCACAGAGGATGGTGTACTAAGAACAGGAGGTGGGCATTGGCTGGGCAGTTAGGGTAAAAAGACCCCAAAGAAAAGTACCCAGTTTCTTGGCTACAACTCACAACGTCCTTGGGCCTCTTAGCAGCATACTCTGTTCAAAAGGCCAAAAATGTCAAAATGATTGGGAGCTCTTATCTAATCCCTAAAAGATTTTAGGGTTACTTCTTCAGAGGGGGGAATGTTAGAGCAGCAAAGAGCCCCATAAAAAAAGAAGAAACAGTACATGAAGTTGTCAGAAAAAAGTGATGGGGTGATACAGGAGGAGTTGGAGGGGAGGGAGTGGGCATGGATTTGATCAAAACACCTTATATCCTTATATGCCTGTATAAAAGTCTCAGTAATTTTTTAAATAAGTGAAAAATAAAAAAAGAAAGTACCCAGAACATAAATATTTCCAAATACTGTTGCTGAGCCCCAGTGGTATACGAATTGCTATGTTAAGATACTGGTGGCATCATAAAACCTCAATGGGAAGACAATACATTCATACATACACCATCTGTTCCTGCTCAGTAATGTAAGTGTTAAATGATACTCCATTTCAAAAACACCTGCAATGTGTGCCACAATTCAAATGAAATCATACGTAAACACAAACGTTCAGTCGGTTTTGAACGGCAATGGACTCTGTCACTGAACCATTTAGTTAGTCTGTTTTCTGCCTCTGTCTTTCTTGTGTCCTTTACTACTTCCAATATCTCGAAGCTACAGTCAATTCCCTTTTTCTCTTTGTGTCATTCTTGATGTTTTATCTAATTTTTGGAGGTGCTAAGACTCAAAACCAGGATGTTGAACACACTAGCCAAGAGCTCTACCACTGTGCATCCCCTGTGTAATGCGATCATGTCTTCATTTCTAATTTGAGTTTACAATTTTTCTCAACTAACACCTGTAGATAGCAAGGCCATAATTTATCTCCTCATGTTCAGTTTCTTGTAACTCACCTTGAGCTGCTCATTAGTCAACCCCATGATAGGCTTTCATTTTCTTATTCTGTTGGTTTGCTTTACTTTTTTCTATTTTCTGAGATGTAACTCACGGACTATGCAAGTTATCCTTTCCAGTGTACAATTTTATGGGCACGGCTATATTGAAAATTTTTCAAGCATCAGCACTAATTCTAGCTCATTTTATAAAGACCTAGATATAAAATATCTTTATTTTATAGTTTTTAGTGCATGTCTTACAGTTTTTAGTGCAAGAGTCTGACACATTTTAATTTGGGGGCATTTTTACATTTTGTTTGTGTGTATGTGTGTGTATATATATATATATATGAATGTATATGTGCAAGAGTATACATGTGGAGGTCACGGGACAACTTGCAAGAGTTAGTTCTCTCCTTCCATGAGCCACTTTACCAAGCCCTTATTTTGTTTTGCTGTTTTTGTTTGTTGTTGTTGTTGCTTTTTAGTTTATCGTGGTCTTTAGTTTTGAGTATCTAATTCAAGCATAAATCCCGTGTCAAGAGCCGGATCTTCTAAATTCACTGTGAATTCACTGACTGAAGATTCAGAACAGACACAGCCCTTCTTTTTACAGTGTGGCACTTTCTATCCTAAGTAGCGTGCACTCTCTGACTTCACATCCGTTTACTCTTTTTCCTACTTAGAATCACTTGTCTCCTCAGCTCTACTAAGAGAACACTCAGGAATTTTATCTCCTAATTAACAGTTTACCTTGTCATGAAATGCCCCCACCATCTTCTCTTCCTTTCAATATTTTATTCATTTCTCAAATACAGCTAGCTGCATTAGATCTTCGCTACAGTTACCGTGATAGTTACTTGATTGGATATATCATTTCTAATTCCAGGTTATAATCAAATTTTAGGACTTTTCTTAGTCACCTTTTTAGTCTACTGTTTTTCAAATACAGCTAGCTGCGTTGCATCTTAAATATATAACTGCTTGTGCTAGATAGCTGTAGTTGTCAACCTAACACACCTGGGTAGAGGGATCCTCAATTGGAGAATTGCCTCTGCTGGACTGGCCTGCAGCCATGTCTGCAGAGCATCTTCTGATTATTGAGTGCCCAGGCCACTGTGGGTGGTGCCACCCTGGGCTCATTGTATAAGAAAGCAGAATGAGCACGGACCATGGACCAAGCCAATAAGCAGTGTTCCTCAATGGCCTGTGCTTCAGCTCCTGCCTCTGGGTGTCTGCCCTGAATTGCTGCTCTCAGTGATGAATTGTGACCCAGGAGATGTAAGATAAAATAAACCCTTTCCTCCCCAAGTTGGTATTGGTCAGAGTGTTTTGTCATAGCAATCGAAAGGAAACTAGAACAATGCCTATGATCGTTACCTCATTGTATAAATTATTTCTAATCCCAGGTTATAATCTAATTAGATTCCCTCTTAAACATTTATTATAAACCCTCAGGAAGTTTGTTCTAACGATTTCTGGGTAAGATATTTTCTTTTGAGACTCTACCTAAAAAAATAGCATTGTGTCATATATTTCTGAAACAACTTACTAGGGAAATAATTATTCCTTCCGTTTTTTGGTTTCGTTTTTTTTTTAGTTTTATTTACCTAGATGAGGGGTGGGAAATTCAAACCGATATTTTCTTGCCTATTTAACATGTTCTACCTGGCTTTAACTGCATGGTGCTGACCCATGGTTTATTAGAAAATCTTCAAGTTGGGATATCAAAGTGACACTATCAAGATGGTCAGAAGCAGGATTGCTTTAGAGGCAAACCATGGCCCATTCTGGAGGTCAATCAAAAAAAAAAAAAAAAAAAGTAAGGTTGATGGTCCTGGGTTAACTACTACAGACTGTTTAAAATAGTCAACAATTACATTTTATCTACATGACCAAAGACACTAAAGTCTCACTGTCCTCTAATCTCATATGAATCCAAGTTCAAATAATTGTTATATTCTTTGACTCAGATGTTTAGATGTTGGAGTGTAAGGATATGGGAAATTTTACAGGAATGAGTTTCGACTATTTTCTAAACAATGCATCTAACTCTTTATCCTGAAAGCCCTTCACTACCTACCAAACTAAGTCATTTAGTATCTACCTACTCTCACAAATTATTCTTAAACCATGAAATGGGCATCAACTCTAATTAGTATGAATTTACTCCTTAAATCCCAGTCAACAAATCATTAAATTTACTTCATCTGTTTCTCCATATCTTCCAATTACTAGTTTTATTTAACATAATATTTTTATTATTTTGTGAATTTCATATATGCATATAGTATATTTTGATCATAGTCACCCACCACTCCTCCCCCAACTCCTCCTAAACCTACCTCCCACCTCCAACCCCCTCCCAGCTTTGTGTCCTCTTTTTTCAAAATATTATTTCGTTAAAATACGTCTTAGATAAATTTAGTGTGATAAGGTCTGCCTTCCTACACTGATGACAAGGGATAGCACCTTGCCAAGGTTGTAAATATGAATTTGGGATCCCGAGTAGCTGGTTTTGAATTCTGGTGCTGGTACTTACTAGCTGTGCTACTTGGCAAATATCTTAGCCTTTCTTCACTTTGTGTGAAAGACAATGAATGATGTGAATAACAATAACATCAATGCTGTAGAGGTATGTTACAGATTAAATAGCTTCCTGTAATAAAGCACTTAAAATAATGTCTGGCACAAAACAAATCTTATAATATATATAAATATATATGTATATTTATATATATAAAGCACTTGCCAGTCATAATTTATGAAGGCCTCATCAAAAATTTAATACCAGTCAACAAAAAATTCAGTCTTTTCACCTATAGCAAGTAGTGAAATTCCCATTAGGGGAAAGAAAGAATTGAACTTTCAAGCAACTTTTCTCAAGTAAAATCATCACAATATATTTAATGTTTTGTTTTCCTCTCAGGAATAAACATATCATGTATTTCAAGATTTAGGTCTACAGTCTTTAAAATATACCATCTGAGAATACAGTTTGAGAAGTATGTCAATCACAGTTGCACAATTGTTTAATTATATCTATTCTTTGAAAATTTCAGACTGGACATGGTAGCATACACCTTTAGTCCAAGCACCCAGGAAGCAGAGCCAGGTAGACCTCTGAGGGTTCAAGGCCAGCCTAGTGTACATGGCAAGTTCCAGGGTTACATAGTGAGACCCTGTCTCAACAAACAAAGAAAATGTCACATATATCCACAGTGTGTCTTGATCTTACCCACCTCTCCCTCCCTCCCTCCAACTCCCTCGGGTCCCTCAATATGTCTCCTTCCCAACTTCTCTTTTTGAAACTTCATGTCTTCTTCCTTCCTTCCTTCTTCCTTCCTTCCTTTCTTTCTTTCTCTCTCTCTTCCTTTCTTTGTTTCTTTCTTTCTTCCTTTCTTTCTTTTAACTTTCTGAGTACAGTTAGTTCTGAACATATGTGTGGGTGTGGGGGCATGCACTGGGGCATGGGCAACCAGCCTACCAGTAGCCATGCCGCAAAGAAAAGTGAATTTTCCTCCAGCAGGAGTCAACTGCTAATAGTTCCTTAGCTGGGGGCGTGAGGTGGGGCCCCTTGAGCCACTTTCTACTCCATGCTGGAGTTTGTGTTTGAAAATTGATTGATTGATTGAGTGAGTGAGTGATTGATGTGTGTGTGTGCGCGCGCGCGCGTGCTCACGCTCACATGTGTGTATGTGGGGTAACACCCACAGAGACCAGAAGAGATTGTCCAATCTTTTGTGGCTGGAATTATAGGCAGTTGTGAGCCACCCAATATAACTAACAGTAACTGAGCACAGAGAGCAATCTCTCCAGCCCTCATGCTGGATTTTAGCTAGGTTTAGAATTTTTAGCTAGTTTGATCTTGTGCAGGGAACCATATTTGCTGTGAGCTCATGCGTACAACAGCTATGTCGTGTCCAGAAAACATGATTTCACAGCACTCCTCCCCGTCCTCCAGCTGACCTTCTTCAGCAACTGTCCCTGCACCTTTTGGGAGAGGGTTGATCTAGCTGCCCCTTATATAGCTGCCTTAACCTTTTACCTTTTATTCACAGGAAGACCACAGATACAGGTTTTGGAAATTTCTTATGGAGTTCTTGTCAGTTTCAGTTAGCTGAATGTACTCAGTGAATTTACTGGAAAACAGCTTCTTGAACTTCCGTTTGTACTTGAGTCAGATCTGTACCATGTTCCTGCTTCGGCTTACACTGCCTTCTGGAACCAGTACCAGCATCTTCCCTGGCCTTTCTTTTCCTCGTTTGAACTGAATTGCATGATGAAGGGAGTAAAAATGTAAACAGCACCTGAGATGACACAGAAGGCGTATTACCCCAGTGTGACAGAACACAGGTGACTCACCCCAGTGGGACAGGACACCAGTGGATCACACCATGCTGACAGGACATAGGCGACTCACCCCAGTGTGACAGAACACAGGTGGCTCACCCCAGTGGGCCAGGACACCAGTGGATCACACCATGCTGACAGGACATAGGTGACTCACCCCAGTGTGACAGAACACAGGTGGCTCACCCCAGTGGGCCAGGACACCAGTGGATCACACCATGCTGACAGGACATAGGTGACTCACCCCAGTGTGACAGAACACAGGTGGCTCACCCCAGTGGGCCAGGACACCAGTGGATCACACCATGCTGACAGGACATAGGTGACTCACCCCAGTGTGACAGAACACAGGTGGCTCACCCCAGTGGGACAGGACACCAGTGGATCACACCATGCTGACAGGACATAGGTGACTCACCCCAGTGTGACAGAACACAGGTGGCTCACCCCAGTGGGCCAGGACACCAGTGGATCACACCATGCTGACAGGACATAAGTGACTCACCCCACTGTGACGGGACACAGGTGACTTATCCCAATGTGACAGGACACAGGTAACTTACTTCACTGTGGCAGGAGTTTAATTTGATTATTTTACTACTGCAGGGCAATCTTCAATATTTTTGTTATGTGATTTTTTTTGAAAGAAAGTCAAAAGAAAACCCTAGTTCTTTTGTTTGTTCTTCCCTTTTCCAGTGCTGCTGACTGAACTCACAGTCCCCGCGTGCCGGTGAGCACTCTGCCACTGTGCTGCATCCTGCCCCAATACTTGGTTCTTTCATTATAATTTTCACAGCAGCCCTTTAAATATGCCCCGTAAATTTTTATGTTACTTCTAATAAAACACAATGTATTATCTTTTCTAAGCATGTTACTCAATCTAATATTAGAAAGCTCAAATTTCAAAGTCAAAACTTATGAAAAATAACAGTAATTTCTAATGCTCTGATAGTACCAAAAAAGGTAAGTGAGAACTAGTGTAGGCCTCGTAAATGAAGAACAGCATTTTACAATCCCAGCAAGATGTGATGCGTAGTCAAAGTAATGAAGCTATCCCAGGCATAATGATTAATCTTTGCGTGTCACAACCCGGGCAGCTGTGTTCTAAATGAAGTGCAATCTATATAATGTGTTCTCGAGAACACCAAGCAGAGCTGCATCAGTCTACAGTGCAAACAGTAAGGCATGAAGCACATTCAGCACTCATCTAAAACAGCAGAGATCTAGGTTGGAAAGTACGTAACAGGACAGTTCATCAGAGTGCTGCAGTGGGTCTTACATGATTCAGTTAAGTAGCTGTTTGCCAAAGTATTTTAAAAAGGGAGTGATGAAACAGAGTGGAACATTACAAGAGGAGTTATGAGTACAAAGGTCGCTTGGGTTTGAGATACAGAGAGAACAACACTAAGAGTTTCCAGGTATGTTTGAGGCCAAGTGATTCCCCTCTATCACCTGGAAGAACAGAACTGATGCTGAGAGCAAGGAATGACAGAAGGCAGGGTTGTTCACAAGGCAGGCATTTAGCAGTCCTCTTTTAGAAAGGCCTGTCGTAAGCAGTGGTGAGATTGGCAAATAATTGTCTTTAAGACAGACCACATTCAGGGTACACAGGTGTATAATCTGGTGAAAGGGTCAGGAAATTCACAAAATGTGGTCTGTCTGAGGTGAAAACTAGTAAGGTGATCCGACTAATGATTGATCTGCAAGTTTTCACCAGGTCCAGGGAGTGTGATGTCACAGAACCAGCATCTCATTAGACAGCAATGGGCATGGAAGCCAGGCCCTACACTGCCAAGCTCTCCTTCGTGACCCACTTCCCAGAGCTGCAGTTAGTTGCCTATGAAAGGTATTAGACCAGAGGGCTCAAAGGATGCTTGGTTGAACAATATGTACACAGGGCACTTTATCACAAAGACTGGTCAGAACCTAATTGTAGTCAGTTACAAACACTTTTATAATCATATTTGAAAACTATCCTTTTCCATTTTCTGAGTACATACAATAGCAAAAGTAACCCAGAGCCCCAGGATCTCATGGCCATCCAAACCTTTCACATAAAGAGGATATATAATTAGCCTAAAGGTACACAGCCAATTACTACAGACTGGAATTAGGAGGTGGGCTGTGAGCTAAAGGACCTGTCGTCCTATGTAATCTTCAGGTCTTGTGTCTCTTAACATGGTGGACTGGGTAGGTATGAATTAAGATCTCGGATGGAGCAACATCTTCAAGGGAGCTGGGGGTGAGAGTCCTCCACCCCAGTGAATAGTTGTGGCCCTGTGTTGTGAGGTTCTTCCAGAAGCTGTTCAAGGCTGTGTCAAGAGAGGAAGGTTCTTCCATTAAGAGCCACATTGTCTGCAGGTCCAGTGAACTATATAGATTGTACTTTTGTCTCCTTCAAATAAAATATTAATGGCCCATGGCAGCAAACACATCTTAATCTTTTATTTCAAGTCCTTCAGGGTTCTCCAATACCTGGCCCAGCCCGAGCTAGCTTAGCAAGGAAGTGAGAAACTATAGCCTGTCTGCCTGCTCAAGTCAAGCCTGACATGTCTGTGCTTTGTACTACTTGTTTCCCGAATGTTTCACCTTGAAGATCCAGGAAGAAGATTCAAAAATGACCTCAGGGATCGTATCCTGACCAAAGGCCCCTCCCTAAAACATGAAATCATTCTCCATAGTGCTTGCTTGACAGTCTGAGGCCGCTCCTAGAGCATGTCAGCTGCTCTTCAAGCTGACTGAGGTATGTGTCATTACAGACTGGGATTAAAAGCCTCAAGGACCTCTCACTCTGCCCATAGTGTCAGAAGAAAAAAGTCCTGGTGTGAAGGGTTATCTGCTGACCCAGCCCAGTCCCTTTCTGCAGCCCACACATCCTCCAGACAGCACGCTGTCTGTATTTCAGACACTCTTAGATGTTCCGATGCTTATTGCAAAGATGACATACTTTCTTTGCAGCTCATTTCACTAAATTAAAATCATTAAACATAAGTGTCTCTTGAGGTGCTTTTTTTCCTCCTTCAAAAATTATTCTCTGAATTAAAATGCGGTTCTGTGATTTCAGATCAGAACTGAGCAATCCTTTGTTTTTCTCACCTGCCACCGATGTCTGAGTACACAGACAGGCTTTCTGTGAGCAGGAGGTCCCCGGGGTCACGGATGTAATTCTTTCGACTCTGGGGTGCTCACGCACAGAATTGCCTACAATCAATTTGCTTTCACATCCTGGCATTAAATTAACTGTATATAAAAGTATCACAAGTATTTTCAATATCATTATAAGTAGTAGTGATTTAAAAGACTTTTTATTGTAATGAAAAAAACTACAAGGAATAGTAACAGCTGTCCAACTTATTTGAATGAATAGAGTCAAAAACATACAATTCTTCATTACCCCAAAATGGATAAAATGACTTAAAATTAAGAAGGGGAAATGACACAAGTCATTTCAATGTGTGAAAGATGAAATATTCCTGAACAATAGTTTGACCTTCTGGCTTCTAAAAATATAAAGTATCTCAAAATTTAACCTAATACTGTAGAAAGAAGAGATGTAGTAATGTAGTCTAGATATAAAATATGGGTGTTGATTAACCATAATCTTTAAGTGCACAGCTGTTTCTGAAAGTGAAGACAAAAGACTTCTAATAACATATACATCATTAATGGCAAGGATTTCATCTATCATTACTATTTGATTATATAAGGCAGGAAACCTGAACTGCACAGAAAAATATAATTTCAACAGTAATAATAATAGAATAATGGGGAGAGAGAAGAAAACGAAAATGGAAAATTGTAAAAGGAATTACAAAAATGTCACCAGAAAGTTCCCATGACCACGTGGTTGTGTGGACAGTGCTCCAGGCTTACCACGTTACTCTGAAGCCACATCAACAGCTTTAACAGTACGTGTGCACCTGTGTGTGTGCACGTGTGTGCATGCAGGTGTGGATGTGCGTGCATGGATGTGAGTTTTCAGGAAGAATGATACAGTCTATTGATGTAGATGAAAAATTACAATGCTTAGTCGCAGTACTTCAGCACTCAGTTATAGTTGGGTGGGTTTGCCGCCCTCAGGGCAGATGCTGATGGGCTCTGCTACAGCCTAGGACAGACTACCCATTTGGATATGGAAAGCAAAGCATCTGCTGATCCCACTGTGTTGAGCACCAAGCTCCAGACCCTGCCCCGCCACGTTGGTTTTCTCCTACAGAAATTCACAGGCTGTTTCCTCACATTTCCCCTGAGCCTGGATATTGAGATTAAAATGTACCTACTGAGTAGGAAATGCACTCAATGTTAAGGACCCATCATATGGTATGTCTTGGAGCGTAATGGTTCCTTTGGAGCTATTATACGTATGCCATGAGTAGATAGATATTAGGGATAATACAGTGACTGCAGGAGACCCCGTGTTAACTACTTTCGGACTTTTAACACTATTCAAAACCAGGCTCTTTTATTTTTAACTCCTGAGGTTTAATACCTCTATACTTTGTAAACTGAGTACTTTTCAAAGAGAGCTCCAAATTCCTAAGGAGCTGTCTTTAGGTGAGCTTTGATCTTTGCAGAGCACCTATCTTGTGTTTCTATAATTGCTCTGGTTTAACAAGGCTTCCTAGCACGTGAAGGGGGAAGAAAAGCCTTTTATTAAAGCTATAAACCTGAGTGCAGTGATGGAATACACCCCTTTGGGTTAGCCTTGAGCTCCCCAGGAAGAAAAAGGGGGGCTGGAGAAAGTCTTCATGTTAAAACAAAATGAAATATTTATTAAACATGTGTCTGGCATCCCAGGCAGTCAGAAGCGGCCCTATGGTCCGCTGAAAGGTTTGATCTTGGTTGAGCATTGTGAAGGCTGATTTCAGTGATGGGGTAAAAGCTAAGGAAGTTAGGGCTGTATTTTTGGCTAAAGATGACAGCTCTGGGTTTCAAGTTGCACAAAGCAGTCTGAGGGACTAAACTAATGAAGGCTGCTTAAAAGTATTGAGTTTCCAAAAGCATAATCTTCCTATCAGTGGTTCACGCTTCCAAGATACGGGAATTCCTCATTCGCTTTGACTTCACCATATTAATCTTACTTTACAAATACATGTGGTGGTTTATATCATGTTTAATTAACTGATGGAGGGCTCCAGTGGAAAAAAAAAGGCATCCCGTTAAGCTCTGTCCGTATGGCAAATTCGAATCACATCCTTAGCCTTGCAAGAACAAAATATCCCAAGAGTCACTGATGACAGGATGTAGGAATTGAAATCAGGTCCCTCCTGTTGTTTGAGAATCCATGGAGGGTGCCTGCCATATGCCCATCACTGCCAGTGGCAGGGGGAGGGTTGGAAAATGACAGGATAAAAGAAAGGATGGCTCTAGTTTCTCCAATATGTTCATGTCTCTGAAGAAATGATGGCTAGTGATGCTGTACAGAGGCCAAGATTCACATGAAAGTGTGTCCCAAACTTCTCAGAGCTTAATGAAAGGGTTTTGTGGTGTCTTTGATAAATGCCTTTTGTTCCCTTAGCTGCTTAGGGGTTTTAAAAATGGGTAAGTGAAGTTACTTTGCTTTTGAGTTCAATATAATAAGCATAAAATTTTTAAAAATTATTGCTTAATAAAATGTACTTGTATTATGATGCTGGGCATTGGGTTTGATGGCTGAAAACCACACATTTGGTTATAAGGGCTTCAGAGTTAACATTTTCAGAAGTAGGAGTTGTCTAACCTCTGTCCTCAAAAATCTGTAGTGGCCATGACATTTAAACAAAAAATGTAAATTGACTACTCATTCATTTTAATGATTTTAGAATTTTAAAATGCATTTTTATTATACTGGTAAGATGGGATAATAGAAAATTGAAAGCAGGGCACAAAATCAGCTTCACTCCTTAACACGATGGCAAACAGGCTTGTGCAAGGTTCTTTAAATTGTTCATTATTTGCACGTTTTGAAATTATTGTAATTGGGCTGGGCATGGTGATTCAACCTTTAATCTCAGCATTGAGGAGGCAGAGACAGGCAGAACTCTGTAAGTACCAGGACAGTCAAGGACACCTAGTGAGATCCTGTCTCAAAAAACATTGTAACGACACAACTTAATCTTGTATCTTTTTCCCAACTTAGTATTTTGTCACACCACACTGCTACATACACATAATTTTTATTGATTGCATAACTTTTTACCAAATGAATATGATCATCTTTCCCTTTAAAAATATGTGTGCGGGGGCGGGGAGAGAGACAGAGAGAGAGAGAGAGAGGCTTCTACAGGTGCATGAAGGTGCATGTGGAGGCCAGTGGGTGACACTGGGATGTCCTTCCTCAATCACTTAGTCTTTGAGACAGAGTTTCTTGGGATCCACCTCCCTCAGCCCCCAGTGCTGGGTTTATAGGCACATGCTACCACACCCCATATTATAAATGGGTTCTGGGGATCGGAACTCGAGTTCTCCTATGCGTGAATGGCAAGCACTTTACCCACTGAGCCGCACCCCAGCCCTGTTATACTTTTCTCGCCATACTTCTGTTGTTATGTAATTGAAATACCTCCCGATAGTTCATGTATTAAGCATTATAAAAATTATATGCATATGTATATAGCTTTTTCCACATTCTAAATTATTACATAGGAGATTACCATATATGCACATTCCTTTAAAAAGTGTGTAAGAGATATGTTCTTACGAAGGTAAATGGGGAACTAAAACATTATGTGGAAATCACTGTATATTTTTTTAAAAGCTTACCTGAAATTAACGTGCAATTCTAGGTGAAAACCTCATGCCTACAGAAAATATTAGCACTATGAAAACATATTTTATTTTCCCTTTTGTGTTCCTACATGCGCTTTTCTTCACAATAAGCACACAGTCACATGAGGTAAATTCCCACTTGACCATTTTCCTGTACTCGTCATCTACCATTTCAACTAGAAGAAGGTACTTTCAATTAGTTTTGAAATTTATGTTTCCTAGAATATTACCACTAGACAAGTAACTTGGCACAAAATCTACTATTTTAGTTAAATTTGAAGTGTGATCCTAATAACTAATAATCCTAGATATTTTCATGGCATTGATTTAGAACATGGTAAATTAGGTAATTGGGTATTGTATTTATTACTAGAATCACTTTGGGGTTTGACCAGGAATTGAAATTTTTCAGCTGTGCTGTGGACGTAAGGGCAGCTTGCAGAAAGAATGAGCAAAGCCATTGTTTCAACTTCCTGGAGTCCCTCAAGAGTCACTCGGGATCGGTTCTAAACAGTCAGGTTTAGCGCATTCTGTTTGTTGAGTGCAGCTCCCAGTGCCTTCAATTTTTTTAACCTTTTCTTGTTTTCATAAAATATAGAAAATTAAAATCCTTATCTGTGGCTTACATTACGAAAAATCATCTGATTTTCTTGACTTAATCTATACTGTCATGAAATAGTACCAAATTCAGTTCCCCAGTATTGAATTAATAGAAAATTCTAAGGGGCCAACGGTGCATTTGCATTTGTTCTAGTCAGTGTTGTCACTGGTTTGAGGGAACACCCTTTCAATGAAATCTATTTCCTTTACAGAATTTACAAACAAAAGGTGAGTCTTCTCTCTGAAGCACAGGAAGAAGTAATTAATGCAAATTTGACAAAACATACTCCACCAGACTGATGGTAAAAAGTCTACACTTATTTGATTATTGATTAGTTTTGTATTTAAATAATGGTCTTGTTTTGGCATTTAATGTATATTTATTCACAATAAACATAATTTATGAATATTTCAACACATGTGCACTCAGTGGGGTGGATTCTCATACTGATATAAATAGAATTAATGAGCAGTCAGCATATGACACACGACCTGGCAGCTAGAGCAGAAACGGCCCTCATGGTTTCATAAAGCTTTTCCTAGTTCAGCTTCTTAGACCTACGGATGGCGCTTTTTCCCTCCCATCAGTGTCATTCACCCACTGGGAAACAGAACTCAAATCTTGCTACAAGACTCTTGTCTGATATTTGGAAAACATTTTTCTTGCCTTCTTTAAATCAAAATAAATAGAGGTGGAAGAATTAGCTCCATTCTGCCAAACTTAGGGATATAAGTCATAGACAGATAAGCATTTTATATGTTTATACTAAAAAGAAAGTTGGTATGTCCTTCCTCTAATTTTGTGACAACATAACCATGTCACTTGCAAAAGCTTTTAAATGGTTCCGTATTTTAAAACAGATCTGACAGGCACCTTGCCTCAGTAAAACAAAAATGGAAACAAAAGCACATCATCGTAGCCAGTATTTGCTCTCCTTGAATACAAAGCAACAATCTGTTAAGCATATCTAATAAGATTATTTTTTAAGGAATAAACCAAGCACCATAAAGCCACTCCTTCAAGCACTAGACTTGGAAATAGACACAAGATGCCAAATCTTCCCCTTAAAAAGACTTAATTTGACGAAGAATTGTTTCTTAAAGAGGCAAAGTGAGACCTAAGAGTCGCCTTTTATTTTATTTTGCTTTTACAGCCAGATTACTAGCCAAGTAGGAAAAAATAAAGCGAGCATGTGCACTGTCCTGTGCAGATGACCTGGCAGGAGGGCAGCCTTGGCCAGAGACTGTGCTACGACTTTTATGCACACAGATGGCAGGGCTGAAGCCTTTATTCCACGGCCTTTCATTCCAAAGGGAATATATGAAGCCCCTTCATTCATCCCCACATATTCATATCCCACACCCAACTTAATCTCTATCCTAGAAGAGGCAAGTCCAGGTGCTTTGTGGAAATGATGACAAGACACCATTCGTGTGGTCATCTCTTGGAGGAAGACTTTGCACTGACAGGGCTGAGGCCTGATGAGCGTCCCAGAGTGGCTCCCCTGGGGAATCCCCTTTCAATGTAAAGTGATGGGCACCACCTAGTGCTCTTTCAACGCAAAGGCTGTGAGTGCTGGTCTGCACTTGGGATGGCTGACCTTCACAAAGGCGAAATAAAAGGAGTCAGCTGCAGCTGGCTTCAACCCCCTTGCCAGAGAGAGAGAGAGAGAGAGAGAGAGAGAGAGAGAGAGAGAGAATCTTAAGTGAATATAACCGTAAGTGAACGCAGTGCTTCCAAATCACTAATTTCCTTGGGGCTGTTTTAATTCACGTTTTTCTTTCTTCTTTCTTTCACTTTAAAATAATTGCTAATCTGTTCATGAGAAATAATACCTTTATTTCTCAATACACTGACTCTCACAACATCATTTTTGTCTCATCTTTTCTTCTATGGACAACCTGTGAAATTTTCTAAACTTTTTCATTCAGTCTAAAATGAGTACCAGTATGACCCCACTAGCCAGAATCTATTCTAACAAGGAGTCTCTCTGGATTTTTCCTAACACAACAAATAGCGTTTATGAAAAATGATGTGTAGCACAGAATCTTTCGCAATAAGATCAAGTTAACCACTCGTGCCTCTAGGAAAAAATCCAGGAGGTTTTATCTGATTGGCAAAATGGACCTGGATATCAGCTCCACGATTGAGGACACTTTGATGAAATTTCACAGCAATGAAGTCCCATTACCTGAATGATTGCTTAAACCTTTTAAAGTCTAACTCAGGGAAGAACAAGATTTTTTTTGGAACAGATGGTCTTGCACAGAGAGGAAAAAGGGTAATTTCAAGCTCTTTGCTTTTTCTGTAGCATTTTTCTTAGAACCACTCTTAGTATTATTGCTTTCAAGAAGTAACAATGATCACTTCTTTGTGGCTGAAGGTAGATCATTCTGTACTAAAGCCAGAAACCTTAGTGTAGCGCAAGGTGAAGGGCGGCGGTGGGAGGGGCCAAGCTGCCGAGAGGAACCAGGGTAACAGAGGGCCTGGGCATATCAGATGCTAACTGCGGGACTTGGAACTCACTAACAAAATCCAGACAGAAAACAAACTCTGAAGAAGTGAATTTAAATGGTTAGAACTTCTCGGTTAAAAACTCAGGGTCTGCGCTAAGCAACCGGGAAGAAACTAAAGGAAGCGAGAAAAATCCAAGATTCCGAACATTTCCCCGTTGCCTACAGGGCTTAAAGTTGGATATGATGCCAGAAGGCTGTGATGGCACTTTCCAGAAGCTGAGGCAGGAAGATTGGGAGTTCAAGCCCATCCTGGGCACCATAGTAAGACCCTGTCTCAAAACAACCATCAATAAAACCAAAAAGAAGCAAAAAAAAAGTAATACCATTTTTAAAGAAGACACAGTTATTTCTCTTGCCTGAGAGCTCAGGAGACACTATCTGTTGCAGATTTTATAAAATATTTACCTTGCCTCAGACTCCTGCCATTCACTGTCTGAATAGTCATGAATGCTGCTGTTACTGTCCTCTGCAGTTCCCTAGATTCAAATATGGAGTGAGGCTGATGTGGACAAGAGCATGAGAAAAGGGTCCTTTTCTGAGAGCCTGTTCTGGGAGAGGTTCACAAGTCCATGCCCTTAGCTGACAGAGCCCAGTGCACTAGGTATTCAAGTCAAGTGTGTCTGGCTCTACAGCCCTTCTTTCTCAGGCCCATCCATGACAAAAACTCCCAGTGAGAAACATACTTTACAATGTAACCCAATACACACATACATACATTACTGACAAACTTTCATGAAATAATGCTTACATTTATATGTGCAATTTACTCCACACATCCTACTCTATAATAATTCAATTGTTTGCATTTCTGGCTGCTACCTTGTTAAATGCTCTCCATTGATACTATTGTAACATAGCACAGTTTCACAAACACTTCAGTATGCCAGACTACCTTTCAAAAATATATAGTATGCTCTGGCAGGACTTGATACCAGGGCAGTGCGTGCTCAAGAGCGTCTTTGCATGTATTGTATAGAAAGTTCCATCAACATGATAGGATTCTCACCTAAGAGCTAAGAGCTATAACATTCTCCCCCAGAGCAAGAGCAGGGTGTGCTCACTGGTGGCACGTCTCTGCATCTCAGGGACTCTGTTACTTTAAAATTGAATGGAGGAAGTACATTTTTAAAGAAAGCCATAACAAAAATGAAAAGTATCATTGTTAGCAATCACTGTTGAATGCATAACCTGCCAGACAGTGTTCTGTGTATGAACTTCAACTATAACTCCCTCCAGTCTCACATCACCCTATGAAGTAAGTAAAAATAATTACTCCCACTTTACAGCCAGAATTCCTTCATGGTGCTTAGCACAAACTTCCTATTGTGGTGGCTGGAGAGATGGTTCAGAAGTTAAGAGTATGTGCTGCTCTTGTAAAGGACTAGAACCCATGCCAGTCAGGTCATAGCTGCCTGTAACTCCAGCCCCAGGGGCTCAGACCTCTGCCTCTATTATGTACAGCCACCTGCACTCTTGTGCACAGATACAGAGACATATGCATAATTAAAACTAAAAATAAATCTTTTAAAAAGTAATTTTCCCATTCTAGTATGCTACCATATGTCATAGAAGAATGAGATTGTGACTAAAACCCCCAAAATTGGCATTTCTATGAGTTATTAAAATTAAAGATCTAATTTATTTGAAGAATCTATATTCAAATCAAGCTCTGAAGATTAATGCTGATGAGACATTATGTGGCATCTTATCTAACTTACAGACTTAATTTAGACTTTACCAAGTGTTTCAAGAATGTTTTTGTGGTACAAAAAAAATAAAGACATGTTTTATGCGTCGCATTCAATTTTCCTTTCTCTTTATTCTCCTCATTCTGAAATAGTTTGTCAGTCTTTCCCTGGAAGACGGTTTTGACGATGAGTCTTTAGCAAAACAAAATCAAGAGAACAAATGCTCCAAGCCCATGGATTTGCACTCGTGCTTTGGGGTGAGATTTCTGCTCCCCTCACGGGTTTCCTCTCATGGGGAGGACTGGTGTGTTTACATTTCCTCGGTTCTTTTAGAAATCCAGACCTGCAGCCCAGAATGAGAAGGGCAAACAGGTTGCCCAGTGCCTGTAACTAGCCAGCTCCTCTATGAACAGCAGAATAGCTTACAGCTACAGCCGTCAGACTACCCCAAAACACCTACAATATTTATAAGGTTACTAAAAGAGAAAAAATTAATGACATTATAAGGGGAAAACATAAATATACATTCATCTCCATAACCACATGCTTAGACACAGTTCTTAGTTCTTCAATGTAAATAATTAGAATAAAAGTATTTATAATTAGCTAAAGGTTCACTATCTCCCGATCAATATGCAGGATTTGGTTTTATGAGAATAAAAAAAGCATTTAGAGCAATTCTTTTATCTTTTATTAACATTTGAATTATTCTACTGAAAATTCACATATTAAAAAGCATGAGCTTATTTTCTTCCACAAGGCACATTGATTTTTTTAAGTCTCAGATTGCATCTATATAGCAATAAGCAAATATTTTAGCAAATAATAATACTTTAGCAAAAAGGCATGAGTATATCTCTCTTTCTTTCCTGAAATGTTTCCTTGTATTCTATTGCATGAAAGAAACACCGTTTGTGAACATAGTTATTTATCATTATTTTATGTCCAAACTTGCCCCTGACTCACCCCCGTCTCTAGTCTTACAGAAAAAGGAGGAAATTGGACCCTGAAAGGACAGTTCCAAATAGACCAAGCAAGGGCTTCAAACTTGGTAGCTGGAGCTACAAAACAATTTGTTTCATTTCTTGGCCAGTCTGGTGGTGCATGCATACCTATAATCCCAGAGTCTGATAGACTAAGACAGAGGGTAATGAATAAGGAGCCGACCTTGAGTTCGAGGCAAATCTTGACGACATCCTGAGACCATATCTCAAAAAGCCAAGCCAAACCAAATGGGCAAACCAAAACATATTGTCTTAGTTGATTTTTTATACCTATTTTAAAAATACAACATGACCTTGAAGTTTAAATTACCCATGCTATAGAATAAAATAAGTTAGTAACAGAGAACCCTAACCCTTTCTCAGCAGTAATAAGAGACTAGAAACATTCTTTTTCACTACAAAATTATAATACAACAACAATACAGACATCATCCATTCACTTGAATTTGTTAAGATTATACCAGTCTGAGGGCAAAAACCTATTCATATGGAAGAAGAGACAAAGGCCAACTACTCTCTGGAGGGTCAAATGCTCTGTGTTTTCAAGATGCAATGGAGAGAAATATGAGAATAATTTGCTTGTGAAGAAGGATGCTGACTTAGTGGTCTTTTGTAGGCAAAATCCTTTACTAGAATTAAAAATGGGATTATTGGTAAAGAGCTGAGAAACTGAAATGAGAGCCTCTTAAAGCACCAATTTAGTCTGAATATCCAGGGAGTTCCTTAAATGTGAATTCTAAGGAAATGGGTAGTACTTAAAACTTGGACTATTTCAAGAGATGAAGTGGGAAGTGGGTCACAAAGTGGTAGATGTTCCAGCGGCTTTTCCAGAAAAATGAAAGGTCAGTCAACAGTGACTAGGGTCAGCTTCTAAGTAAAGGTAGAATTTCAAGAAAATTCTGATGAGGAAGCAAGTTATCTTCTGTGCAAAGTGTGCTGTGGGTACGTCATTAGAAAGGGCAGCAGTAATGAGACATTCAGGTTAATAGACTGGTAAGATGGCTCAGTGGATAATGGTGCTTTCTGCCAAAACTGATGACCTGGGTTTGATCCTCAGGGCCCACATTCTACATGACAGAAAGAGAAAACTGACTCTCACAAGGTGTCCTTTGATCTGTACACATGCATACAAAAATAAATAAATACATTTTTAAAAAGAAGCACGCTTAAGGCTATAGTGCTCATTTTGTCCAGTTTCAAAATGGATGAAGTCATAGCTCTCGCAGAAGTGCTGTACATAGTAATGCCATCAGTAAATAACACAAGAGTAATGTTTGAGCATGGCTTCTTATAAAATTTGATACTTCCAGGTTTTAATAAACAGGATGTGAAGTCTATGGCCTGAGTAACAGAATCACAGTAAAACGTATGCTTTGAAATCTGAATCCCCACTGTGATGACAGTAGGGTTAGGGCCTTTGGAGATGATTCAGCCCTGGAGGTGGAGCCCTCAAAAACCTTGCTCTTAAAAAGATATCAGAGTTTTATCTCTCGTTCTTCACCAGGTGAAGATACAATAAGAAGTCAGACACGTGGAGAGCTGAGTGTGGTGACACTGGCCACACACTGGAACTACAGGGAGCTCTTGTCTCAAAAAAAACAGAAGAGGAAGAAGAAGAAGAGGACGAAAAGGAAGAGGAGGAGGAGGAGGAGGGAGGAGGCATAAGAGAGGGAGGAGGAGGAAGAAGAGGAGGAGGAAGAGGAGGAGGAGGTGGAGGAGGAGGAGGAGGAGGAAGAAGTTGAAAAAGAAGTCAAGACACTTGAAAACCAGGAAGAGGTACTTTGCTGAGAACCCAGCTGTGCTGGCACAGTGATCTCAGATTTCCAACCTCCAGAACTATAAGAAATAGTGTTTGTTGTTTAAAAAATCCGTGCTATGATATTGTTATAGCCACCCAACTCACCTAACACCTCAAAATATTTAACAACACATAGAGAGAAAATTACTAAACAACTGATTTGTCAATGTCAAATGAAATAAAATCTGTGTTCTAGAAAGAACCTGCACACAAATCTTTATAACAACTTTACTCATAATTGCTAAAACTAGAAACAGCCCAAATACTCCTCAGCTGAGAAACTGACAAACTATCTGTGGTATATCTATAAAATGGAAAACCATTTGGGAATAAAAAGAATGAAATATTAGTACATGCAACAACAGGGGAAGAATTTCCTAGGCATCACATGAAATGAAAGAAAGCAGACTTAAATTGACATGCTGAATGGCTCAGCTCATAAGGCTTTCTAAAACGCAGAACTCTAATAATGAGCCAGGCTTGATGGTGCCCACCTACTATCCCAGCACTCGTGAGTTTGAGCTAAGATGACTATGTTGGGTAAAAGGTCAGCCTGGGCTATACGCTAAGATCTCATTGCAAAACACAATATAACAAAACAGCAAACTTTAGTGATGAATCAATCTGTAATTGCCAAGAGTTAAGAGTATGGGGGTGGGGCTGACTGCAAGGGTGTTTGGGGTGGATGGTGCAGGAGGAAGATGGGATTATTCTGCCTTTTGACTGTTTTAATAGGTTGCACGTTCATCAGCTATGTGTTACTTTGATGAATTCCCAAGATAAACAATGTCCAAGAGTAACGGCTTCTCTTGGCTTGTAGTTGCAGAAGTTTCAGTCCATGGTCACTTGGCTCTGTTGTCTCTGCGCTTGTACACGGAGAGGCAGAATATCAGCGTGGGGAGCTTGGGGTGGAGCAAAGCTGCTCATGTCATGGTGGACAGGAGGTAGAAAGAGGGAAAGGAAGGGTGCAGAGAGGACTCTCCTCCTGATAAGCCAGTCAGTACCAGTACGAGTTTAGCACCCTCGTGACCCAATCTGTATCTATAGCATTGTTAACTGGACCTGTTTCAAAATAAGAGACTCTGGGGGAATATTTCATATCTAAACCATAACAATAAGTAATAACTATCAGAAATCACCACTATACAGCAACAAGAGGGGATTGTATTATATGTAAATATTAAAATAAATTAAGAAAAAGTAGTGTAAATGAAATACCAAACTACAATAATATGTTATATGGTTGCTATAACAACACATTTGGTGGCTGAATATAAATTCTATTTCAAGCCATGTAATAGTTTTCCAAATTGAGTCTATAATGTAGCATATGTAACATTTTTTGAGACAGGGTCTCCCTGTAGCCCCAGCTGTCCTGGAACTCACTATGTAGACCAGGCTGGCCTTGAACTCACAGAGATCTGTCTGCCTCTGCCTCCCAAGGGCTGGGACTAAAGGTGTGTGCCACCATGCCTGGCTGTATTTTTCATTCCTTTTTTCCATGGCGTATAAACTGCCTGTCAGTTGATGGACCTCTATGTTGTTTCTATGCTAGAAATATAGTGGATATAGCTGGCATAACATATGTGCACAACGTTTCCTGTGCACAGAAGTTTCAATACCTCTTAGGTGTGCAGCTGGAAACAAAATTGCTAAATCCCAGAGCGCTACATTAAAACACAAGAACTTTACAAAATGGATTCACTCTTCTATGTTCACTCCAGCAGCATGCAAGTTTGCTGACCACAATGTCACCACTAACACTTGTTTTTTTATTTCCGTCTAGTAGGTGTGAAGTAGTGTAACTGGTTTCACTTCATTGCTCTGATGCTCCTGCAAGTCAAAAGCTTCTCATGAGTGTGTTGGTTTTTTATAATTTTCTAGAGAAATGTCTATCCAGATCCTTCACCTACAATGATACTGACTGATTTTTTTTTATGTGCTTAATACAGTTTTGAATTTCTTTTATTTTAGAAATGCTTATTGAAATGCTTTGACCATGGGACTAGAACAATAGACCAGCAATTAAGAGCACTTGCTGCTTTTGTAGAGAACCTGGCTTCAGTTCCCAGCACCCCCTATAGTGGCTTATAACTGTCTGTAACTCCTGTTCCAAAGGATCCAGTGCCCTCTTCTGACCTCTTCTGACATCTGAGTGTCAGGCACATACATGGTGCACATATATACATGCAGACAAACACTCACACACATCTAAAAAATATTTTGAATGATGCTGGAGAGTTGACTCAGCAATTAAGAGCACTTGCTGTTCTACCAACAGAACCGAGTTCAATTCCCAGCACCCATGTTAGATGTACGTCTAGGTATAGGGGATCCAAGGCCCTCTGCTGGGTTCCTCAGGCACCTGTACATATCATATATGGTACACGTGACACGGACATATACACACAAATAAAAGTGAATCTTTTTTAATTATTTATTTAATAACCACATACTTAAAAAAACATTTCATTACAACAGTATTCTCATGTTCAATAACAATTTCCTTAGCTAAGATGCATCTTTTTCAAAATTGTGTACAGTTTTAGGTTTACAGTTGAATTATTACAGTTATAAAATATTGTACATAGTATAAACCCTATAAGACATGAAATTACATAGTTTCATACAGAAATACACAGTTTCATGCAGAAAAATTTATTTTTAATGCAATTGACATTAAGATGTTTCTAATCTGTATATATCTGATTATAACTAGTAGCAGTTACTTTCTGAGCTCCTTGGCATCTGAGACTGGATATAAAGTCATCAGGTAGATTTCAGTGGTAATGTTTTTCACATCTACTAATTATTAAGGAACAAATTTTTATGCTTTGAAGAATTATTTTTTATCATTTTTTAAATTTTTAATAACTACATGATTAGAAGAAGCATTTTACAACAGCTCTAACATATTCAGTAACACACTCCAGAGCAACAGTACATTTCTTTCACAAGTGGGTGCAAGTTTCTAGGTCCACAGTTGAATTAATACAGTTATATATTATTGAACTCAGTATAAACCCTGTAAGACATAAAATTGAATGAGTTTTTAACTTTTAAAAAAGATCTCCATTTCATTTTAGAATATATTGTTCCTTGCATAGAGACTCATTGTTTTTGCTACTAACACTGAGATATTGGCTCATGCATCTTTAATCTGTATGTATCTGATTATTACTAGTCATAATCGGTTGCACTTGGATCCTTGGTGCCTGTGTATGTCGATAAAGTCATCGGGTAGTTTTCATTGGAAATGTTTATCACCTCTACTAGTTAACATGATGTAAATTTCCATGCTTCCTCCTATAACTCATTTTTTTAATTTGTTGATTTTTTTGTATGTATATCACACAGAATATTCAAAACCATCCTATTCATCTACACACTCACTTCCCAGATGGCACCCTCCCATAGCCCCCACCCCACTAGAGCCCTTATACTCTGTCAACCCTCCTACTGTCCAATGTGTTGTTGGCACCCCCAGTCATTCCCCAGTACTAGTCCATCTGGTGAATCTAGTCAGCCTATCTAG
>NW_008339223.1:1606327-1607262 GCF_000622305.1 Nannospalax galili
GACTAGAGTTCTTATACTATGATATCCCTGCTACTGTCTGCTGTGTTGTCAGCACCCCCAGCCATTCCCCACTACTTGCCCTTATGGAGAATCTAGTCATCCTATCTGGAGGTCTTTGTTTTAGGAGGGTCAGCTGTTCCTCATCCAGGAGCAATCAGTTGTCAATATTCCTTTAGATAAGATTGGGGTCTGCTGTGCATTTTCCCACTTCTACGCTGGGTTACTATCTGGGAATCCCTTTGGCCATCCTGGACAACAACTCAAAAGAAGGTATCTCCTATCTGGCATTGTTGCTTGTTATGTAGGCTTTAGCTATGCATATGAACTCTTAAGAAATTATATTGGGCCCTTTAATCTTTGGTTATACTTTCCTTTTGGGTGTTTAAGGCTGTATAGTAGGCACAGACAAACCAATTTAGTTTTTACTCTTAAGGTCATTTGAGAATCTGTTCCTCAGGGATCACATGGGCTTGGGAGGAGTCCCTGGCTCCTTTCTTTTACTAGTTCCATCTATGTAAAGATAAGTCAAAGGTCCTGCTCGATTATGTCTGGCTTCACTTGGAAGCATGGATGAGATGTTTTCTCTGGGTTGACCCTCGTCTTTGTAGACTGGACACTGGTTCAAGTCTATCTCATGGGGTCTTCATGTCCTCCCTGAACAAGAGGACAGGTGACTCACCACATTTACAGGACATTTTGAGAGATGTTCCATAGTCCCCTGGAATGTGGTCGACATTGGAGGGCAAGGGGCAAAAACTGTCCTTTAAGTCCCTCTGACCAGATTAGTATAGGTCTTAAAGTATAGCTGTTAAACAGCCAATAAGGTTAGTTCCACCAGTCTGATACTTTTAATTATTATGTGCTATGTAGATAAGATTTAGGTAAAGAACCAAATATTCCCAGATAAACATTGACTAGATTTATATTTTTTCATT
>NW_008339223.1:1607420-1608014 GCF_000622305.1 Nannospalax galili
CTTCCTTTACCTCCCTGTTTCCTTTCCATTATCCTGGTTCCTGTAGTTATGTCTGGATACATACTCACTTATGAGGGTTTGGTTCTAGGATCCACATATGACGGAGAATATATGTCGATTTTTTTTTTCTGAGCCTGTGTTACTTCACTTAGTATAACAGTTTCTACTTCCATCCATTTACATGTGAATTTCATGATTTCATCTTTTTTACTACTGAGTAAAACTCCATTGTATAAATGAACCACATTTTCATTAACCACTCATCAATTGAGGGACACTTAGCTTGCTTCCATCTCTGAGCTATTGTGAAAAGAGGAGCAACAAACATGGATGTACAAGTGTCTCTGCAATACGATGAGTTCTTTGGGTATATGCCATGGAGTGGAATAAATGGGTCAAATGGTAGGTTCATTTGTAGTTTTTTAAGCATTCTCCACACTGCTTTCCATAGGGGTTGAACCAGTTTTCAGCCCCACCATCAGTGGATGAGTGTTCCCCTTTCCCCACATCCTCTCCAACATTTGGCATCTTGATCTTAGCCAGTCTGACTGGGGTAAGATGAAATCTTAAAGTGGTTTTAATTTGCATTTCCCT
>NW_008339223.1:1611590-1612301 GCF_000622305.1 Nannospalax galili
TGGTCCTGTTTGGTGTTCTATATGCTTCTTGTATTTGTATGGGCATGTCTTTCTTTAATTTTGGGAAATTTTCTTCCATGATTCTGTTTAAGATCTGGTCCATGCCATTGTCTTGGGATCCTTCTCCTTCCTGTATGCCTGTGATTGGCAAGTTTGGTCTTTTTATGGTGTCACTCAAATCCTGCATATTCCATTCTTGAGATTTCTTAAATTTTTCATAATCTTTGCTTAAGTGGTCTAGTTCGTCCACTTTATCTTCCAATCTTGATACTCTCTTTTCCATTTCGTTCATCCTATTGGTGAGGCTTTCACCTGTCATTTCTAATTGGCTTATGGAGTGTTTCACTTCGTTCTTTATTTCAGCCTGAGTATTCTTCAATATTTCTAGCTCTTTTCTGAATTCATTCAGAAGTTTATCCCTATCTTCCTTCAGCTCTATGATTACCTTGTTTGTGTGTTCTTTAAATTCACTGAAATCTTTTATCATGTATATAATTGTTCTTTTGAGTTCCATGTCCTGCATTATCTCTTTGGGGTTCTCATTGTACTCCTCTAGAAGACTATTGGTATTTGGTGGGGATATGTTAATTTGGTTTTTCATGTTATTATTTTTTCTCTGTGATTTTGAGAGGTGAATTTCTTTTGTAGTTTCTGATTCTTGTGTGAGATTCAAGCCTTCAAGTTTAGGTCTGCTTCTTTTAGTGAACTTTG
>NW_008339223.1:1613005-1614881 GCF_000622305.1 Nannospalax galili
GCAGGGATACAAAAGCAGATGGGGAGGGAAGAAGCCCCAAGATTTCCCAGGGAGTGGATTGAGTAGCTGGGTTGTACTGGATGCAAAGGATCAGGGAGAGGCAAGGTAAGCCTCTGAGCCCCAGAAAGAGACTGTCAGCCCCAGAAAGAGGCTGGGGGCTGTTGCAGGACCAGAGAAGCAGAGAGAGGTGAGGGTGGGGCCGGATCCAGAGGCAGTGCTCCTGGGGCCCAAGGAAGGCACCAAGCCAGTCCGGGTGAAAAGGGTCCGGAAGCAGCACTGGCTCCCCAGGTCCTGGGGCCCCAAGACTAAGAATGGCACAGGGCCCAAGCTTGGAGTAGAGAACAGCGGGGGAGATGGAAGGTTGAACGCGGCTGCGGGATTCAAGGCACAGAGGGCTGCGCAATAGGCTTACCTCAAGAGAGGCCTGAGGGCAGGAGAGCTGGCCGGGAGAATTAGCCAGTGGTGCAGCTCTGGGAAGCAGGGAGAGGTGAGAGCGGGGCCAGGTCCCGTGGAAGCAGTGCTCCTGGAGCCCAAGGAAGGCACCAAGCTGGCCTGGGAGAGAAGGATCAGGAAGCAGCACCGGTTTCCCAGGTGTCTGGGGACCCAAGACCAGGAATGGCGCAGGGCCCAAACCAGGAACAGAGAACAGTGGGGGAGATGGAAGGGCAAATGGGCCCGGGGAGTCAAGGCACGGAGGGCTCTGTGATGGATCCACCCTGAGAGGCCTGAGGATAGGGGAGCAGGCCAGGAGCTTGAACATCTTTTAAGATGCTTCTTAGCCATCTTTACTTCTTCTTTTGAGAACTCCCTGTTCAGCTCCTTAGCCCATCTTTTAATTGGGTTACTTCTTGTCTTGATTCTCTGTATTTTGAGCTCGTTATACATTCTGTATATTAAACCTCTGTCGGATGTGTCGCTGGTGAAGATTTTCTCCCATTCTGTGGGTTTTCTGTTTGTTTCCTTGGTTGTCTCCTTTTCTGTACAGAAGCTTTTTAGTTTAATGAGGTCCCGTTTGTTAATTCTTGTCCTTGGTTCCTGAGGAATTGATGTCCGGTTTAGAAAATCCTTTCTTACACCTATATGTAGGTTTTTGACAAAGTTTTCTTCTAACAGTTTCAGAGTTTTAGGCTTTACCTTGAGGTCTTTGGTCCATTTGGAATTGACTTTTGTGCAGGGTGAAAGAGAGGGGTTTAGTTTCATTCTTATACAGGTGGAGACCCAGTTTTGACAGCACCATTTGCTGAACAAGCTCTTTCCTCCAGTGAATATTCTTTGCCCCTTTGTCAAATATCAGGTGACTGAAATTCATTTACTCATATTTGGGTCTTCAATTTTGTTCCATTGATCTATAGGTCTATTTTTGTGCCAGTACCATGTTGTTTTTATGACTATAGATCTGTAATTCAGCTTAAAATCTGGTATAGTAATCCCCCGCCCCCAGCACTGTTCTTTGTCCTCAGGGTTGTTTTGGCTATCCAAGGTTATTTGTGCTTCCATATGAATCTTAGGATTTTTTTTGCCAAGTCTGTGAAAAATGTAGTGGGGATTCTGATTGGCATTGCATTGAATATATAAATGACTTTGGGTAACATGTTCATTTTCACAATATTAATTCTTCCAATCCATGAGCATGGGAGGTCCTTCCATCTTCTGATGTCTTCCTCAATCTCTTTCTTTAAAAATTTAAAATTTTTATTGTAGAAGTCTTTAATGTCTTTTGTCAGGTTTATTCAGCAATATTTTATTTGCAGTTATTGTGAAAGGGAATGTTTCCATGTACTCATTCTCTGATTCCTTGTTATTGGTATATAGAAAGGCTACAGATTTTTGTAGATTAATTTTGTAATATGCCACTTTACTGAACGTGTTAATTATT
>NW_008339223.1:1615234-1615823 GCF_000622305.1 Nannospalax galili
AAAGGCCTTCTCTGCATCTATTGAAATGACCATGTGGTTCTTGTCGTTGAGCCCATTTATGTGATTTATGACGTTTATTGACTTAGGTATATTGAACCATCCCAGCATCTCTGGGATAAAGCTGACTTGATCTTGGTGGATGATCCTTTTGATGTGTGTCTGTATGCGGTTTGCAAGTATTTTACTGAGAATTTTGGCATCTATGTTCATTAAGGATATGGGGCTATAGTTTTCTTTTTTGGTTGTATCTTTACCTGGCTTAGGTATTAGAGTGATGCTGGCTTCATTGAAGGAATTTGGAAGTTCTCCTTCCATTTCTACCTTTTTAATAAATTAAGTAATATTGGATGTAGATCTTCTTTAAATGTCCAACAGAATGCTGCTGTATATCCATCTGGTCCAGGGCTATTTTTAGTCAGGTGGTTTTGTATTACTGTTTCAATTTCTTTTTGTGTTGTGGGTCTGTTTAAGCTGTTAATCTCTTCTTGGTTTAGTTTTGGTGGTTCCCATGCCTTTAAATATCCATCTATTTCTTTTAGGTTTTCAAATTAGCATATAGGTTTTTAAAGTATTTCCTTATAATGTTATG
>NW_008339223.1:1615888-1617923 GCF_000622305.1 Nannospalax galili
TTTGTTGATTTGGAGGTGCTCTTTCTTTCTTTTGGTTAACTGGGATAGTAGTCTGTCAATCTTGTTTATCTTTTCTTGGATTCTTTGATTCTTTGTATTGTTTTCTTTGTTTCAATTTCATTAATTTCTGCCCTGATTTTTGTTACTTCTTCTTGTTTGCTGGGCTTGGGTTTCATTTGCTGTTGCTCTTCAAGTGTCTTGAGTTGCCACATTAAGTCATTTATTTGTGTTCTTTCCAGTTTTTTGATGTAGGCACTTAGAGCTATAAACTTCCCTCTAAGGACAGCTTTCAGTGTGTCCCAGAGGTTTTGCTGTGTGGCACTGTCCTTTTCATTTAGTTCCAGAAATAATTTCATTTCTTCCTTAATTTCTCTTTTGACCCATTCATCATTCAGGAGTGTGTTGTTTAATCTCCATGTGTTCGTGTGGTAATTTTGGCTTCTTCCATTGTTGATTGTAAACTTTATTGCATTATGATCTGATAGAATGCATGGAATTATTTCAATCTTTTTGTATTTTTTGAGGTTTGTTTTCTGCCCCAGTATATGGTCGATTTTGGAGAAGGTTCCATGGGGTGCTGAGTAGAAAGTATGTCCTTTGGTGCTTGGGTAGAATACTCGGTAGATGTCTGTTAAGTCCATTTGATATATGGTATTGTTTAATTCAGATGTCTCTCTGTTAATTCTCTGCCCTGTTGACCTATCTAATAGGGACAGTGGGGTATTGAAGTCCCCTACTATTAATGAGTTCAGATTAATCTGGGTCTTAAAGTCCTGTAGTACTCTTTTTATGACGTTGGGTGCACCAGAATTTCATGAATATATGTTCAGGATTGTAATATCTTCTTGATTGATTGTTCCTTTGATCAAAATGAAATAGCCCTCTTTGTCTTTTCTGGTTAGTTTCAGTGTAAAGTCTATTTTGTCCGATATTAGGATTGCTATGCCTGCTTTTTTCTTAGTGCCATTTGCTTGGTATATTTTGTTCCATCCTTTCACTTTGAGATAGTGTCTGTCCTTGAAAGTGAGATGAGTTTCTTAGAGACAACAAAAAGATGGGTTTTTTTCCTAATCCATTCATCTAGTCTGTGTCTTTTGACTGGGGAGTTCAGTACATTAATGTTTAAAGTTATTAATGAAAGATGAGTATTGAATCCTGTCCTTTGTATTTCTGTTTACATTCATGATATAGCTGTACATTTCCACAGTTATACCTTCATTGAATTTCTTTCCACAACCCCTTGAGTATAGTCATTCCTTTCTTCAGCTCTTTGTATTGCTTCCTGAACTCTCTGAAGGGCTGGCTTTTTGGACATAAATTCCTTCAGCCAATTTGTGTCATGGAAGATTTTTCTTTCCCCTTCAACTATAACAGACATTTTGGCTGGGTATAGTATCTGGGTTGGCATCTGCGGTCATTTAAAACTGGTAATACTTTGGCCCAGGCTCTTCTGACTTTCATCGTTTGCACTGAAAAGTCATCTGTGATCCTAATGGGTTTTCCTTTTTATGTGTCTTGTTGTTTCTCTTTTGCAGCTTTCAGTATTGTCTCTTTGTTTTGTATGTGTAGTGTTTTTACTACGATGTGCCATGGAGAGTTTCTGTTCTGGTCCTGTCTGGTGTTCTATGCTTCTTGTATTTGTATGGGCATGTCTTTCTTTAATTTTGGGAAATTTTCTTCCACGATTCTGTTGAAGATCTGGTCCATGCCATTATCTTGGGATTCTTCTCCTTCCCGTATGCCTATGATTCATAAGTTTGATCTTTTTATAGTGTCACACAATTCCTGCATATTCCATTCTTGTACTTTTTAAAAATTTTTCATAATCTTTGCTTGAATGGTCTAGTTCATCCACTTAATCTTCCAGCCTTGATGTTCTGTTTTCCATTTCATTCATTCTATTGGTGAGGCTTTCTCATGTCATTTCTAATTGGCTTACTGAGTATTTTACTTCCTTTTTAATTTCAGCCTCAGTATTCTTCAATATTTCTAACTCTTTTCTGAATTCATTCAGAAGTTTATCCCTATCTTCCTT
>NW_008339223.1:1617971-1652135 GCF_000622305.1 Nannospalax galili
TCATGTTTATAATTGTTCTTTTGAGTTCCATGTCCTGCATTATCTCTAGGGGGTTCTCATTGTACTCCTCTAGAGGACTATTGGTGTTTGGTGGGGATATGTTGTTTTGATTTTTCATGCTATTATTTTTTCTCTGTGATTTTGACATGTGAATTTCTTTTGTAGTTTCTGACTCTTGTGTGATACTCGGGCCTTCAAGTTTAGGTCTGGTTCTTTTTTGAACTTTATGTGTCTTTGTGGTGTACTTTTTGGGTTCCTCTAAGCTTCTGGTTTTCTCTTTTGATTTTATATTGGAGTGGCCAAATTGCTTTTGTCTTCAGGAGTTCCCACAGAAGCCCAAGTCAGATGAGGATCAGATGCTCTTAGGATTTCTCCTAAGGTCTGGATCCCTCCAGGAAAGATTTTGGCCTCAGAAATTTGAGGGTTGGACTTCCCAGGAGCCAGGCCCAGGAAAAATGCTGGTCTAGGCAGCTGTTGGCCATACCACCCAGAAATGCAAAGCAAGATGGGGGTGGGAAGTGGCCCCAAGGGCTCCTGGGGACTGCACTGAGGAACTGGGTTGGTCTGGATGCAAAGGATCAGGGAGAGGAAAGGTCAGCCCCAGCATTCTGGAAAGAGGCTGGTGGGTGGTGCAGGCCCAGGGAAGCAGAGGGAGGTTGTCAGCCCCAGCATTCTGGAAAGAGGCTGGTGAGTGGTGCAGGCCCAGGGAAGCACAGGGAGGTGAGGGCAGGGCCAGGCTCAGAGTGCTCCTGGGGACCCAAGAAGGAACTGAGTTGGTCTGGATACAAAGGATCAGGAAGCAGTGGTGAATCCCCAGGTGTCTGGGGTGCCAAGACAAGGAGTGGGACAGCAAAAATGAATCTTTTAAAAAGATAGTTTGACCAATTCAAAGTTTTGTTTGTCTTTTCAAAAAATAGAAGAAAAGGAAAACATTTATTTTCTCATGATTCTGGTGAGAAGAAGTCAAAATGAATCTTAGAAAGCTGAAATGGGGCTGGTGAGATGGTTCAGCAGTTAAGAGCACTGACTGCTCTTGTGGAGGACCTGGGTTTGATTCCCAGACCCACATGGCTATTAAAAACTGTCTTAACTTCAGTTCTAGGGGATCCAACGCTTTCTCCCAACCTCCTCAGACATTACATGACAGAGGTGCACTTATACACACACAGGCAATGCACTCATACACATAAAACAAAAATAATTTTTATAAAGCTAAAATCAAGATGCAAGCAGAGCCCAGCTCCTCTGGGATGTAAGGATTTGGGCACAGATGGTCACCCCAGAAGTTTATGTGCTGAGAGCTTGGTCCCCATCGCAACAGTGTTCAGAGGTAGGGCTCTGAAGAAGTGACTGGACCTTGGGGCCTCTGACTTCATCAGTGTGTTGCTCCATTGAGGACTTCATAGCTTACAGAGCTTTGGCGAGGTGATGGACGCCTTAGGCAGTGGGGCCTAGTTGAACTCAGGGGGCCACTGAGACTCTGGAATTGTGCCCTTGAAGGTGCGTTCATTTCGGCTGTCTTTTCTCTCCCACTATCCCCCTTCCCTCCTCCCACCCACCTCCATCCTTTCTCCCTACCATCCTCCCTCTTTCCATCTACCATGATGTAAGTTGCTTTTCTCAAGCCCATGTTCCATTCTCTGATGTGTGACCACTTCATAAGCACAGAAATAATGGAACCAAATGACTATGAAATGAAGCCATGAGCCAAAATCAATGTTTTCCCCTTTAAACTGTGTATTCCTTTAAATTGTTTGTCTCAGGTATTTTGTCACAGTGACAGAAACTAACTATCATGTGGAGGTTCTAGGAGAGAATCTATTTCTACCCTTCCAGATTCTGCTGTGTGTTGATGTTCCTTAATTTATGATAGCAGCCATGAACTATCATATCACTCCATCTCAGGTTCCATGGTTTGATTGCCTTCTTTTCTGGTTAAATCTGCCTTTGACTCCTTCTGAGGCTAACACTTGCAATTACATTTGTATTCATATGAATATTCCAAAATAGCCTCTTCATTCTCTTTACCATAATCTCAACTATGGGGAATACAATGTGGACATGTGGAGGAGGGGGTCCATCATTCAACCTTCTAGATAGAATTGGGGGCCTATCTAGGAAACTTTTTCTAATAGGAAACTTTAACATACTAACATTATTAAACTTCCTAAGATAAGTGATACTAACATGAATGTTCAGATTTTGAGTGGCAGAAAAGAAGTACTAGGGGAGGGACATTTCTGGCTGAATGAGCAGTCTGCAGCAGTAGAAAAACATATGGCAAATTTGGGCCATGCTGGATAGACGCAAATGCCTGGAGCACGTGCAATTCAGGAGCACACTGAGATAATGATGGAGCCCCTGAAACCCCTTTCTAATAAGGTTGGTATCATCTTATAAGTCTTGGGTGAGAATAGTAAATGTTTTTGTGTCAGCAGAATCAAGCTTGTATATTCACTAGTTGTTTAAATATACAAAAAGAACAATAGCATTTATTATATATCAGGAATCTGATATATAATAAATAAACTTATTTAAATGTTTAAATGTTTTAGACCATTTTATTCTAGTAACAGCTCTGAAGAGAGGGCTTTATTATTGTAAACATTTGATGAATGAGGAAAGTGAGTCAGAGAAGGGCCAAGTGGACTCTTAAGCTCACACGGATTGGAAGCTGTCGTACCAGGAGGTGAAGGTGGGAATAGAAGGAACAGAAATTGCGGCTTAACTGTTTATAAAGGAGAAAAAGAGGAAGCAGAAATGAAAGTGAAGAATGCAGGCAGACTTTAAAAAGAGAAAAATGCTAGTAAGAAGAGAAAGCTAGGAGAAATATTTTGAAGGGCACAGAAACGATGGGCTAGAAATCCACAAACATTCCTGTGTGCTCCCTTTCCATGGCCTTAGCTTGTCTGCATGAGACATAATGCAAGCTCTGCTGTCATCACTCAGAATTGATCTATGGGTGCCTCTGTTCTTTTAGAACCTCAGAAAAAATCTACTTGGCTGGTCATTCCACAAGCCAAAAGATAAATGTCAAGTTATAGTGCTATATTATCAGATTTTCTCCCATGCATATCTAAACAACACATCTACTTCAGGTAGAGCGTACAATACTTCTGAGGGTTGCAGACCACTTTTAAGAGCTGCAATAATGCAGGGTGATACATGTACTTTGTGAATTTTTTTATTGTTTTACATTATACCAGAGATTAGAATTATAGCCTTTTCCCATGAAATTGAAGTACATCACTGTAATCTCCAATGTTTATTTTTGTTTTTCAGAGTAAAACTAAAATAAGAAGCCAATGGGCAGCAGGGTGTATGGTCCTCTGCTGCTTCTGTGCTAAGGGGCAGCACACAGGGATGTACCTCACTGTGTTTGTATCCGACTACTGCTAATTATTAGTCCACGGTGAAAGTACCACACTTCTCTTCTTTCAGCACCTTGTTGGCCATGCATCTCTGGCAATAATCTCTCAACACATAAGCACTGTTTCCTTTCATCACATTATTTGATCAATAGCGATGTCTTCACACCAGCCAGACACAGAGCCATTTTGTCGCAAGTGCTAAATGAAACAAACACCAGCCCTGTTTCAACAACCTCCCATTAATAAACATGAATGGAGATGTCTTATTACAAAATCCATTCTCTCAAGCATTTAAAACTGCACGTGTGCACATTCTCGAGACTAGAAATACATTTGTTTATATGGTGGTGAAACTAAACAGTCCCACCTAGACAAGCCCACTCACAACTGAGTGAAGCTTCAAGCTATGAAGTGAGCCCTTTCCACACTCTCTAACTCCTTTGTCCCCAAGGGCTGATGTTCCCCACCCACTTTCAGAAGCACCACAGCCATCTTCTTCCGTGCTGGAAAAGAGTCCCCTCTGCTACTCGGTTCACAGAAGCTGTAAGACAAACTTACGTGCCTGATTTCCCATGTCTTTTTGCCAGCCACTTTGTGATGTGATGGGATTGAGATGCCTGCTGTTTTATTCAGGTCCCCTTGCATCCTCTCCTGGCTACTCTTCACTGGTTAAGCGCCAAAGAAGATAGCAGCAAGAAAGCCTTATTTCCTCCCCAAATTCTGAGTCTTGTGGGCTCCTTCAGGGAAAGGATAGTGGATTTGGTTGTTTGGGTTGGGTTTTTTTGGAGGGGGGTATTTTCCTTTGTATCTGTGTTCTCACAGATTCTGACACATTGGAGGTATATGAGAGGTGTTATATGAAATAGTGAGTGTCTCACCATCTCACCGGCATCAAGAATCACTTTCTGTAGAAGCTAGCATTTATTAAGCATTATTAAGCCCCAGCCTGACAGGTTTAATACTTGCATTTTATAGATAAAGAATTAAAATCCTAAGGTTTGGTATGTAGAAGTCATTTGCCAAGAGTCCCATTGAGTAAGAAGCTGAGCTGGGATATCATCACTTCCTCCTTTCAAAGCTTCCAATTCAAAGCCCAGAAATTTTAAGGTAGATCTTTTCTTTGTGGTTTATGGATGCATCTCTGTGTGTACATGCATGTGCCTGTATGCACACGTGTGTGCATGTGTACATGCATATATGTGGGGAGGTCCTTTTTCCTAGGTTACCTTTGGTGAATAAAGCCTCATGACCAGCAGCATAATTGTCATCAGCAGTTCAATCTCGTGGTTCCCTGCCATTCAGGAATTAGAAACAAGGTTTTATAGTAAATTCATCCAAAACCATTCCACTTTCTATGATTAAAAATCTCACTCCATCACGGACTCCTCATGGGTGGCCTCCTCTGTCAAATTTTTCCATCTGAAGCCAAACTCCTCACCATCTAACTCCCAGATAAGATGCTCCATCTCCCTCCTTGTCCCAAACATTGGTGAGCTCTTCCTTCCACATCACCCACCTTCAGAGCCACAGTGAAAACCTGGTTTTCTTCTCATGGACTGCACAAGAAAATTAGATTATACTAGAGATAACAAAGCAGTTGCAAGTGGAATGTTTCAGATCATAAACTGCACCATTTTGCTGCAGAGTACAGCTTGCTGCCTCCCTCCTCCCTCAGGTCCTGTTTACTGGCCACAGTAGCCTGCAGCCCAGCTGCTCTTGCCCCACCCTTTAAATAGTGCTCAAACCCTAAAGTAACTAAGGAAAGTGCAAAGAAGCGGTGACCCGCTTCCTGTTACTCTCCTCCCATCTGGATGAGGTTGAGCCCTCAGGACCTTCTCCTCCCCAGAGGAACCAAAACAAGGTTTTTCTTAAAACAACAAGCCTCTGATTTGTGGGTATAGTTAGTTCAAAAGAGACCAGCAGACTTTTCTATTTGCTTGTCTGTTTTAACTTCCAGGAGAGGAGGCAAGCAGGGTCTTTTCCAAGTCATCAGATATGCCTGGAGGAAGCACACAGTCTCTTCCTAAATGAAATACAAGTAACTCCTCCTAGTGTTTGATAATCTAGTGTTAGGATGAATATCACTTTCAATGTTCATCAAATACTGGTTAACTGGTGATTACAGTTACTTCTCAAAGGAAAGAGCCAAAGTTGTAGGTAAAAAAAAATTACTTTATTTTTATGGTAAGAGTAAAAACCTTAATAATTGCCCTGAGTCTGTTTTAGCATGAATTAGATACTTGGTTTCCATTAACAAAGGCATTCAGAGATAGTTCTTCTAATGAAAATCTAAAACCAGGCCTTTAAAATGGATTAGTGATAATGATGATTCTTCAGAATGCTCGCCAGCTCCCAGCCCTGTGGGGCATGCTGGTCATTCACTTTATAGGTCAAGCGCAAGTACGTTTATTAATGTATGTTCTGATATAACCCACACTGCAGGATGAACGTCACAGTCCTTGATCAACGATACCAAAATTAATGGATTCATCAGCACTGCATGTGGAGACACCCTAGTCATTTATAGGTCATTTATACGCATTTCTTCCAAGCATGTAATCTGCACGGTCTCTAAGTGCGCTCCCGAAAAGAAACCTGCCTTCTAGGGAACAGTGGAGATCCTTATCATCGTGAATATTTTGGTTCACTGGTTACTACATCCTGTTGCATAATTGATACTAAACCTTGACAAGGATTTTATCCCACGATGAAGTTTCCTCTATCCTTATAAAACTTTGATCAATGATTGTATTCTGTATCAAGCTGGTTTTATTTGTTTTGCCCATAAAATTTCTGTTGCCACCATTCCATTGAAGCAATGGTTTTTTAAACAATCCTCAACAATCTAACCACCAATGCAGTCACATTTCACAGAAACAGTAGTGTCTGATGTTGCCAGGCATGCACTTTTCCTTGAAGTTTTTCCACCTGCTAATGGACATTGGCCTTTCTATGTCCTCCTCCTGTGTCTTTAGTCAGAGGTTATTAGTCTTTGTTGAATCCTTTCTGTTGGCTGTTAAATCCTCCCACAACTGCCCTTTTTCCCTCTGTTCTTTTGCTCTCATTCTTGGTAATCTACCCACTTTAATGGTGTGGTGGTTTGAAAGAGAAACGTCTCCCACAGGCTCAAGTATTTATTTTTTTTAATATTTTATTATTTTTATTTTATGTTTATGACTGTATTGCTTGCATATGTGAGTGCACCTGTGTCATACAATGACCGGGAGATCAGACAATAGCTTCAAATTCCCATGAAACTGGAGTTAATGATGGTTTGTAGCTGCCATGTGGGTGCTGGGAATTGAAACTGGGTCCTCTGCAAGAGCAGTCAGTGCTCTTAACCACTGAGCCATCTCTCCAGCCCCAGGCCAAGTTTGAACACATAATATATGGAGACCAGTTAGTGGTACTGTTTGAAGAGGTTTAAGAGGTGTGACCTTGCTGGATGAAATATGTCACTAGCGGTGAGCTTTGAGCGTTCATAGCCTGGTCCGGCTTCTAGTTTGCCCTCTCAGCTTCCTGTGTGTGAGTGCTCAGCTTTCTGCTCTGTCTGCCTCTGCCACTATGCCTCCCCACCATAATGGATTAGAATCCTTCTGAAACCATAAGTCCAAATCAACACTTCCTTCTGTAAGTTGTCTTGGTTCTGGTGTTTTATCACAGCAGCAGAAAAGTGGTTAATACAAGTGGTTTCTATAGTCATCTTCATGTACCTAACTTCCAAGGTAAACTCTAACTACTACAGAGGCTAGGAGGAGACGCATACAATAATGTGGTAGGAATAAATACCCAAATTACAGTAATAAAACAAATGTAAAAGAACTAAATTCTCAGGTTGAAAAGACTTTCTGTAAAGAGGAAAACAAATATGTTGCCAACTTAAATATACTTAAAATAGAGACATTTAAAATAGAGACACAAAGTTTTAAAATAAAGTAAGGAAAATGATAACTGATCACTCTCAAAAGGTTTCATTTACTATATTACTAGCAAACAAAATGCAATTCATGGGAAATAAGATGATCATTACATATTTAAACGATCATTACATATTTAAATCATCAACATGTCAAAGACAGAGCACTGCTGACTTGTACGCACCTTACAACACAGCCTTAAGAGCTATAAAGCAGAACCAGGAATGAGACACACCTGTAATCCCAGCACTCAGGACTCTGAGCAGAAGGATCTCAAGTTTGAGGTCAGTGGGTAAGACCCTCTCTCAAACAACAACAAACAAATGAAAGAATAAACTGGTAAGGCTACGGTCACAGAGAGAGATCTTAATGTCTTTCTTTTAGTAATTAGAATCAAGGACAAAATATCACTATGGTGAATCAGAGTTTGCAGATAAAACTATATTAAAGAAGAAATGCTTTTGCACAAACTCATTTGTAAAAACTGACCACCTGCTTGAATAGAAAGCAAATATCAATTGAATGACCTTTATCATCAGAGCACACTCTCTGAACAAATGCATTAAGATTCAAAGTTATAGACAAAAACAAAGCTTCATATATTCATAGGCTGTAAAATAAACATCAAGATAATTCATGGATCCCAGGTACAATGGTAAATTTTAAATTTAAATTTATAATTGAGTAACAATGCAAAATTTACATGCTAAAATTATGTGATAAAACTAAAGCAATACTTTGAGAAAATTTTATGCTTTTAATAGCATATGCTTATTTTAGAAAAAGAGCACAAAATTATTATCCAACTGTCCAACTCAAAGGAATCAGAACGAGGGCAATAAGGAGAAATACAAAGTACAAAGCATCAAATATGGATGAAAGGAGGACGGCAACAACAATAGTGTAAATAAAATAAATGCTGATTTGAAAACAAAACTGGAGAAACCACTAATAAAAATGACAAAAGAGAAGAAAAAGTGAGTAAATAGAAGCAAATTAAAAACCTGAAAATGAAGTACGTCTACATATATAGTAAGCATTTACTTTTTTACATGTATTTATTTGTTTACTATGTGTGTATGTACGCACACACACACATGCCGTGGAACGTGTGCAGGTCAGAGGAACTCTTACTAAGGCTACTTTATTTCTTCCGCAACGGAGGTTTTGGGAATCTGACTTAGGTAGTCAGGCTTGGCAGCAGGCACGTTTTTCTACTGAGTCACCTTGGCCCCAGGAGACATCTTCTAATGAGAAGACAAAACTAGGGCAAAACACACTGCCACCAAATCTAAAGCCTGGTATTAAAAAGACAGTTTCTTAAAAATATGTAATATATTATACATCTCAAAAAACAAGTGTAAAACCTGAATAGACCTATGTCCTTTAGAGGTACTGAATTCCTATTTAAAACCACCTGGGAAGGGTGTGGTGCTACAGCAGGCCTGCGGTCCTAGGTGCTCAGGAGGCTGAGGCAGAAGGAGTCATAGTGAAAGGCCTACCTAAGCCAAAGAGCTTTTGGGTTTTTTTGTTTGTTTGTTTCAGTTTTTTTAATCTTTTATTTTTATTTTATTTTTGTGTATTTCATACAGAACATCTTAATCATCTTTATACTCCCTTCCCCATTGACCTCTTCCCAGAGGCCCCACCCAGTGGAGTTCATACAGTCTGTCATTTGTGTTAAGTACTATCATGTCATTAGGGTCCCCAGACATCCCTCAGTACAAGTTCATCCACTGAGGTTTAGTCAGCCTATCTAGAGACTCTTCCTTTAAGAAGATCAGCTCTTCCTCATCCAGCAGTAATCAGCTGCCAATAGTTCTTCAACTAAGATTGGGGCCTGCTGTCCATTTCCACAGTTCTGTGCTGGTTTTTTGTCTGCTTGAGTTTGCAGGGATCTTGTGCTTGCTGACACCACTGCTGTAGGTTCACATGAGAAGGGTCCCAGGAGCCTGCAGGACTATTTCCACATGGTCCTGCACCTCCTCCCTGGCTCTTATAGTCTTTCCTCCTCTTCTGAAATGGTACCTGAGCCTTGGGTGGGTAGATTTTAGTATAGGAGTCCTATCCAAGGATGCACACTCTGTAGACTCTTATTCTCTATGTTTTGGCCATTTGTGACCTTTTGTGTTCCTCGCACTCTGTTGCATGAGGGACCTTCATTGATGAGAATTGAAAGATGCATTAGTGTTCTCTTTACCCCTTGTCCTATGTTCCACGAGCCTTAAGTATAGAGGTTGCATCATAGATGTGCCACTTAGGCTTGGGTAACTCACAGACAATCTATGTGTGTGACCAGTTGTGGAACTCTGTAATAACCTCTGTCTGTTGAAAAAGAAGCTTCTTTGATGGGTGGTGACTGGGATACTTGTCTGTAAATTAAAGGATCCATATTTTGCACATAGTAAGAAATTACATTTATCTAACAATGTGACAGCCTTGGAGTTTTTTTTTTCTAAGATCTATGACCTCTCCAACTATGTGTATTTGACTAGGTTTACAGTACCACACATGTGTTTCCTCCCATTGAGTGGGATTTAAGACCAATTAGGTAGCTGTTGATTACCTGCAAGATAAAAGTACCACTACTGCATCAACATCATTTGCTGTGCCAGTCATTGATGTGGTTTTTAGGCCCTGAAGATGGGGTTGGACCATCAATTGATGTTCTCCCTTACCAACCTGCATAGTTCTCTCCAAAGCTATGAGAGCTAGCCTTCAGGGGAGGTGGCTTCCAAGTCAGTTCCAGCTCCATTGCTCCAAATCCTGTGTCCAAAGTAAGTCCTGTGTTCAGCAATAGGGTCTTACCTTCAAGTTCTGGGAGGCAATCAAGGGGTGTGGCAATAACCTGTGTGACTTTGGTAGTTTCTTGGACTGCCCTGGGCAACAACTCAAAGGAAAGTTTCTGCTGTCTGGCACTGTTTCTTGATATGTAGCCTTCAGCTGTACACATGGACTCACAATGTAACCTGCAGCTGTGCACATGGACTCACAATGTAACCTTCAGCTGTACACATGGACTCACAATGTAACCTGCAGCTGTACACATGGACTCACAATGTAACCTTCAGCTGTACACATGGACTCACAATGTAACCTTCAGCTGTGCACACGGACTCACAATGTAACCTTCAGCTGTACACGTGGACTCACATAGTGATATTTTATGTGCAATTTTTCAGTAGGTTTTTGAACTAATACGATTCCCTCTGTTTTTTCATCCTAGATTATTTATCTCGCCTCTCTCTTCCTGTCTAAACTTCCCTCCACACCCTCCCCATTTAAAGTGTCCCCATTTTCCCCATTTCTTCCTTGATAGTTTCTGTCTGCTATGGTCCCACCTCTCTACGTTTCCCGTCCCATACCCCTTTTTTTATCCATTTCTCCCTTATTAACACCTGTTTCCTACTGTCCTTCTCTCTCAGGTTCCTTCTTTCCCTTTACCTCCCTGATTCCTTGTATAACCCTCCTCCTTCCCCTCCCATTTAAATACCCTCATCTTACCCATTTCCCCCTGGTGACACCTGCTTCCTACTGTTCCTCTCTCTCAGGTCCCTTCTTTCCCTTTACCTCCCCGGCTTATTTTCATTTTCCTGGCTCCTGAGGATGTATACTCACACATAAGGATTTGGTGCTAGGATCCACAAATGACGGAGAACATACGTCTTTCATTTTTCTGAGTCTGTGTAACTTCAGTTAGCATAACAGTTTCTAAATCCATCCGTTTACCTGAAAATTTCTTTATTTCATCTTTCTTTACCACTGAGTAGAATTCCATTGCATAAGTGTACCACATTTTTGTTAACTACTCGTAAGTTGAGAGGCACTTAGGTTGCTTCCATGTCTTAGCTATTGTGAAAAGAGCAGTACTTTTACCAAAGTGTAAATCAGTTCTAGGAGTTTTCTGGTGGAATTTTTGGGTATCTTTTAGGTATAGTACCATATTATCTGCAAAAAGGGATAATTTGACCTAGTCTTTTCCAAATAGTGCTCCTTTAATTTCTTTTGCTTTTCTTACTGTTCTAGCAAGAGTTTCAAGCACTATATTAAAAAAAAAAAAAAAGTGGAGATAGTAGATAGCCTTATCCGGTTCCTGATTTTAATGTGAATGCTTTAAGTTTTTTGTTTTCTTTTTCCGTTTAGGCTGATGTTGGCTGTGGGATTTTTTTTAAATATATCTTTAATTATGTTGAGGTATGTTCCCTCCAGTCCATCCCTGCATTGCTGGAATAAAGCCAACTTTATTGTGGTGGATGATCTTTTTGATGTGTGTCTGTATGTGATTTACAAGAATTTTGTCGAGGTTTTTTGCATCTGTATTCATTAATGATATGGGCCTATAGTTTTCTTTTTTGGTTGTGTCTTTACCTGCTTGTGGTATTAGAGTGATGCTGGCTTCATAGAAGGAATTTGAGAGTTCTCCCTCTATTTCTATCTTTCTGAATAATTTAAGTGGTATTGGTTGTACATCTTATCTAAATGTCTGATAGAAGTCTACTGTAAATCCATCTGGGCATGGGATTTTTTTAGTCAGGACGTTTGTATTGCTGTTTTGATTTCCTTATATGTTGTGGGTCTGTTTAAAAGTTGATCTCTTCTTGGTTTAACTTTGGTGAGTTCCATGATTTTAGTTATCCATCCATTTCTTTTAGGTTTTCAAATTTAAAAGAGTATAGATTTTTAAAGTACTACCTTACTTTGTGGTGTCTGTTGTGCTGCTTCCCCTTTTATCCCTGATTTTGTTGATTTGGATTTGCTCTTTCTTTCTTTTGGTTAACTGGGCTAAGAGTCTGTCTATCTAGTTCAGTTTTTCAAAGAACCAGGTCTTAGACTCATTCTTCATGTTGATTTCTTTGTTCCTATTTCATTAATTTCTGCTCTGAGTTTTGTTATTTCTTCTCATCTGCTGGGTTTGGGTTTCATTTGTTCTTGCCTTTCCAGAGTCTTGAGTTGCAATATTCAGTTGTAGGCACATTAGTTATAAACTTTCCTCTTAGGACTGCTTTTATTGTCCCAGAGGTTTTGTTGTGTTGTATTGTCCTTTTTGTTTAGTTCCAGGAATATTTTATTTCTTTCTCAATTTCTTCTCTGACCAGTTCATCATTCAGGAGTGTGTGTTTACTCTCCATGAGTTTGTGTAGTTATCAGGACTTCTTTCAGTGTTGATTTTAAGCTTTATTGCATTGTGGTCTGATAGAATGCATGGAAGCATTTAAGTTTTTTTTTTTTTAACATTTGTTGGTTTGTTTTGTATGTGGTTGGTTTTAGAGAAAGATCCAGGGGTTCTGAATAGAAGTGTATTATTCTTTGGTGTTTGGGTGGAATATTTGGTAGATGTCTCTTAGGTCCATTTAATGTATGGTATCATTTAATTCAGATGTCTCTCTGTTTATTCTTGTCCAGTTGGCCTGTCTAATGGAGACTGTGAGGTACTGAATTACCCTACTATTACTGAGTTGGGATTAATCTGTGTCTTAAGATCCTGTAGTACTGTTTTTATGAAATTGGGTGCACCAAAGTTTGTTGCATATATTTTCACAACTATAATATCTTCTAAACCAATAGTTCCCCCTTTATTGCTTCTGATTAGTTTTAGCTTGAGCTTATTTTGTCAGATATTAGAATTGCAACCCCTGCTTGTTTCTTAGTGCCATTTTCTTTGGAGTATTCTTTTCCACCCTTTCACCTTAAGGTAGTGCCTGTCCTTGGAGGTGAGATGAGTTTTTTGCAGACAGCAAACAGGTAGATTTAGTTTCTTAAACCATTCCACTAGCCTGTGTCTTTTGACTGAGTTCAGTCCATTGATATTTAAAGTTATTATTGAATGACGTGTATTGGTTGCCATCATTTTCTGTTTGTGCTCTTGGTCTAATTCTGTGTTTCCACAATTACACCTTTATTTAGTTTCTTTCTGTTGCCCTTGGGGTGTAGTTGTTCCTTTCTCTATTGTTTGTATTGCTTCAAGTATTCTCGGGGCTGGAGAGATGGCTCAGTGGTTAAGAGCACTGACTGTTCTTGCAGAGGACCTGGGACATGGCAGCCATGAACCATCCATAACTCCAGTTCTGGGGGAATCCAAAGCCCTCTTCTGACCTCCACGGCATTGCACAACACAGGTACACTCACATACATGCAGGCAATACACTCATACACATAAAAAATATAAAAAATTTTTTTGTCTTTTTGAGACAGGGTCTCCCTGTAGCTCCAGCTGTCCTGGAACTCACTATGTAGACCAGGCTGGCCTCAAACTCACAAAGATCCCCCTTCCTCTGTTTCCCAAGTGCTGGGATTAAAGGCGTGTGCCACTTTTAAAAATTTTTTTTAAAGCATCCTCTGAAGGACTGGTTTTGTGGACATGAATTCTTTCAGCCTATTTGTGTCATGGAAGATTTTTCTTTCCCCTTCAACTATAATAGACATTTTTGCTAGGTAAAGTATTCTGGATTGGCATCTGTGATCATTTAGAACTGGAAATTCTTTGCTCCAGGCTCTTCTCACTTTCATAGTTCACATTGTTAAGTCAGCTGTGATTCTGATGGGTTTTCCTTCATATGTGATGTTGTTTTTCTCTTGCAGCTTTCGGTGTTCTCTCTTTGTTCTGTACATTTAGTGTTTTTACTATGATGTGCCATGGAAAGTTTCTTTTCTGATCCTGTCTATTTGGTGTTCTATGTGCTTCTTGTATTTGTAAGGGGGTGTCTTTCCTTAATTTTGGGAAATTCTCTTCTACAATCCTCTTAAAGATCTGCTCAAAACCATTAACCTGAAATGTTTCTTCCTCTATGCTTATGATGCATAAATTTGGTCTTTTTATTGTCCCACATTTCATGCATATTCCTGTTTTTTTAATCTTTCATAATCTTTGCTTGAGCAGTCGAATTTTTCAACTTTATTGTCTAGTCTTGATATTCTGTTTTCCATTTCATTCATTCTATTGATGAGACTTTCTCTTGTTTTTACAAATTGGTTTATTAAGTTTTATACTTCCTTCTTCATTTCAGCCTGAGTTTTCTTCAATATTTCTGAGATTTTCTGTTTTGTGAATTCAGTCAGAAGTTTAGCTCTCTCTTCTTTTACTTCTTTGATTTGTTGTTTGAGTGTTCTTTAAATTCTCTAAATTCATTGATCATGTTTATGATTGTTCTTTTAGATTCTGTATCCAATTTTATCTCTAGGGGATTTTCATTGTAGAACTCTTCTTCTATAAGATGGTGATGTTGGTGTGAACATATGATTTTGGTTTTCCATATTATTATTTTTCCATTGTGATTATGGCATGTGGATTTCTTTTGTTGCTTGTGATTCTAGAATGAAACTCCAGCCTTCCTTTATTGAGCTGAAGTCTGCTTCTGTTTATATTATTGATGTGCCTTGGTTGTTTTCTTATTAGGTATACACAGCTAGTTTGTCTAGGCTTCACGTTCTCTCTTTTGATTTTATATTGGAAGGACCAGACAGCTTCAGTCTAGCTTCTCAGAAGCTTCTGCAGAAGCCCAAGTCAGGCACCAGTCAGGTACTCGCGGGCTTTCTTCTAAGGTCTGGGTTCCTACTAGTGAGCAGTCACAGTACAATTTGGGAAGCTCACTCAGGGGAGACCCAATTTAGGTGCTCTCAGACAGTCTGAAAAGGTCTGGGCTCCTACTAAAGGGTAGAGAAGCCTAGACCTGGGATGATGAGATGGACTGCAGGTGATCCCAATGTAGGAGGATAGGCATGGTAAGATTTGGGAAGCTCACCACCAGACAGAGCCCAATCCAGGCACTCTCAAGCACTCTGCTAAGTTCTAAGCCCCACTGAAGGGCAAAGAAGTCTAGCCCTGGAGCAGTAGGAGGGACCGTGTATAGTCCCAATGTAGGCGGGTGGGCATGGTGTGATCCGGGGAAGCTCACCACCGTGCAGAGGCTGCATCCAGGTACTCTCAGGCAGTCTGAAAAGGTCTCCTAAAGAGTGATTTTAAAGTCAGCTTGGGGACCTTAGTGAGACCACACCAACAGCTATCAAAGTGCCTGAAAACAAATCCTGAGTCCATCCCTCTAGAGTCCAGCCTCGGCAGACAAAAGAAAAATGAGCAGGAACCCAATGGACTGATGCTTTGGGAAGCTCTTGTCAAGAAATCCCAGTGGACTCTGATAGGAACATTTGAAATTTGCCGTTCTGACTTTTTTCTGGTTCCCTGTCTAGAACTTGTAATGCTAACTACTCTTGCCTTCACATCTCCTATTCTCCAGTCAAGGACTTTCTTTTCTCCCTACAGATAAGAGTTATGCAATTTGGGAGTCTTTTAGATAGACCCACTGAAGGGGTACCCCAATTGCCTCACCCTGCATCCCTGTTCATCATGGAAGATGCCAGAGCCATCTGCCGTGCACCGATTCCCTATCTGCAAGTTGAGTGACCTCCTCAGAGGATGGTGTGATAAGAATAGGAGGTATAAATTGGCTGGACAGTTAGGGTAAAAAGACCCCAAAGAAAAGTAGCCAGTTTATTAGCTAAAAGTCAAAATGTCCTAGCAACATACTCTGTTCCAAAGGCCAAAAACAAAAGTAGTTGGGAGCTCTTAACTAATCCCTAAAAGATTTAAGGGTTACCTCTTCAAAGGGGAATGTTAGAGTAGCAAAAAGCACTGGAAAGAAAGAAAGAAAGAAAGAAAGAAAGAAAGAAAGAAAGAAAGAAAGAAAGAAAGAAAGAAAGAAAGAAAGAAAGGAAGGAAGGAAGAAAGGAAGGAAGGAAGGAAGGAAGGAAGGAAGGAAAAGAAAATGAAGTTGTCAGAAAAAAAGTGATGGGGAGATATGGGAGGAATTGGAGGGGAGGGAGGGGGCGTGGATTTGATCAAAACACCTTATATGCATGTATGAAATTCTCAGTAATTTTTTTAAAGTTATAAAAAAAAAAGTAAAGACAGCTAGCAGTGTAACTCGGTTGTAGAAGATTTTCCTAACAAGTTTTAGGCCCTAGATTCAATCTCTAGTACCTAAACACACACACACACACACACACACACACACACACACACACTTCATTGTTTTTTAAAAAAAAAAAGGTTTACTCTGAAATTGGGTGTGGTGACACAGGCCTTTAATCCCAGCACTCAGGAGGCAGAGACAAGTGGATTTCTATGTGTTCAAGGCCAGGCTGGTCTACAGAGTGAGTTCCAGGTCATCTGGGGCTACAGGACAACCCTGTCTCAAAAAAAGACCAGAAAAAAAAGATTTATTCTTGGGGTTGGAGAGATGGCTCAGTCGTTAAGAGCAGTAGCAGCTCCTGTAGAGGACCAAGGTTTGATTCCCAGCACCTACATGGTGGCTAACAACCTTCTGTAACTCCAGCTCCAGGGGATCTGACACCCTCTTCTTACTTCTGTAGGCATTGTACTACAAGGGTACATTTACATACATGCAGGCAATATACTCACACACAATTTTTTTTTATGGTTCATTCTTTTAAAAAAAAAAAAACATCCTTCGTACAGGGAGAGTGGTACCTAGAATCCTATCAGGTGAGAAGTGGATGAGTCTGAGAGGCCAGACATTTTCATAAATAAGAAAGAAGTTCAGGGTATGGAAACAGTTGCTGCCTCTTGGCTGCTCACACAGACCAGGTTCTATCAGTCAGGCCCTGTGTCACACTTTGAACACAGATGACTAGCTGGCAAAGTTTTCTCCCTTTTCTTCTTCATTTTGTTTGCTTGTTGTTTAAGACAGACTCACTATGCAGCCCCAGCTGTCATGGGACTCCCTATGTTGATCATCCCAGGCTGGCCTCAGTCTCACAGCTATTCACCTTCTGCTGCCCAAGTGCTGGGATTAAGGACGTATGCCCCAGTACCCGCTCCTTCTCCCTTTCATTCTGATGATTATTTCCTTTCCTGGGCACAGGCTTTCTACGTGGGTGCAGTCTGTAATCCTATTTGTCAAATTTTCCTTTGTTTCCTTTGCTTTAGAGGATCTATCCAGAAAAATCAGTGTCTATACCAATGTCTCAAACTTCTTCCCCTGCCTGCTTTTCTGGAAGTTTCCATTTCAGCCCTCCATTCTGAGTTGATATTTGTAGAAGGTGAGAAATGGAGGGGGCAGTTTTCATCTTCTGCTTGTGGCTCTTCTGCTCCTCAGCACCATTTGCCAAGAAAGCTGCCTTTTGCCCCTTTTTATCCAATGTATGATTTGTGTCATCATCAAGAATCAGCTGGATATAGGAGGGCTTATTTACTTCTGAGATCTCTGCTCTGTTCCACTGTTTTGTGTCTGGACTTTGAGGGGTGTGTGTGTGTGTGTGTGTGTGTGTGTGTGTGTGTGTGCATGTGTGTGTTTCTGTTCTATGTCTTTGTAGTAGGTCTTGGTGACATCAGATATAAAATCTCCAGCTTCGTTCTTTTTGCTTGAGATTGTGTTGACTGTTTAGGGTGCCATGTACTTGTATATGACTTTTACAATTTTCTGTTATACACTTGTGAAGCATGCCATTGGTGTTTTATGGGGACTGCACTGAATCAGTAGATTGCTTTGGATAGTTCATTTTTTTCCATCTGTGAATACAGGAGTTCTTTCTGCCTTTAGTCACCTCTTCAATTCTTTCATCAGTGGTCTGTGGTTGTCACTGCAGGGATCTTTCTCTTCCTTGGATAACTTTATTCCTAGGCTTGTTGCTGTTGTTTGGAGTTTTGTGACTTGTTTTTTCTGTGTGTGACTTGTAAATGAGATTGCTTTCATTATTTCTCAGCAGATTTGTTATTTGTGTATAGAAAAGCTACTTATTTGTACACCTACTTTATTAAATTTGTTTATCAGTTCTACTTGTCTCTTGGTGGTGTCTTCAGACACTTTCCATCTATAGAATCATATTATAGACAAACAGACAATTTGACTTCTTCTTTCCTGTTTATATGCCTTTTCTTTCTCTTGCCTAATTGCTCTGGCTAAACCTCTAGTACTATATGCATAATAGCAGTGGGAGTTGATCGCCTTCTCTTTAGTCTCCGAAGCAATGCTGCTGTCAGTAAATTTGTTACATACAGCCTTTGGTCATGAGTGACTATGAGAAGTACATTCTTCAAGGTAAAGACTATCAAACCGTAAGAAATTTACATATTTATAAAACCCTCTTTCCTACTCCAGGCTACCTGTCTCCTTTTTGTATTTTGCTAACTGATGAACATTAACTGAAAGAGAGAGAGAGAGAGACCCAAAGATTAGCCCCTAACATGTCCTGAGATGAATGTTTTGTTTTGTTTGGGTGTGTACTGCTGGGATCAGTCCTGGGTCAAGCACAGGGAGAGTATTTCCGTAGCATCAGCCAGAAGCTCTTTCTGAGTATTGTCACCTCCCATTGTTAGTATCTGTCATCAACTTATGATATAGGAAAACATGGACTTTGTTCCTCATCTATGTCCATTCCTAAGCAGCTGGGCAAGGTGGCACATACTTATAATTCTGGCACTCTGGAAGCCATGGTGGGAGGATTGAGAGGCTGAGGTAAGTCTGGGTTACATAAGCAAGACCTTATCTCTAAATGAACTAAACATGTGCTATAGTCCTAGAACAAGCAAGCAATCATAATGGTCAGAAAAAGGAAATGCTGACTGGTTTAACACAACTACCTGTCATGACCCAAGCTTACCCAGGACCACCAATTGTCAGTTCTATGGTACTACATGCAGGTCTTTAAGATTCTAAGAAAATATGCACTATGAAATAAAAATAAACATCTTCAAATGAGATAACCCTGTTTGACAGTATAAACTACAATTTTAATTAATGTTGGCATATTTATGCTGCCCTGCTTTAAGAGACTAACTAAGTTGGACAAGGTCTCAACTCTTTACACCAACCAAACCTGTTTGTGAGTTTTGGCACTCTCTGTGTTAGGTGTTTCATGAAGATGACAACGTGCCAATCATCCAAGCTGTCAAATGCCTATGAAAAGCCATTCAGAGCCAAACTCATTTGCACTCAGATGAACACCTCCTGTGACTCAATCACTTAAATACCTGCACTTTCAGGTGCCACTCATGGAGAATAAAACAAATTTTATAATGATCTGAGAATTACTTTTTCCGAAGTACTGAAATAACTCCATAGAATAAACCAAGGTAAAGGATTATTATAGCAGTTATTAGTGCTGTCATCATAGCACACCAGCGTTCACAGAGTATATCACTGTGTTTGGGCATGTGTGCGATTATATAGTTTAAAATAATGTTAAAAATATGTCCTCCCTTTGGCAGGAAACAAATAGTCCGTGGATACACATCAGAATGGTATTAATGCTTCATTAGTTGTTGCACTGATTCCACAGGAAAGACGACCCAGATGAAGGAAATGGATGAGGGAGGAAAGAGGCAACTTCTAGGCAACAGATCCTCATATGCAAAGCCTGAAGGAGCAGTCTGAAGACCTTCTTGAACTCCAAATACCCTCCCTCGCAGGCTGAGTTCTACCAAGCTTCTTCTAGTACTCACGGAGGGTGGTATGTACGTCTGGGCTTCCTGAGTCTGCATCTGTGTGTCTGGGGGCTGGGGAGCCTGTCTGCCATAGAGCACACCGTTAATGCAGTGATCCTCACTGAAGATTTGAGGGACTATTTGCTTTTGTTTATATGTTGCTGTATTTTTGAAGAGGCAACATTGTGGGCTAGGTAAGTATTTTGAAACTGGAGGATCTATGATGGCTTTTAGGAAAAGGAAGTCTGTAGACTATTTTGATATATGATACAGACACATACACAGAAACAAGCAGCGTATATTACCTTGAGTAGAAATAAAGGTCCTACAGATATGTCTTACTTAAATTAATTTAAATAACTTTCATTTTTAAGATATCCATCAGCCCATACTAAATGCTGCTAAGGATACCAACATTCAAAAAGTATCATAAGATTCAAACAATACTTTATTGAATACTTTTTCTCATGGTATTGGCAATCAAACCCAGTACTTTGCTCATGCTCGACAAATGCTCTTTCCAAACGTGGTTTGTTGAGACAGGGTCTCCCTACATGCAAATTGCAATGAGTCAGGTTCTTAAAGCTTTTGAATAGGAATAATACATAATCAGTTCATTCAACTTTATTGGCAAGAAAAATCACTTGGTACTTCTCCAGTTTCAACTGTTTTGGAATGAGTTTTTCTTTGCAATTTGAATATTTTTTAACAATGATATTGACTACCATCTTTAGCATTTTGAAATTGTTGCCTTGCTGATGTAAAAAAAAAATCAATTGATTGTGTTCTACCATGGGCATTATGTCCTAAGGATGAAAAAGGTCTCAAAGAAAGGGAGAAAAAATAAAGCTTGGGAGGTGTGAAAAGCCAGAGGGAAATGTAGTAACTCAAACTCCCCCTAAAAAATACACATATAATATCTGAACATGAGTGTATATGTATCCCTGAAGACTATATAACAAGAAACAGTGCCAGACAGGAGAAACCCCCTTTGAGTTGTTGGTCAGTGTAGTTCAAGAGACTCCAAAGTAGCACAGGCTATTACCACAGCCCTTGAGTACCTCCCATAACTTGAAGGTAAAACCTGAAGACAGGACATACTTCAGACACAGGACTTGGAGCAATGGAGCTGGAACTGACTTGGAAACATTTAAATTGAAGACTAGTTCTCATAGTTCTAAAGGTTACTATGCAACCTGCTAAGGGATAAAATCAATCAATGGTTCAACCCATCTGTAAAGCCCAATAACCACAAGGACTGGCAAAGCAAACTATCTCTACTGGTGTAGTAGTGGCTTTTATCTAGGGGGTAACCAACAGCTATCTAATTGAACTTAAAGCCCTATCACCTGGAGGGAACTTATATGTGGAAATGTAACCATAGCCGTATACATTGATGGAGAGGTCATAGATCCTAGAGAAAACCCTGGTTCTGTCATATCTCTAGAGAAATGAAATTTCTTACTGTATGCTAAATATAGATCCTTAAATTTACAGACAAGCACCAAAGAAGCTTCTTCTTACACCAGATAGAGGCTATTACAGAGCTTCACAACTGATCACACACAGAGAAGATATGTCTGAGAGATACCCAGTCCTAAGTGACATATCTACAGTGGAACCGCTACAACTAAGGCTCATGGAACATAGTGGAACAGGGAGTAGAGGAAATACCAATACATCCCTCAACTCTCACCAGCAAAGCTTTCTCATACAACAGAGTGTGATGTACACAGAAGGCCACCACTGGCCACATTTTAGAGAATAAGAGACTTTAGAGTACGTGTCCCTGGATAGAACTCCTATATTAAAACTCACCCACGCCATGTCTCAGGGGCCATTGCAGAAGAGAGGACAGAAAGATTCTAACGAGCCAGGCTTGGTGTATGAACATAAAGAAACAGAGACTTCCAGGCCTCTGGGAACTTTTTCATATAAACTTACAGCAATGGTGTCAGCATGCACAAGACCCATTCTGACTCAATCAGACAAAAACCCAACATAGAGCTTGGGAAATGGGCAGTCTTAATCAAGGAACTATTGGCAATCAATTACTGCAGGGTGAGTGAGAGTTAATCTTCCTTAAGACAGTGACTCCAGTTACGCTGACTGGACTCCAGTGGATGAACCTGCACCAAGAGACATCTGGGTACGAATGCTTGACCCGAGAGGCCTTGACATATATGACAGAATCCATGAAATACAGGTGGGGTGTATGAGGGCATATGGATGGGGAAGGGGGTCTAAATTTGATTAAGATCTATTATATGAAGTGTACAAAATCTCAGTAACGAATACACTTAAATAAATAAGAAGATCTCCAAAATGGACATTACTTAGATCCACAAGCAGATATGGCCTGAGAAGAAGGAAACAGCTGAGCCAAGGCTGATTCTACTCAGCAGCTGTTACAAGGGTGAGCCCCGCAAAGGAGTAAGAATCAGAGGACGGTCATGTAGGTACAGATGAATAAGCATGAGAAGTTGCAGTATGCTTACGGACCGTCAGCACGTTTGGCTGGGATCTGATTTTATCTCAGTGATGGAGGGGACAGCATGAGAAGGGCAGACTGGGAGAGCGTGCAGAAGACACGGAGCAAAGACCGAAAGGACAGAGCGCTGCACAGCCAGGATTGCTTTAGGGCCATTCTCTGGCCTCCAGGACAAGGTAGGGTTTGTATTCTTGCACAGGTTTGCATTACAAGTGGGAAAAATAGGAAGGGCTAAGCCCGACACAGGCCTACACTCCAAGAACGGAAGGCACGTGATACTTTCTTGTTCCACAAATAAAGGCTTAGATCCTGCATATACTAAACAACTGGGTAAGGCAAAGAAAATCCCTCAGTTAGGGAACTGTGACCAACGCTTAATTGTTCTTTGTCCTTTCATTCAACTGTGTGCATGTCATCTATGCTGAAAAATCTACAAACTTTTTAAAAGCTTTGTAGAAAAAGTGGAAGGAACCGGGCTAAAAGAAAAAAATCTAGTTTGAAAAAAGTCAAGCAATTTCAAGATTAAAGAGGAGAGCAGAAAAAAGAATAGAAATAAAAATGAGAAACAAAAATACAAAAAGTGGTAGATTTGTAAGTTGGACAAAAGTAAAACGTAGAGTTTTTTAAATGAATACACTAAAAATAATAGTTGCAGAAATTTTAAGGAGAGTAAAAGCAGCCGCGTGCGGTGGTACACGCCTTTAATCGAGACGGATCCCTGTGAGTTCGAGGCCATCCTGATCTCCATAGTGAATCCAAGCCACCTAGGGCTACAGGGAGACCTTGTCTCAAAAAGCCAAAGAAAAAAAAAAGAGAGTAAAAGTATGACTTTTTTTGAGGTTATAGCTGAAAATTATATCAAGAACTACTTTATTTCTCTATTTTTTAATTCAGTTGAGAATAAAAAAATGTTATTTTCTGGATTGTTCTTTGTTTGAGAATAGTTTTGCTTTTTAACACCCACAGAGATACACAATCACATAACCCTTGTTATCCTTTTGTCTGGAAGTAATTGAAAACTGGCTTTTAAAAAGTAAAGACAGTGTTTAGGTCACGGTCCCAATCGTAAAACAAATGGAACACTTTTAAATTGTTTTAACTTGATGATGGGGATGGTAACGGATACTGATGCTGCTACCACTGCTCCTCTGCTATATAGAACGGGAGAGTAGATGGCTAAAAAATAAAAACAAAAATACTCAATGGGTAAAACTTGTCTAAATAAAGAACTTGAGAAAAGTTTTCCAGCACCTAGTGAGACAGAAGGAGCCAAGAGAAAATAAAAATTATAAAAAGAACCCACTGAGAGTTTCCTCATGAAAGAGCTGACGCAACATGCTACTTTGTGTGGACCCACAAGATCACGACCACAAACACAGATCATAATTTGTGGGAAGAAATGGCTCTGTGAACAAAAGACCACACATCAAAAATCTGCAAACCAAGCTCTTTTTTTCTATTTCTGCCAGACCATAAGAAGCAATATTAAAAAACTGAGACAGATGTGTTATTTCTGGGAGGTCTCAGAATAACTTTTGATGTGTTATTATTATATGTCCACAAGGAAGACACAGTGAGATAACTGCTGTCAAGAAGCAACAGGCTTCATTTTGACACCATTTGAAGCAAAATTTGTCAAATAAGAACAAAAGGCAATGCTGACATGCTGATCTCTGAAATCAGATGACATTGTATGCACAACAATTGTGACCATCAGGTACCAATACAGACACTTTCATCAGATACCAATACAGTTACTTTCAGGCACATAAATCCTAAAGGTAAATGCATAATTTTCTGATTTTTTTCATTATACTGAGGTTACTTAAGAATCTGACTTTGTTTTCATAAAAAAACATATACTGAAATACTGAGGATATGGCAGTGTGTAGGTTCCCCATGATCCCTGTATGGTCCCACACCCATGCATATATGGTTAGCCATCATTGGACTCAGTGGGTCCAAGACAGGGCCAGGCATGGTACACATCTTTAATCCCAGCACTCGAGAGGCAGAGGGAGGTGGATCTCTGTGAGATCAAGGCCAGCCTGGTCTACATAGTGAGTTCCAGGATAGCTGGGGCTATGGCGAGACTGTTTTTTTTTAAAAAAAAAAAAAAAAAAAAAACATTAAGTTGGGAGGGAAAGGAAGGAAGAGTGGGGTCTGGGGGCAGCAAGAGAGGTAAGGAGAGACAGATATGGTAATATTTCATTGTATAGACATATAATTTCAATAAAGGAAAAAAGTTTATAAAGAAAATTAATGTATTTCAAGTTTAAGATAATATTAAATTTTTATATTTATATATTTAATTTATATGTTCTATTTAAAAAAATCTTATCGAGAGTGAACTGAACATTCACTATCCTTTTTCTCGTGATATAAACTAAAATAATAAACAAGAGAAAGCCTCTCTTTTTTTGGTATTTTTGAGACAGGGTCTCCCTGTAGACCCAGCTGGCCTGGACTTACTACATAGACCAGGCTGGCCTCAATCTCATGGAGGTCTGCCTGCCTCTGCCTCCCAGGAGCTGAAATTAAAGGTGTGCAGCAGGCCCAGCACCGGCCTCTCTTTATCCCTTGGTGAGTAATTTCTGTCTGCCTCTAATGTTTCATCCTTTCTATTTCCAACTTGGTTAAAAAAGCCTCTGGAGGGTTCTGTAATACGAAGCCTTCGTTGACATCACTTCCTGTGACATCTTCATCCTTTTTTGCCACAACCACTTTCTTCATTTATATGGGAAAGTCCTCCTCAACTGAATCTTCAGGCCACACACCGAGAGTCTCTTGAAGTAATGACAGCATCAAAGTCATTTCTCCTAAAATGGCATTTGCTTTGAATTTGAACCTCGTATCCACCAGTCATTTTCTTTCATTTTTGCAGCACTTTCCACTTTCATTTTCTGGGTGAGGTCCTTTTTCCAATTATCTATGGATGCAAAATGTCATACGGATTTACCACTTAGACAAAGAACAGAATGCATGCATACTTTGCTCTAAGCCTTCATTAGAGAAGCAGTGGGCAGAGGTGAATGCAGAGACTCACAGCTAGTTAAAGTAGAGAGAATAAATGACTTCGGAGTGCTACTCCCTATAAGGACATTTGTAGCTCTCCCTCCTATGCTCAGGGAATGTACAAGAGGTGTAGATAGACTGTAGGAGCCAGAGCTTGGGGAGAAGTGCTACAAAACAGTGTCTTCTGAAAATGGCATGGCCATTGCACTCATGAACTCCCTGCAGCTATGGTTACCTGTACAAATCCTGGGTACAACTGGACCCACCACTATTTCATCATACAAACATGAGGTGCTCATAAGAGAAAGATGTGCCATTTTCTTCAGTGGTGTAGCTATTGATAAGTTGCCCATGTTCCAGTAAATAACTCAGTAGTCATGCAGGCAACCATAATTAAAATCAGTGGGCTGCCTCCCCAGTCCCCCAACCCTCCCCCGGTCACAAATAGATCAGAGTAGGAGGAGACATTAGAGTAGGAGGAGATGTGTTATGAAGAAGGGTTTTTTACTGGAAAGGGGGAGATGAGAAAGGATAATGGGGGGTTGAAAACTCATTTTATACTTGCATGAGATTGTCAAACTATAAAAATGAGACTAATGATAACAATTTTTAAAGGTTATACCTTAATTAACCTTTAAGGATGTACCAATAGTCCCTACATCATTTCTTATAGAGTAGCTAAAGTATTCAAACATATATGTAATACTATTATATTAGTTATTTCTCACTGCTGTGAATAAATGCCTGACATAAAGCAATTTAAGGGGGGAGAGATTTATTTTGGCTCATGGTTTGAGAGGGTACAGTCTGAGCTGGCAGGGAAAACACAGTAAAGTCCATCCATGGTGGTTGGAGCGTGTAGTTGAGACTCCTCAGATCTCAACAGACCAATGATCAGAGAGCAGGAAATGGGACTAAGCTATGACACCTCAAAGCCCAACAACCCATAGTCTTCACCAAGGCTCCACTTCTTAAAGGTTCCACAGCCTCCCAAACATTGCCAGCATCTAAGGACCAATTACTCAGATATGTGAGCCTGTGGGCAATATTTTAGACTCAAACCACAACTAATAAAATAACTAAGATAAAAAATTATTAAAGAACACACTATGCAACACAAAATTCCTTCACATATAGCATTTTGTAATAAATTCTCAATCAAACTTAAAACACTATAAAGATGAATAAATTAATAACACCCCTGAACAAAAACAAAAGATAATTTCCAATGAGGAGGAGATTCCTCTATTTATACTACCAATAGGATAAATTAAGAAATGCATTTGTTAGAATGATCATACCTCAACATGATAAAGGCTATATAACACATAGCTATACCAACATTACACTGAATTTTTAAAAAGAAAACATTTCTTCTAAAAATAGGAATGAGACCAGAGTATCCACTCTCACTATGTTTACCCAATATAGTACTTGAAATACTAGCCAATTGTTAGAGTGGTCATACCTCAACATGATAAAGGCTATATAACATATAGCTATAACCAACATTATATTGAACTTTTAAAAAGAAAACATTTCTATAGGGAGCACGCGCTGGGCGCCCAGGGTCCCTGCGCGCACTCTCGGGATGGCACGGCGGGACCGCAGGCTTCTCCAACGTGCGCCTGGAGGAAGGCGGGTCTGGCCCCACGGGCTTCTCCGTGTCTCTATGGGCCTCAGGCGTGGGATGCACGAGTATCTCAGGGTCGCTCTGGGCCCCTGGATCTCGGGGTCCCCGCCACACCTGGCGAGTCTCGGCCCGGCTCTGGCCACAGGCATCTCTGGGAGCGGCAGCAGATAGGTCACTGTCCGCCGCTCCGGTGCTGACAGTCTCTCTGCTACTGGAGCGTTGTCCAGCCGAATCCTGTCCCTATTTCACCCGTGTACTTTCCTCAGGGTGCGAGGTCCACTGGCCACTGAACCCCACGGGAAGAGTAGGAGGACAGTGAAAGCTAGGATGTCCGTAAGTCGGTCACGGGGGAGTGCGCCCCCCAGGAAAGGCTAGGTTGCAGGTAGTAAGGCACAGGACTCAAGACTCGGCTTTAGTCTGTGTTATGGCTTATTAAGTGTCTCTGCTCTCAGTAATTCAGCAGCTCTGTGACCCAGCTCTCTCTCTATTAAGAGAAAACTAGGATACTTATACCATGGGGGTAGTGGTAAAAGCTTTGGCTGTTAGATGCTTTGTGAGGCATTCTATTTACATATGGAAGTGGGTTTCTGCCAGACTGCTGGCTGCCTGGAAAAATCACACAGGAAAGCATGGTACCTTTCAGAGCCAAAGACCATGTTTATACTAGAGCAATTGTGGTGGGCACTTCAAAGGGAGGGTCAGGAAAGATGCCAGGAAGGCACCCTGCTATGAAAGGAGCCCTCAGCACATGATCCCGAGCTGCATGAGCTGTCCGGTCGTGAAGGGACTTCTACTTTGCATAACAGAGGTCCCCAACACATTTCTTCTAAAATGAGACCAGAGTATCCACTCTCACTATTTTTATCCAATATAGTACTTGAAATATTATCCAGAGTAATAAGACAAGAGAAAAAAAAAGATGTAGTAAAGAAGTCAAATTATACTCATTTGCAAATATGATCCTGCACTTACAAGATAATAAGGATCCACCAAAAAACTCTTAAAACTCAAACATCTTCAGAGAAGTAGCAAAATCAATATGATACACACAAATCAATAGCTTTTCTATATACCATGAAGAATATAATTGGCAGCTCAATGAGAAAAAACAACCAGGAAAACAATTCCATTCTCAGTAGCCTCAGAGTGCATAAATAGACATAATTTCTAGAAACAATCCTGCCCAAAGAATTTGAAAACCTCTACAGTGAAAAACATAAAACACTGAATGTATTAGTTACTTTTCTGCTGCTGTGATAGAAACACTGACCAAAGCAACTTATAAAAGGAAGAGTTTATTTGAGCTTACCGTTCCAGGGGAATTGCAGTCAGTCATGGTGGGGAGGGCTGGTGGTAGGAGGTGGTTGGTTCAGGAACAGAAAGTGGACACAGGAAGCAAGAAGAGGAACTCAAGATCCCACAAGGCTTAAGAACTCTCTAAGATGGCCCCAGCTATGTGTTTCCTCCAGCATAGCCACGCATTCTAAGACCTCCCAAAGCAGTGCCACCAACTGGGAACAAAATGTACAGATAACTGGAGCCTATGGAGGACATTCCCACTCAAACCACTACAGTGAAGGAAGAAATTAAAGTCGCTAGAATGTGAAGATCCATCCCATGTCCACAACTCAGAAGAATTTTTCCTGTGAAAAATGGTCATATCACTGAAAGCTGCCAATTGTATTCTCCTCCATGGAGCTAAAAAAAATCCTGAAAGTCATATGAATTCATATGGAAGCAAGGAAGCCTCAGAATTGCCAAAATTATCCTAAAAATTAGTAAAGGAGGAGAGCTGTTGAAGAGAGATTTTGATTGGTTGTTGCTCCTACTTACAACTTACCCTTCTTAGGCTCTCTCAGCCTACAGTTCTAATATCATCCCCTAAGAACAGCCTCCTGTCATACTGTTGGTCTGCTACAGAAAGGTGGTATTCCTCAAATTCTGCTCTCTATTATAGGCATCTCTGGCATACCAATTTGTGGGAGAAGAGTTCTTGGAAAGCTACAGTCCTTCAGTGGAGAATACTTACAGTAAGATAGTGAATGATGAGTACAACATTCTACCCTATTCATTTATTATTGAAATTTGTGTTTATGTGCCTAGCTTCCAAGTCGTCAAGGTCTATAACAAACATATGAGAATGCCATGTTGAAACCCAGATACCAGTGATGCTAGTGGGGAACAAGGAAAATCGCTCTCCAGATAAAGAGGTTCAGGCAAAAAGGGAAGAAGCTACCAGAGTCCTGAAGTACAACATTCATGGATTCATCTACTCAAGAGAATCAGTTGACTCAAGCATCTTCCCCAAAGTCATCTGAGATACTGCCTGTATCTAACTCCTACCGGCAAGAGTACTGATGTCTCATGTGAGTCCTCAGCATGTGCAACTGCTTTGTTCTGCCTCAGACACTTGCCACCTTCTGGACTTAACAGTATGGCTACCAACTATGTGCCTGACCTGGGCAGACTGTGGGGCCCTCATATTTGTAGATCTTCTCTAGTTTTAGTGGCCTGAATGTCAGTGTTTACAAAAGGGGAAGGATGTCTCATGGGCACTCCTTTCCAGTTCTTGTTTTTCTAATTGTGATCCTACTGTAATGTGCAGGGTTGGGATATAAATCTTGGGCATTTTTTATCCAAGACTCACCCTTATGTACAGGCTTCAGGTGCTGACTGGGTAAGGAGTGTGGGAAGTCCTGAAGTAGAGCTGATTCCTAAGGTACCAATGTATATTGAAAATAATCTGAGAAACCTTAAAAAATAAAAATTAAAATTTTTTATGGAGGCAGCATCATCCTGTGTTAAAGTAACAGAAAACTGCAGTTAAAAAAAAAACAGCATGGTACAGCACAAAAACAGACACATACACCAATGGAATAGAATAGATGATCCAAGCTTAAACTCCACCACTGACAACCACATGATTCCCAACACTGATGGCAAAAGTATACATTGTAGAGAGATAATCTTCATGATAAGTGCTGTTAGAAAAGCTGGACCCACATACAGAACTAGGTTCCTATCTCATCTTGTTCAGTAACAAGTGGCAGAGGATGATATAGAGGATAGACTCATTTAGAAAACAAACTTTTATTAGACTTGTTCTTTAGTAACTTCATATATATATATATATATATAATGCATTCTAATTACTCTCATTCCCAATGCTCTCCCATCCTCCTCCCACCTCTGTCATATCCCTCATGTCTTTTTGTTTAAATTGAGTTTATACAGAGTCATCTGCATGACCATGAGTTTGGAGCCTGGTGGGCTCTGAATACAATAATTACAGGTCTCTCAGAATCCATCAGTAGCAAATAGTTCAGTAGGGAGGGGTAGGGCACCATGAGCCCTTCCTCAATTCATGATTGACTATCATCAGAGCCAGTTTTGTACAAACCCAATACAGGCAGCCATAGTTAATGTGAGGAGATGATTGCAATGACTGTGTTATATTCAAGAAGATAACATTTCAAAGTTCCTTTTCCTTCTCTTCCTGCTCTTACATTCTTTCTAAACCACCTTCCACGATACCTCCTGAGCCTCAGAGGGAGTGATATAAATGTTCGCTCAACCATCACTTATTTTCAACACCTTGGACAGCCATGAGTCTCTGACACTGCCTTCACTGCAAAAAAAAATTTCTCTGATTATTGCTGAGAGTAGCCTTTGTCAATGAGGATAATCATAAATATTTAGAATTCAGTGCAATGTCATGTCAATTTAGCTAAACAATTTAGCCCCTCCATGATGGACTCTTACCCTCTGGAGCTGTAAGTCCAATAAACTCTCTTCTATAAGTTGCCTTGGTCATGAATTTTTATCACATCAACAGAAAAATAGCTAATACAAAGCCCAAGAAGAATGGCAAGAATCTGTTTCGGGGGATGAGCCCCTGGCACCTACATGTCCAACAACTCTTAAGGAAGTATTACACATCTGGCACTTGGATTTTTGCTTAATAACCCATTGTTTTGGGGACTAGCATTACCCCAGTATGTCTTCCTTCAAACTCTTTGTTTTAAAGTTGTGTTTTTCAATTGACGTAAAAATAGTAGGTTTCCGTATGGCTTTCTCTGTCCCCTTCTGTCCTCTCATGGCACCTATTCCCCCACCTTCCTCTCTGCTTGTCTTCCTACCCACTACATTCACCCTCTCTACTTCTGTATTCCTACCATTCTATCTCTTCTCCCATAAGGCACCACCTCCCACACTAGTCTTTTCATATTTCCCTGTAGAGTTTGTCTTTACCTTACTCACTGTAATGTTTTCCAGTTCAACCCATTTGGCACAAATTTCATAATTTTATTTTTCTTTACAGCTGAATAAAATCCCAGTGGGTAAATGTACCACATTTTCACTATGCATTCCTCAGCTGATCAACATCTGGGCTGATTCCATTTCCTAGTTACTGTGAATACAGTGGCAATAAAAATGTATGAGTAAGTGTCTCTGTTTTAGGATAGACAGTCCTTCAGGTATGTGCCCAGGAATGGAATAGCTGGGTCATATGGCAACTCCATTTCTAGGTTTTTTACAACTCTCCACATTGATTTCCATAGTTACCTCATGAGTTTTCTCTCCTACAAAAGTGAACAAGGGTTCACTCTTTCCCCACATCTTCACATGTCAGCATTTGTTATCATTTGATTTCTTTGATGATGACCATTCTGAGTGGGATGAGATAGAATGGCAGAGTAGTTGTAAATTCCATTTCCCTAATGGCTAACAATGAACACTTTTTAAAACATATATTGGCCATTTGTAATTCTTTTTTTCTTTTATATGTATGAGGGGTTTACCTGCATATATGTAATTGTACCACATGCCTATAGTGCCTCCAGTGGTCAGAGGAGTGCATTAGATCCCGTGGAAGTGGAGTTACTGATGATTCTTAGCTGCCATGTGAGTGCTGGGAAACAAACTTGGGTCCTCTGCAAGAGCAGCAAGTGCTCTTAACCACTGAGTCATGTCTCCAGCCCCCATAATTCTTCTTTTGAGGACCCTTGCTCACTTCCACAGTATAATTTTTGGTTGGATTAGTAGTTTTCTTTTTCAGTTCTTGGTATATTTTAGATATTAATCCTCTGTCAGACAGAGAGTTAGCAAAGATTTTCTCCTAGCCTCTTCAATCTATTGACTATTTCCTTTGCTGCAGTTTTGTAGTTTCAAGAGGTCCCACTTGTCAATTGTTGGCCTTATTTCCTGAGAGATTGGAGTCCTGTTTCTATGAATAATGGCATAGGGATACTGACTGAGATTGTATCTCAATTTGGAGATTTTTTTTGGGTAATATGCAGATTTCTTTTGATAGGACAGTGATTTTCACAATATTAATTCTACCAATTCATGAACATGTAAGATCTCTCTCTCCTGGTGTCTTTCTCCATTTCTTCAGAGTTTTAAAGTTTTCATTTTAGAGGTTCTTCACATTGTTAATTAGGTTAGTTTTTAGGTTATCGTTAATGTAATTGTTCCTGATTTCTTTCTCAGAATGTTTACCATTGGTATATAGAAATGTTGGCTTGTTCATTTTGAATCTTGCCACATTGCTGAAAGTGTTCATCAGTTCTAGGAGTTTTCTGATAGAGTCTTTAGATTCTTTTATGTATAGCATTGCATCACCTACAAATAGAGGACTTTTATTTCTTTTTCTATTTGTAGTCCTTTGATTTCCTTCTTTTGTCTTACTACTCTATCTAAGACTTCAAGAACTATATCAAACAGGAATAGGGACATTGAACAACCCTTCTGGTTCCCATTTTAATGGGATCGTTTCAATGGGTTTTCTCCATTCAGATTGATATTGGCTATGGGTTTGTCATATATAGCATGTATTATGTTGAGATATGATCCATCCAACCTTATTCTCTCTAGGTCTTATATCATGAAGGGATATTAAATTTAGTCAAAGGCCTTTTCTCTATATATTGAGATAATCATGTGATTTTTGTGTATAAGTTCTTTTATATGATTTATTACATATATAAATTTATGTATGTTAAACTATATCTTGGATAAAGCCAACTTGATCATGATGAATTGTGCATTTATGTTCATCAGGGATATTGGTCTATAGTTTTCATTTTTTGTTGTCTTTTTGGGGGGGTTTCTTTTTGAAACAGTGCCTCCCTGTAGTCTCAGCTGGCCTGGAACTCACTATGTAGACTAGGCTGGCCTTGAACTAACAGAGATCTGCCTACCTCTGCCTCCTGAGTGCTGGGGTTAAAGGCACACGCCACCATGTCTGGCAGACTTTTGTTATGGACTTGGTGTAAAAGTCTTTTATTTCCTTCTTGACTTCTTCAACAACCCTTGCATCATTTGTGTGTTGTTTAAATCACTATGAGTTTGTGTTTTTTTCTGGAGTGTCTTTTGCAGTTGATTTAAAGCTCTATTCCACTGTGGTTAGACAGAATACATGGTTGTTTCAATTTTTTTAGTGTGTTGAGATTTACTGTATGTACCAGTGTGTGGTCTATTTTAGAGAAATTTCTATGGATTTATGAAAAGAATGAGTACTCTGTAGCATTTGAGTGTAATATTCTGTGGATATGTTATACCCATTTGGTCTATAGTGTCATTTACCGCTAATGCTTTTTTTTGCCTATATGATCAGGCCCTTGGTGAAAGTGGGTATTGAAGTCACCTACTATTAATATGCTGAAATTATTCTATGGATTAATGCTTTTTTATTTGTTTTATAAAGTTGGTTGCACTCATGAATTGTGCACATATGCCTACGATCATAATGTCTTCTTGGTGGATTAGTTCCTTGATCAGAAAAAAGTAATCTTTATTTCTTAGGATTAGTTTAGTTTGGACATGATGTTTATTTTGTCAGATATTAAAATAGTAATGCTTGTGTATTTCTTGATATTAGTTGCTTGGAATAATTTCTTTTTAATCTTCCATTCTAAGGTAGTATCTATCCTTAGAAGAAGTGTTTAATCTAAACAAACAAACAAACAAAAAAGTTAATCTGGACCAAAGAGGTGGCTCAGCAGTTAAGGGCACTGGCTGTTATTGAAGAAGACCCAGGTCCAATTCCCAGCACCCACCTGGCACCTAACAACTGTCTGTAACTCCAGTTCCAAAGGATCCGATTCCTTCTTCTGACCTCTGCAGGCATTGCACAACACAGGTGCACTTACACATGTGCAGGTAATACACTCACACATATAAAATAAAAATAAGAAATTAAAAAAGGTGAATCCGCACTACTATCCTCAGGCCTCTTGGGGTAAGTCTACAGCGCAGCTCTCCGCGCTGGGACTCCCTAAGCCACATTCACCCTT
>NW_008339223.1:1658456-1668939 GCF_000622305.1 Nannospalax galili
TTTAAAAATTAAAAAAAAAAAGGTGAATCCTGTTAGATAATCCAAATAGGCTACCCTGTGTCTTTTGACATAATATTCAGAATGATTGACAGTTGTATAAAACATTGCTGTCATTGCTGTGCTTATTCAGTTCCACTTTTCATAACAGCCATCTTAGCGTCACACGTTTTACCTGCAGCCTTTGGGGTATGCCTGTCCTTGACTTCAGTGAGTACCCTTCTGTTACTCTCTGTAAGGCTGTCCTGGGAGTCATAAATTCTTTTAGCCTGTTGGTATCATGGAAAATTATTCTTTCTCCTTCAATTACCACGGATAATTTTTCCAAGTAAAGTACTCTAAGTTGGCATTTGTGATCTTCGAAAACTTGAAACACAGTATTTAAATTTTCTCTTTCAAAGCATCCATTGAGAAATAGACTGTTATTCTGACGGATCTGCCTATATGTTTGACTTGGGCCCTCTCTCTTGCAGTTTGCAATATTCTTTCCTTGTTCTATGCATACATACATATATACATATGTACATACACACAGTATAACTGTTGTAACTATGATATGATGTGAGGGGTTTTCTTTTCTGATCTTGTCTATTTGGTGCTAGGCGTCCCTCTTGTCGGCTTCTTTTTCCTTAGATTAGGAAATTTTCTTTTGATTTTTTTCCAATGTATGCTTTATTGCATTTTTTTGTTGTTTTTCATACAATATATCTTAATCATATTTAGATTCCTCCCCTATCTCTACCCCCACATAAGCTCTCTCTCAAGATTTTGTGTATTCAGTCATACATGTTTAGGCCTATCAAATTGAGTTTGTGTACCCAGATTTCTCTTGTTGTGAGCTCACCCACTGGAGCCTCTTTAGCCTATCTAGCATCACTTCCTTAAAGAAGACACACTCTCCCTCACCCAACAATGATGAGTTGCCAATAATTCCTTGGCTAAGACTGGGGCCTTCTGCCCATTGCCCAGTTCTATGTTGAGTTTCTGTCTAATTGAGTTTGTATGGTTCTTGTGAAGACTGTCACATAGCTGTAAGTTTATACGAGGAAGTTCTCAGAAACCTGGAAGACTCTTTATCCTTGTGATCATGCACCAACCCTGGCTCTTGAAATCTTTCTGCCCCCTTCTTCTGCAATGACCCCTAAGCCATGGATGGGTGAAGTTTAATACAGGAGTGTTATACAGGTACACCCACTTCAGTTTCTTAATCTCTACACTTTGGCCAGTTGTGGCCTCTGTGTTAATCACCCTCTGTCGCATGAGGAAGCTTTGCTAGTAAAAGTTAAAAGGTGCATTTGTATTCTCTCTAACCCTTGTTCTACCATGCTCTGTGAGACTTGGGTGTGGGTGTAGAGGTGCTATTGTAGATGTGTCATGTAGGGATGGGCATCTCACTTATTCTCTATGTGTGACCAGTTGCAGAACTCTGTAATAGTCTCTATCTGTTGCAAAAAGAACTTTCTTTGATGAGTGGTGACTGGTATACTTGTCTGAGAATATAAGGATCCACTTTTAGTGTACAATAAAATGGAAATCAGTCAATGGACCATTCATTGATTTTCTCCCTTAGCAACTTACCCAAAACTTTGAGAGCTCGTCTTCAGAAAGGAGGCTTCCAGGTCAGTTCCAGCTCCATTGCTCCAAGTCATGTGTCCAAAGTATGTCCTGTCTTCAGCAATGGGGTCTTACCTTCAAGTTATGGGAGGTAATCAAGGGCTGTGGCAATAGCCTCTCTTATTTGGGAGTCTCTTGGACTACTCTGACCAACAATTTGAAGGGAGGCTTCTCCTTCCTGGCAGTGTTACATGTTATAGAGCTTTCAGCTGTACACATGCACTCATGTACACATACCGTGCGTGTAATTTTTCAGTAGGCTTTGAACTGATATATAACCCTCCGGTTTTCACACTTCCTAAGCTTTATTTATCTCTCCTCTCTACCTGTCTAACCCTCCTTCCTCCCTACATACAGGACTGCCATTTTTCCTATTTTCACCTTAGTAATAACTGTCTCCTATTATCCTACATCTCTTGAGCTGCTTTTCCCCCTTTAACACCATGGTTCTTGTATATATTTCCAGCCTCAATTCTCAGTTAAAGATCTACATTCTCCCCACTCCCCCTTGGCAACATCTGTCCTTTACAGTCCATGAACTCTTTCTCGAATTGCTTGTTATTGATATATATAAAGGCTATTGATTTTTGTACATGAATTTTGTAATGTGCCATTTTTCTGAAAATATTAATCATTCCTAGGAGTTTTCTGGTGGAATTTGGGGGATCTCTTGGGTATAGTATCATATCATCTTCAAAAAGGGACAACTTGACCTCTTCCTTTCCAATTAGTACTCCTTTAATTTCCTCTTCTTGTCTTATTGCTCTAGGAAGAGTTTCAATCACTATATTGAAAAGAAGTGGAGATAGTGGACAGCTTTGTCTGGTTCCTGATTTTAATGCATTTGCTTCTAGTTTTTCTCCATTTAGAATGATGTTAGCTCAGGGTTCATTGTATATAGCTTTAACTATGTTGAGGTATGTTCCATCCAGTCCAATTCACTCTAGGAATTTTAATATAAATGCATGTTGAATTTCTTCAAAGGCCTTTTCTGCATCTATTGAGATGATCATGTTATTTTTGTCTGAGTCCATTTACATGATTTATGCCATTTATTAACATACAAATCTGGAATCAAACTGACTTGATCGTGGTGGATGATCTTTTTGATGTATATTTGTATGCGCTTTCCAGGCACTTTGTTGAGTATCTTTGAATCTGTGTTCATTAAGCATATGGGTCTATAGTTTTCTTTTGGGGTCCTGTCTTTACCTGGTTTTGGTACTAGAGTGATACTTGCTTCATAAAGGAATTTGGGAGTTCTCCCTCTGTTTCTATCTTTTTGAATAATTTAAGTAGAATTGGTTGTACATCTTATTTAAATGTCTGGTAGAATTCAGCTGTGAATCCATCAAGTTCTGGGCTCTTTTTAGTTCAGAGGCTTTGTATGACTGTTTCAGTTTCCTTATACATTATGGGTCTGTTTAGGCTGTTGATCTGTTCTTGGTTGAGCTTTGGTGGTTCCTATGATTTTTGACATTCATCCATTTCTTTTAGGTTTTCAAATTTAACAGAGTATAGGTTTTTAAAGTACTCCCTTATAATGTTCTGGATCTTCATGTTGTCTGTTGTGATGTTTCCCCTTTCATCTCTGATTTTGTTGACTTGGATTTGCTCTTTCTTTAACTGAGCTAAGGGTCTGTCTACCTCGTTTATCTTTTCAAATAACTAGCTCTAAAATTCATTGATTATTTACATTGTTTGTTTTCTTTGTTTATTTTGTTAATATCTGGTCTGATTTTTGTTATTTCTTCCTGTCTGCTTGGTTTGGATTTCATTTGTTCTTGCCTTTCCAGAGTCTTGAGTTGTAATGTAGTTATTTATTTGTGCTCTTTCTGATTTTTTTTAACTTTTAAAAATATTGAGAATTTCATACATGTATGTAAGGTATTTTGATCAAATCCACACCCACTCCCTCCCTTCCAACTCCTCCCATATGTCCCCATCACTTTGTCCTGAACAACTTTGTGTACTCTTTCTTTCTTTCTTTTTTTCTTTCTTTCTTTCTTTATTTCTTTCTCTTTCTTTTTTTCTTTTTAAATCAGGCTTTTTTCTACTCTAACACTCCCTCCTCTGAAGAGGTAACCCTAAAATCTTTTAGGGATTAGATAAAAGCTCCCAAATACGTTGACATTTTTGGCCTTTGGAACAGAGTATGTTGCTAAAAGGCCCAAGGACATTGTGAGTTTTAGCCAAGAAACTGGCTACTTTTCTTTGGAGTCTTTTTACCTAACTGACTAGTCAATTCCTACCTCATATTATCACACCATTCCCTGAAGAGGTTACTCAAATTGCTGATAAGGAATCGCAACGCAGACCACTCTGGCTTCTTCCAGGCTGAACAGGGACAGAGGGTGAGGCAATTGTGGTACCCCTTCAGTGGGTCTATCTAACACTCCCAAATTGCATAACTCTTGTCTCTGTGAAGAAAAGAGAGTCCTTGACTGGTGAATAGGGGATGTGAAGGAGAAGTAAAGGCAAGAGTAATTAGCATTACAAGTTCTAGACAGGGAACTAGAAAAAAGTCAAAACTGGGCAAATTTCAAATGTTCATATCAGAGTCCATTGGAATTTCTTTTTTGTTGTTGTTTTTGAATATTTTTTAAATAAATAATTTATTGAGAATTTCACACATGCATATAAGGTGTTTTGATCAAATCCATGCCCACTGCCTCCCCTCCAACTACTCCCATCCATTGGAATTTCTTGAGAGAGCTTCCAAAGGCATCCCTCCATTAGGTTCCTCCTCATTTTTCTTTTGTCTGTAAGGCTAGACTCGAGCGTGATGGGCTCAGGATTTGTTTTCAGGTATTTTGATAGCTGTTGGAGTGGTTAGAATCAGTGTCAGTTCCCTCACAAATGCTTCTAGATAGGAGGAGAAAACAAATTTAGGCATCATTTTAGAACAATAGTGGGTTGTCTCCCTTAGCTACTGGTGGGCACTACAGTATTGCAGACTACCAAGATTTGAAGTCTTACATCTGAGCAGCAACTGTGATTAGAAACAAAATCATCAATGAGAAACAATTGTCTAAATATCATGTTATATGGATTTAGGTCTAATATGGTTAAAGGGGACCTCTCATTCACTGCTGGTGGGATTGCAAACTCGTGCAACCTCTATGGAAAACAGTGTGGTGAACTCTTTAAAAAATAAAAATGAACCTATCTGTATGACTTGGCTAAACCACTCCTTGGCATATACCCAAAGAACTCATCCTATTGTAGAGACACTTGTACAACCATGTTTGTTGCTGCTCTTTTCTTTCTGATTTTTTTAATGAAGGCACTTAGAGCTATAAACTTCCCTCTTAGGACTGCTTTTAAAGTGTCCCAGAGGTTTTGTTGTGTTGTATTACCCTTTTAGTTTAGTTCCAGGAATACTTTTATTTCTTTCTTAATTTTGTCTTTGACCCATTCATGATTCAGGAGTGTGTTGTTTATATTCCATGAGTTCATGTAAGTTACTAGGCCTTATTTTGGTGTTGGTTTTAAGCTTCATTTTGTTGTGAGCATGGAATTAATTTTTTTGTATTTGTTGAGGTTTGTTATATGCCCCCTTATGTGGTCAATTTTTGAGAGTTTTATGGGGTGCAAAATAGAAAGTGTATTCTTTGGTGTTTGGGCAGAATATTCAGTAGATGTCTATTAGCTCCATTTAATGTATGGTATTGTTTAATTCAGATGTCTCTGTTCTTCAGATGTCACTCAGTTGACCTATCTGATGAAGACAATGGGCTACTGAAATACCGTACTATTACTGAGTTGGGGTTGATCTATGTCTTAAAGTCCTATAGTACTGTTTTTATAAAATTGGGTGCACCAGAGTTTGGTGCATATATGTTTTTGATTGTAATATCTTCTTAGTCATTTATTCCTTTGATCAGAATGAACTGACCCTCTTCTGACTAATTTTAGTTTGAAGTCTATTTGCCAGATATTAGAATTGCAACTCCTGCTTATTTATTGGTACCATTTCCTTGGAATACTTTTTCCATCCTTTCACCTTAAGGTAGAGCCTGTCCTTGAAGATGAAATGGGTTTCTTGAAGACAATGAAAAGACAGATTTTGTTTCTTAATCCATTCAGATAGCTTACGCCTTTTGACTACAGACTTCAGTCCACTGATATTCAAATGTGTTATTGAAAGATGTGTATTGGTCTCCATAATTTTTATTTCTGTCTGTATTCTTGGTCTAATTTTGTATTTCCCCAACTATATCTTCATTTAGTTTCTTTCTATTACCCCTTGGATACACTTGTTCCTTTCTTCAGTTCTTCGTATTGCTTCAAGTATTTTCTGAAAGGCTGGTTTTGTGAACATGAATTCTTTCAGCCTATTTGTGTCGTGGAAAATTTTATTTTCCCTTTCAACTATAATAGACATTTTTGCTGGGTACAGTGTTCTGGGTTGGCATCTATGGTCATTTGGAACTGGGAGTACTTTGGTCCAGGCTCTTTTGGCTTTCATAGTTTGCATTGAAACATCAGAAACATCAGCTGTAATTCTGATGGGTTTTCCTTTATATGTAACTTGATTTTCTTTTCCAGCTTTCAGTATTCTCTCTTTGGTATGTATATTTACTATTATTACTATCACATGCCATGGAAAGTTTCTTTTCTGGTCCTGTTTATTTAGTGTTCTATATGATTCTTATATTTGTATGGCATGTATTTCCTTAATTTTGAGAAATTTTCTTCTATAATCCTGTTGAAGATCTAGTCAATAACATTTACCTGTGATTCTTCTCCTTCCTCTGTGCCCAAGATGCATAAATTTGGTCATTTCATGGTGTCTGACATTTCCTGCATATTCCATTCCTGTGTTTTTTCAATTTTTTTCATATTCTTTGCTTGAGCAGTCTAATTCTTCAACTTTATCATCCAGTCTTGATGTTCTGTTTTCCATTACATTCATTCTGTTGGTGAGGATTTTTCCTGTTGTTTCAAATTAGTTTTTTGAGTTTTTCACTTCTTTCTTCATTTCAGCCTGAGTTTACTTCAATATTTCTCTTTTGTGAATTCAGTCAAAGTTTATCCCTATCTTCTTTTAGTTCTTTGATTTGTTTTGGTGTTCTTTAAATTCGTTGAATTCTTTGATCATGTTTATGATTGTTCTTTTAGATTCTGTATCCATGGGATATCTCTAGGGTATTTTCACTGTAGAACTCTTTTGTAAGTCTGGTGGTGTTTGATGGGAACATATTATTCTGGTTTTCCATATTATTTTTTGTTGTGAGTTTGGCATTCAGATTTCTTTTGTTGCTTGTGAGTCTGGTATGAAACTCACACCTTCTTTTGTTGAATTGAAGTTTGCTTCTGTTTGCATTATTGATGTGCCTTGGTTGTTTATTTATTAGGTATGAAAAGCTGGTTGGTCTAGGCTTCAAGTTCTTTCTTTTGATTTTTATATTATAGAAACCAGATGGCTCTATTCCAGCTACTCAGGAGCTCCTGCAAAGGCCCAAGTGAGGGGCCAGTCGGGTACTTTCAGGCTTCCTCCTAAGGTCTGGGCCCCTACTAGCCAGCAGGCACAGCACGGTTTTAGAAGTTCACAAGATGGAGGTCTGATTCAGGTGCTCTCAGTCAGTTTACAAAGTTCTGGGCCCCTACTAAAAGGTAGAGAAGCCTAGCCCTGGAGCAATGGGAGATACTTCAGGTGGTCCAAATGTGGGGTGATTGGCCTAGCATGATTTGGGAAGCTCACCACCTCATGGAGACCAGATGCAGACACTCTCTTTACCACTGAGTAGAACACCACTGTGTAAATGAACCACACTTTCATTATCCATGTGTCAGGTGAGGAACATTTAGGCTGTTTTCATTTCTTAGCTCTTATGAAAAAAGCAGCAATGAACAGATGATACAAGTATCTCTATAGTAGATGAATCCTTTGGGTGTATGCCATGGAGTGGTATAACCAGATCAAATGGTAAATTGATTTTTAGCTTTTTTAAGTGTTCTTCACACTGCTTTCCATGGTGATTGCATGAGCAATCCCAGCAGCAGTGAATATTTTCTATGATTTGACCCAGAGTTCCCCTCCTTCTGTGCCCACAATTCATAAACTTTGTCATTGCATGGTGTTCCAAAATTTCTGTATACTCCATTCATGAAGTAGTTATGTATGTATGTATGCATGTATGTATGTATGTATGTATATGCTTATTTTTTACTTTCTTTGATTGAATGGTTTAATTCTACCATGGCTTCAAGTGCTGATATTTTGTTTTCTGTGTAATCCATCCAGTTGGTGACTTTCCTCTGAGGTTTTTAGTTTTATTGACTTCTTCACTTCCAGTTTTATTCAGCTGGGTTTACTTCAGTATCTGTCTCTTTATACTGAATGCTATTTTTCTATCATGATTTGTCCTATTTTATTCAGCTTTTTCGTTTGCGTTTTCATGGACTTCAGTCATTTTATCCCTGTCCTCTTTAAGTTTTTAAGATGTTTATTCATGTCCTCTCTGAATTGAATTCTTTGAAGTATCTGTACATGTTCATAATTGCTTTTGAACTCATTAAATTGGGTCTAAATCATTTTCATTCAGAACCATTACTATGGGACTGGTGACTTGATAGTGAGACGGCTTAGTTTTTCATATTGCTTGTTTTCCCAATGGAAACTGAATATCTAGAATTAGGTTATTGATAGTATCTCCTGATATGAGGTTTTATCCCACCAGGTCAGTGTCTCAAGATAGAATATCAGAGTTTTTGACTTGAGAGTGTCCCCCAGAGGGCAAAGCATAGGGGAGCAGATGTCATACCAGGCCACATGGGTGACTAGAGAGAGTTTCCAAGGTAAGGTGCTGAGCTGGATGGAAGAGAGAGAGTCTCTTACCATGTCCATGTTGGTGCTTAGGGAGAGTCCCAAGGAAAGGCAGGAGGCTGGGCACTTCATAAGATTCCCAGGAAGATAGGTTAGAACTGATAGGTGTCTCTTGCAGGGTCCAGCCACGCTGTCTGGGCATCTGGAAAGGGTCGCATGGTGGAGGAGGCAAACCTGAGGGAACACTACATGAGCTGAATACCTGGAGAGGGTCCCAGAGAAGAGGATCTGGAGGTGAAGCTGTATTGAGTCTCTTTTTTGGTTCAGTCACATGAGCTAGGCATCCCAGGCATAGAGGGGATGAGTCAAGATAGAATCAGGTTTCTTACCAGCTCCAACTCCATGGACTAAGACTCTGAAGAACATCAGTTGCTAAGAAGGTAGAGCTGAGGGAAGGCTTGGTCTCCTATTTGGTGCAGTTATGTGGCCTGGGCACCTAGAGAGGGTCCTGAGGCAGAAAGTTGGGGGGGGCGCTAGAAACATTTTTGTAAAAATATCAATAAAAGGAATGCACCTTTTATGAATTACTAGTTCTTAGTGAAATGGAATAAAAGTAGCTCTCAATCCCTGCTACCCTCTACTACATGCATAGATTAAGTACCTGAAGGAATGTATGCAAAGAAAAGCATAGTGTAGAGGAAGCAGGAGAAGGAGGAGGAGGAGGAGGAGGAGGAGGAGGAGGAGGAAGAGGAGATCAGATGGACCAGGCACCATGCAAGCTCTAGCATTCCTTAATGTTCATGCCAAGGACCTGGGAATAAGCCTAGCAGTCCTTGTTACCATTGATGTTCTAGAATCTCAAGCTAGTAGAGAACAGAAAAAGAACATAGTGACATGTGACCAAGGAACAGTACAGAATACCCTGTCGAGAAGAGGGAGGAGCAGAAAGAAGGAAGGAAGGAAAAAGAAAAAGAAAATTGCATTTCTGAATTGCTCAAACTCTGTTTTGGGAATGGTAATCAGAAGACTATCAATCACAAAAGATTGCTTTAAGCTTTCTAGTTGAAAAATATATATCATAAGTCTGAACCATTAAATCAGTACTAAAATTATTGCTATTTAAGAGAAAATTGAGATTTATTATATATATGATAAGGCATGCAAGTGATTACCATAGAATATTTCAAACTATATTATAAAGCTATAGTCACAAAAACAGCATAGTATTGGAACAAAAACAGACATGAAGATTAGTAAAACAAAATAGAAGATCCAAACATGAGTGCACACAGTTTCAGCCACCTGACATTAGACAAACATGCCGGCAATACACACTGGAGGACAGAAAGCATCTTCAACAAATGGTGCTGGAAAAATGGGATCTCCACGTGTAAAGGAATAAAATTAGATCCATATCTATTACCTGCACAAAAGTCTACTCCAAATGGACCAAAAACCTCAATGTGAAACCTGAAATGCTCTGACACTGTTAGAAGAAAACATAGGATGCACACTACAAGATATAGATGCAAGAAAGAATTTCCTAACTCAGACATCAGCTGCCCAGGAATTAAGGCCAACAAATGACGAAAGGGACCTCATTCAACTAAAAAGTGTCTGTACAGCAAAGGAAACAACCAATGGAGTGAAGAGGAAGCCCACAGAGTGGGAGGAAATCTATACCAGCTGCACATCTGACAAAGGATTAGTATCAAGAACATGCAAAGAAGTCAGAAAACAAGAAAACAAATGACACAATTTAAAAAATGGGCTATGGTTTTAATTTGCATTTCCCTGATTATTAGTGATGTTGAACATCTTTTAAGATGTTTCATAGCCATCTTTACTTCTTCTTTTGAAAACTTTCTGTTCAGCTCCTTAGCCCATCTTTCAATTGGGTTGCTTCTTGTCTTGGGTCTCTGTTTTTTAAGTTCGTTATATATTCTGGTAATTAAACATCTATCAGATGTATCGCTGGTGAAGATTTTCTCCCATTCTGTGGGTTTTCTGTTTGTTTCCTTGGTTGTCTCCTTTGATGTACAGAAGCTTTTTAGTTTAATGAGGTCCCACTTGTTAATTCTTGCCCTTGTTTCCTGGGCT